>NC_046285.1:972515-1296687 GCF_004115265.2 Rhinolophus ferrumequinum | reverse complement strand
GCTAGCGATTGATAAGAGTTCCTCTGCTCACCCAAAGTCAGTAAATAATAAAAATAGGGAGCATATCCGGAGTCCTTACTGTGTGCCAGGCCCCATTTTAAGGGGCTGTAGAGGGATCATTGGATGGACTCCCCACACCAGGCTTATGAAGTAGGTGTTGCTGAAGCAGAGGAGGAAACCAAGGCTGTTTCCGGTCACCTGACGAGGTTGTGGGACCAGGAAGTGGCAGAGTCAGGACTGGAATCCAGGCCGCCTGACCTGAGAGCAGCCCCGCCCCAAACCCTGCCTCTCTGTGCTTCCTAGGCCTAGGGTTGCCAGATAAAATACAAGGTGCCCATTTCAGTTTGAGTTTCAGATAAGCAACAACAGCAAAAAAATGTGGTACAAGTATGTACCGGACATTGCATGGGGCATACTTGTACTATACTAAGAATAGCTTGTTTATCTGAAATTCAAATTGCACTAGCATCCTATATTTTTATTTGCTAAATCAGTCAACCCTAACTGTGCCAGGCCAGCTCTGGGAGCTGACGACCCTCACCTCGCAGGCATGTGCCCCGGGCAGCATGGCCCAGCCGCTGTGTGCCTGGGTCCAACACCCCCACCTCTCTGAGGGGGGAGGCAGCAGGGCAGCTGAGTTTCTGTGGCGGTCAATGGGCAGTTTCTCTCTTGTGACATTTCCCCTCAGATCCAGAACTTGGGGGTGTCTCCACAACCACCCATCTGTCCCCCACCCTCCACCCTGGGCCCCACAGCTACTCAGGCTTACTCTGACAGGTTGTGCCAGAACTGGGCAGTCTACTTACCCCACCCACACCCTCTGCCATCCACGAAGGCAGTCTTTCTTCCTTCTGCCTCAGCACCCCACTGCACCCCATCCCAGACCTGCCCGGTAACAGGGGAGGACTGGGTTCTCTGGAGTCTCCCTCGGACCCTCTGGCCTCCAGCAGGGCATAGCTGGGCAGTGGCCGTTCAGCTACAGGAGCTGTACATCTGTAGGTCCTGGGTCTCCCCCGTCACGGTGACACCCATTCAACCTACAAAGAAGCTGAGGCTCAGCTCCCAGCACCTGTCATTTAGCACTTAATTAAACACCAGGCTGTGCATCCTGAAATCCAGACCCTCCTCTTTGCAGGAACGTCTGTCTTCTGCCCAGAACAGCCTCCAGGCCACCGGCCGACCAGCACACCTGGGATGGGGCAGAGAGGAGACTCATTGCAGACACTCTGATGCTGCTCTCGCCACTGGAAGGCAGCCAGAGCCACACATCCACCAGGGACACGGCGGGGCTGACTCAGTGAGCACACTGGTACTCTTTGACTTAACACAGAATTACTTCCCTGAGTAAGTTCCTTTCTCCGCCAAGCATGTCCTCTTCTCGGCTGTTTCATTCTTTGTGTGACCTCTGAGATGATCAGTTCATGTAGTTAAGCACCGCTGCAGGCAAAGAAGTCACCACGTGTCAGGAGCCCCAGCAAAGTGCACTCAGGAGAGAACTTAAGACTGGAGTTCCGACGGGGGTGTAGGATTTGGGTTCAGACACTGTGCTCTGTGTGATCCTGGGCAAGTTGCTTAACCTCTCTGGGCCTCAGCTTCCTCATCTGTTATTGAGTGTTAGTGTGTGCCAGGCCCTTTCTAAGCACTTTTACAGATCCTTTCATGTAATCCTCACAAAATAAGTATAGTTATCAGCTTCAGTATAGGAGTTGGCTTGGACACTGTGACATAGTACTACAATCTGGGCGGCTTACACAACAGAAATGTATTTCCTCACAGTTCTGGAGGCTAGAAGTCCAAAACCAAGGCACCGGCAGGGTTGGCTCCTTCTGAGGCCGTGAGGGAGAAAGTACTCCACGCCTCTTCACTTGGCTCATAGGTGGTCATCTTCTCCCTGAGAATCCATACTGTCTTCCTTCAGGGGGTGTCTCTGTGTCCAAATTCCCCCTTTTCATAAGGACATTGGATGAGCGTCACCCTAATGACCTCATTTTAACTTGATCTCCTCTTTAAACATCTTATCTTTAAACAAGGTCATATTCTGAGGTACTGGGGGTTAGGACTCCAACGTACAAATTTAGGGGGGCACAATTCAACCTATAATACCTGGTTACAGGTGAGGCAAAGAGTTTAAGTGACTGGCCCAAGATCACACATGCTTTAAATGCTAGAAGCAGGACTCAAATCCAGGTTCTAGAACCCCCACGGCTGTCCACCCCTCAGCAGTGTTGCCCGTTCAGCCTGAGCCAGTCCTCCCAACCTGAGAGCGCTATGCCAGGGATGAATGCATAAGCCATGTAACACGTTTACAACAGTGCCTGGCACAGAATCAGTACTGGACAAGTGTCAGCTGATAATATAATGGTTCAAATGGTGCCCTGACCTCTCATGTTGTGTGACTTCCGGAGGGGTTTCACCTCTCTGGGCCTCAGTTTCCTCATCTATGAAAGGTGGGGTGGATAAGAGTTGTCCCCCAGATGTCTGCAGTGAGGCTCTCTGAGGCTCCCCAATGTCCTCCAAGCACATCCGCCAGCACCAGGAGAGACCCCACCCCCTCCACCTTCTCTCCAGGTGCTGGGGCTGCTGCAGGTCTGAGGGGCTCCCGAGCCCACCTCCATGTGGCCTCCCGCAGGGTATGGCAGAATCACTAGGATGTCTGCTTCAGGCCCAAATGGAGTCACAGGGACCGGTTTGCCCTCCTGCCTGGAACAAACCAACAAAATAGACAAAATAAGATGAAAGAGTGATTATCGAGACACTGAATTTCAGACCACCAAGGGCAACAAAGCCCGCAATACGGAAACAAACAAGGTGAGCTCCATGCTTGCCCAGCTTGCTGCCTTGTGAGTTTCTAGGCTGGGCCACGGGAAGAGCGGGCTGCACAGGGCCCAGGGGGCTCCACAGCTACACGGAGATCGAAGCAGCCGCAGTCTGCAGAACAGAGCACCTGCAAGGACACAGTGCTCAAAGAGAAGCCTGCAGACTCACAAGGTGCCCCCCTGAGTACCCAGCAGGGTAATCGGTGTATTTGAAAGGTCACCTGGTGTCACACAGACCTGGGACTAGTACCTGCCCCTGCCAGCCAGACTGAAAAGCCTCCCAGATCACAGGGCAGTGAGTGGAGCACTCGGGAAGGCCTTGCCTCAGGGCTGAGGAATGGCGCCCCTGGACTAAGCCCTGCCCCAGACCCACCAGACAGCAAAGCCAGCTTCCAGGTGACTTGCCTGCCTCTCTGAAGGAGATTTAGAAGAGTACAAAGACCTCCAGTACCCGACCAAGTAAAAGTCAAATGGCTGGTATCCAATGGGAGATGGACAGGCACACAAAGGGCAGGAAAACACACCCATGGTGAAGAGAAAAGTCAGCCAATCACAACCAACCCAGAACTGTCACAACACTAGCATTAGTAGAGAAGGACGGTAAAAGAGTTACTGTGACTATATGCCACATGTTCAAACGTTGAGAAGTGGAGCACAGAAAGAAGGCCTTGTAGAGATGAAGGCTACGAGGTCTGAGACGAATATGCTGGACAAGGAAACAGCAGATTACACACTGCAGAAGAAAAGAAAACTTAGGCTCAGCTAGAGAAACTATCCAGCATGAAACACACAGAGGAAAAATAATCGTTTTTTAAAATGGAAAGTGCATTTGTGAGCTGTGAGGCAACTTCAAGCAGCCTTACATACAAGTAGCTGGAGATTGGGAAGGAGAAGTGGGGAGGAGGGCAGCAAAAAAAATTTGAAGAAATAACTATTGAAATCTTTCCAAATGTCATGAAAAATAATAGACCCCAAAACTCAACAAACTCCAAACACAAGAAACATGAAGAAAATCACACGAAAGCACATCATATCAAAATGCTCAAAGCCAGTTGTAAAGAGAAAAATCCTAAAAGAAGCCAGAGGGGGGTAAAAACATTACTTTTTCAGGCACAAAAGTTGAAAGAATTCATCAACAGCAAACAAACACTCCAAGAAATGCTGAAGGAAGCCCTTGAGGAAGACAGAAAACGACCCAGATGGAAACCTAGGTATACACGAAGGAATGGAGAGCATTGGAAATGGTAACTCCATGGGAAAATGTAAGATGATTTTCCATATTATTGTCATAACTTTCAAAACTAATTGACTGTTTAAACAATGAACTATCTATTGTGGGGGTTATAATTTTGATGAGAAGAATGTGGCAGAGAAGAGTTATGTCACCTGTCTACCAGGGTAAAGGCAGGTGTGAATTCAAGTCTGTAAGCTCTGCTTGAAGTTGAAGAATTTGGTTTTCTTTCTGGTCGAAATAAAAATATTACAGTTACAAATACTTGGAGATATATGCACATAGATATATAGATATATGAATCTACACCTATATAATGAATATATTCACATGGGATTTGCCTGTGAACCTATTCACTGCAGTTACACCAGTGGGAAATTTACGCATTTTGTGTTCTTTTTGGTTATCTGTATTTTGTAATTTTACTTTATTCTGATTTGGTGCAGAAATTTTTAATTCCTTTGGGAAGAATAAAGCCTTTGGTTACATGAAGGTGTGGGAACTGTTTTGAGAATCCATTTCTTTTCCTATTCACGTATTAAAGTTGGTCCCCCCACAGGGCCCCTTTCTCAAGAAGGCCCAAGGCAGTGTGACCCCCACTTGGAAATGTTCTGCCCTGCGTGGCCAGAGGCAGGGCTCTGCAGTGCCTACAGGATCTCCGCCAGTGGAACAGTGATCCCCGACTTGGCTGCACATGGGCAGTACCCCCCAAGCTTTGAAGAGCCGATGTCTTGACCCCATCTCAGAACTGCGGTTGGATGGGGTGGGGGTCAGACTGGGTCTGGGGACCTCTCGAAGCTCCCTGCTTTCTCTTGAGGAGCTGAGGCTGGGGACCATCGAGGTGGTACTTAGGTGACATCAGTTAACTGTCCCCTGCCGCAGAACTTTGCAAGGTACATAATGTTTATTCCCAGGTTACAAGTAACAAAATAAGGCTCAGAGAGGGCTGCACTTCTGGTTTGTCCCAGACCAGAAGCCAGGCAAGGGCAGACCCAGGCTTGATGCCCGGGGTCCCACTATTAGGCTGCACACTGTCCCACCAAACACTTCACTCTCCATGTGGCCAAGTCTAGATTTATTTTTTTCTGCATCCCACATTCTTAATCTCAGAAAACAGCTCCTTGAACAGCTTCCCAATTACCAATCACTCAAAGTCACCCACGGTTCCCCCTTCTCCTCCCCGCCCTCAAATCCAATCAGTCACCAGATGCTGCTGGGTCCACCACCTGACTCTCTCCTCTCCAGCCCACCATCACTGTCTACTCAGGCCTTGTCCTTCCCCAGGACTACGGCCCTGCTCTCCTAGCTCTCTGAGCTCAGGCACCTCTCTGGGCACCCCTGGTACTGTGCTGCTTTCTCTCACACTGGATAGAGGCTGCGTTCCCTACCAGACTGGGATCACCTCAAGGACGGGGACCATATCTGATCCTGACCAAGACCGCAGACAGGGCAGGGTGCTCTAATGGGCTCTAAGTAAATGCTTAGTGGATAGATGAATGAATGAATGAATGAATGAATGAATGAATGATTGCCAGACCTTTCCTTTCTTCGCCACTGGGCTCTGAGGTCTTCAGAGTTAGGCATTATTTCATTGTGCTCTGTGTGCCAAGCTCTCAGCACCTGACCAACCTGAGAAAGCCCCAAGAAATGTTTGTTAATTGAATAATGGAAAGGGCCTTTGATGCTGCCTCTATCTGTAATGCACTTCCTCCAGACATCCACCAAGGGAACCACAGTGTTTTTACCCTAATGCTGTCTTTTGGGATATCGCTTTTAAACTGGTTATTAGGAAACAAGACTCACAAAGAACCTTTGACCTTCCCTTTTCCCTGCCTAAGAGATTCGGAGGTAAAGACGCACTCCAGGAAGAAAATCTTAGGTTGTTCACCTTAGCAGCCTAATGTGAACTGAGCATGGCAGTTAGGAGGGTGTCGCACAGGCCCTGTTCATTAGATCATTCCCTGCGTGTAACCCAGTGTTTCTGGGTTGCCCAGCAAGAATATTCCTGCCATGTATGTCCACTCTTCCTCAATTCCCTGTAAATCACCCATCCTCATGTTTGAAATCTAAGACCCCTCCCTTTCTCCTTTGTCTAAAACATCGTATGTACCCAATGTTGCCTCACTGCCTTTGGAATTTTCATGCTTATGTGAATTACCCGTGTGCATATATTAAGATTTGTTTTTCTCTTGTTACTCTGTCTCTGTTAATTGGATTATTAGTCCAGTTAGAGGTTTGAAAGTGGGAGAAAAAGCATTATTTTTTTAGCCTCTGCATCCCGATGGTTCACTCGCTCACCTCCTTCAGACTTTGCTCAAATGTCACTGATGAGACCTGATCTCCCTACTTAAAACTCAGTCTTTTTCCTCCCAGAACTCAGATCTCCCTTCCTTTGCACTACTGTCCACCTCCTCACATATGAAATCATTCACTTATTTATTATGTTGACTGGTTATTTTCTGTTTTACCAACCACCATCACCAGAAAAAGAAAAGTTTTTTTATACACAGAGCTTTTTGACTCTCTATTTTGCATAATTTTGCCAGTGCTTAAAACAGTGTCTGGCACATAATAGCTGCTCAATAAACACTTGTTGAATAAAGAAATGTTTTTTGTTCTGCCAGTGACTGTTTTGTGGACTGGGGCTGACTCCTTAATCCCTCTGAAACTCATATTTAAAAAAATAATAGCAAAAACAATAATAGTAATAAAGAAGGTTGTGTGGTATGGCAGTCGTTGGCACTGCTTGCAAATATTCTGTGCTGCATCCCCCGAGCACATAGTAGACCTGTGCTCCTCGCCTTTTGGGGCTGGCCATGTGACTGCCAGTTTGAATGGAAAGGGAACTGATGTGTCTCACTTCCAGGCAGACACTTTAAGAGCCAGTAGCAACTCCCTATTCCGTCCTCCCCTCTGCCACAGTGACTGGCAGTGTTCCTGATGTGGCCACTGCATCAGCCTGACTCAGTGATACAAGCAAAGCCACAGCTGACCCATTCTGGACATGTCGCATGAGTGAAAATCAACTTTTGTTGTATTAAGCCACCAGGATTTGGGACTTTTGGGAATAACTCAGCCTCTCCTGACTGATCAGATTCTGTAGTTCCTGGGTACCCTGAGGGCTCATGCCCCTTTGCACCGGAAGATGGAAGACGGGGGAAGGTGTAGACCTGCCACAATAACAATGACAGTGACTCATCAGTGCCCCTAGATTGCCACGTGGTATGGTCACAACAAACCAGATGAGGCACTGCTTTTTTCCCCTTGGATGTACAGAAAGGTGAGACACTTGCCCAGGGAACTGTGAGGTGGCAGGGTCAGCACCTGAACCCAGGCAGTCTAGCTCCAGAGCCTGGGCTCCTCACAGTAAGCCACACCAGAGGGGTCCCTTGTTTCCACCTCTGTCATTCTTCAGGTTCCTGCCACCCTCATCCCAGCTGCCAGCTTGAGCAAGGCTTGCAGCTCAATGCCTGGCCTCTCTGCTACCCTTGGGCCCAGGTGATGCCGAGTCCAAGTGTCTTTGCTAAGACAGTCACGAGGATGGGTGTCTGTTGGTCACAGAAGGGCACCAGGTCTGGCAGGCATCTGAACACAGACTGTGGCTGCTGGGAACCCTGTGGGCCTTACATGTCAGTGTGCAGATTCATCCACACTCCTTTGGAGATCTCTCTGTCCTTCATAAAAAGCACCAAGAGCTCCTGGCCCCCATCCGGTAGCGTTGCTCGGGTCAGAGAGTGACCATCTGGTTTAACAACGCAGGAGACAGAGGCTCTGAGAGGGACACGCACTTAGTGAGGGCCACACAGCTGGGATGAGGCCTCAGTTTGCCTGGATTTAACTTTTGAGAAGCCAGTTTTCATGATTAGACACACCCCTCCTTGAGAAGTCTTCCTTATTTAAATTTGGGGTGCATGATGAGAGACTTCCACCCATGGACCTGAGGAATGGAGATAAGGGAAAGAGGCATTTGTTGTGCCAGGAGCTTGACATGAGAAACCTCACCAAAGCCTCTGAGATGGGTCTCATTGTGCCCATTTCACAGGTGAGAAGACTGAGGATGCCAAGCAAAGGGGCCACTTGTCTGAAGTCACAGGGATGCTGAGTGGCCAAGCCAGGACTCACACCCCTGCTCCTGACGATAACCAGGGCTCATCCTGCAAGACCACAGACCGCCAGCTTCGTGGCCACCACCTCTGCAAGAGCTGCCCCTTTGGTGGGGAACTGAGTAGGAAGCTGAAAGCATCTAGGACAACTGATTTTGGGGGAGGCAGAGTCACACAGACTTTAGTTCCTGGCTCTGTGACTTGGGCCAGGGCTTCACCTGCTGAGCCTCAGCCACCTCGGCAGTACAATGGGCATAATACGGGATCGTTTCGGCAATGAAATAATGAGGTCAAGTGCACCGCACAGCACGTGCTGGTAGTAGGTGCTCCGTACATGTCCACCCGAGCACTCCCCGAGTGGCAGGCACCCAGGTGCCTGCAGTGCCCGCTGGCCCAAATAGCCCTGCAGGGCATCTCCTCGTGGCCTTGTATTGCATGTCGCCTACGGAATCTGTGATAATGTCTTGGGAGAGGCATCCAGGAGCAGAATTGTTGAGTCACAGGTAAGTGTCACTTCATTGGCATGAGCCCTGGGAGATGGCTTTCTTGACTGGCAGCACAAATTGCTGTTCCCACTCAGGGCACCAGGGGACCTCTATGCCCATGTCCATGCCAGCACTTGGCAGTACCCAGCTTTCCAATTCTTGCCAGTCTAATGGAGACGTAAAGTGATGCATTGGGCTTCTCTGGTCCTAAAGCATCTGCCTAATGCACTCTTCATGTGCTTCCGGGCCTTTTCTGTCTCCTCTCCTGTAACTGGCTTGCTTACACCTTTTGGCTCAGTTTCCCACGGGGCCACTACCTGAGAAACCTTTTCTGAGGATCCTATGTGGGCCGCCTCCCTGCTCCCCAGGAGGGTATCCTTAGGAAGACTGCATTGGACACACATCTGCAGGGCTCCCCAGACTCCTGCAGGGGCTGTGCTTCGCCTCCCCTGCCAGAGGCAGACCGTGCTGCATTCTCTGCAGCATTTATTCTTCTGCAGCGTCCCTTCATCCATTGGTTTCCCATCACAACTGGAATAAAATTCAACTAGTTCACCATGGCTGGAGGGACCATGTGCTCCGACTTCTGCTGGTGTCTACCTGTCCTGAAGGGCTGCCTCGCTTGCTGAAGTCAGGGCTTCCAGACAGGGTTTGACCTCCCATGCTCATACCCCCCCCCCCGGGGACTCCACAGGGCTCCCTCCCTCCAGACAGGTGCCTGTTCAGGTGTCACGTCCTCACAGAGTCCCACCCAGACTGCCCTACCTCAAATATCAGCGTGAGGCTGTATGCTGCCTCCTGCCCTGAACTCAGCTTTCTCTCTCTTCTGGCACTACCAATACTGGTCATTACGTCCTACATGTTTTTGTTTAGTGGTGTTTAGAGGGGAGGAAGCGAGGAATGCCACAGCCACAGCAACCACAGTGTAGTCCCTGACAGGGCGGGAGCAGACCCCGGGGGCCTTCCCCAGCACCTGAAGTAGTTCCTGGGGCAGTTTTAACTCAAGTCTACCTGAATAGTTTGCAGAGTCCACCTCACTTCTTTTCCGAGCCCCACCCACTGCCTGTTTCTAAGTCATGGTGGCTTACTCAGCACAGGAGAAGACGTGGGTAGTGGAGGCAGAGAGGCCCAGGCTACTGTGCTCACTTTCTCGGAGCACAGCCACTTCTGCAAGTCCCAGCCTCTCCCGCATCTCTGCCATGCTTCCTGGGACTGCTTCTCCTCTGGGAAGCAGGAGCAGGAGCCAGTATGCATCACGTCCAGACCTACCTGGGGAGGAAGCAAGTGGGCCTTGCCCACCTCTCCTCCCCCACAGCCCCCTTCACAGAGGAGCCCAGGTGGCAGGAGCGCAGGACGGCGCCCTCTGTGGGAACCGCCTGCCACACGCCCATTCCAGACTGCTGGAGTGCATGGAGCTAACCTCAGTTGCATCCAGCCACAGAGATGCCAGGTTTCACCAGAGCAACTGGAATCGCCAACGAGAGCAGCAGGAGTGGGGCCATGTCCATCTCCTTAGTGAGAGCAACTGCTTGACCCAGTCTCAGTGAAATAACCCAGAGATTCAGCGAGCCAGGCTTCTCGCTCTGTGCTCCCTCCAAGTAGATTGTCTAAGTGTAAGGAAGGATGTTCTCTTTCTTTATATTTTCTATATATTTATATATTTTAATAACGAAATACATGCTGTCTAGCTTAAAAATATATACGGAAGATCTAAACTAAAAGATGATGAAAATATGCACGTCACTTCCAAAACCTTCTTCCCCAGAGGAAAGCACTAGGACCAGACTTTGTCTGTGTGAATACAAATATATACCTACATAGCCCACTCTGTGCCTGCTTGGCAAGTTGTTTTCTGAAATTCACAATGCACATAGTAGACCTGCCTCATTCTTTGGAACAGTCATGGAGTATTTCATAACGTGGAGTACCAAATTTATTTCCTCAGCCTCCTGTTGGTGGACATTGAAAAGCTTTCCACTTGTTTTTCCACTATCACACACAGCATTGTAACAAAGATGCTTGAACATCCATCTTTCTGCACGGGTGTGAGTCTTGCTCCCAGACCTTGCCTTAGAGGCGGGGTTTGCAGGTCACACAGTGGTGGCTTTCACACTGTGATAGATCCCCCAGGGAAGAGGGTTGATTCTCCCATGGGGCGACCCTGGATAAAAACCCTGGAGGGAGCTTTCCTTTGCTAGAGTAATTCAAAGGGCTTTAAACAACCACCCACCAGAGTGCCACAAGTTCTGGGTTGCCCTGGACAACCTTGCATTTGATCCCACTGGCCGATTTTATTTTTGTACAGACCTTTTTTGGGGATGATCCTGGTTGAGATCTGCATACGGTTCCTTCACAGCCCCTATCTGAAGTTCCCTCTCCTGGGGGCCTGCTGGGGGAACTAGAGCAGCCTCCAGCCCAACACCCAGCTTGAGGACGAAACTCCCCATGCTCCCCTGAGATGGCCCTGTGACGTCCACACAAGACATGCACAGACTTGTAGAATCAGTGCCACTCTTTGTGGCCAGATGTTCAGAGGTGGGGGTGCTAATTTATGCAGGCAAGTCGGAAGGGGAAGAGGGGAGGGAAGCTGCTAGGAGGACGGGCAGGCTGGGGGGCGGCAGGGAGCCCCACACTGGGGGTGTGCATGGGAGTACATCCATAGGAGAAGAGAGTGGGACAGCAGGGGTGGTGGCGGGGAGGCAGCACAGAACCTTTAAGGGTCTCCTGGCAATGACATATAATAAGCCTGAGCATAAGGATCTCTGGTTTTATTACAAGATCCTCTAACACTGTTGAGAATTTCTACCATCAGGGTCCTGGATTCTATACTCTGTTTTAAAATGCTCTGATCTTGTGATTTTGAGCCTCTGATTCTATGTTAAAACTCCAGGGGACCCACATAGGGCAGGCAGCTTGGAGATAAAAATCCAACTCATATGGGTGTTGAGAACGTGGGCACACTCCTGCCAGCTCCATTCCTCAGTTTCTTGGCTGGTAAACACGAATAGAATGACATTGGCTCGTTCGCCCCTGGGAGGGTGCGAACATTCATGGCTGAGAGAAGGAAGCCTGGCATCCAGTGGACACACAGAAAAGGCTGGATTTGATTGCTCTTCAATTAGTTTCAACGGCCAGGAGTCCAAGATTTGATTCTGAGAGCTGAGGCCAGGGATTGAGCTATTGTTCTAAGCTGCCTTCCTAGTCTGGAAGCATCCGGGGCCCTGGGGCTTGGGTCCTTCAGCCCGGGCGGCTAGCCCTGCACAGCAGGCAGCTGTTGGAAGCAAAGCAAACATAGAGGAAAGGAAGCTCCTGGGGCTGCGGGAAAGCAAACAAGGGCCACTTCCTCCAGGCTTGAGCTGCAGAGGACAACCTTTCCCAGGGTCTTCCTTGGGAGTCCTTGTTGGGCGCCCGGCCCCTGTTTGTACAGCTTGAGTGGTATGGGGGCAGAGAAAGCAGAAATGCAGGGAGCCAGGCCTGGTCAGGCCAGTTTGGGGTCCAGCCTGCCTGTCCCCTCCACAGGGCACTGCCACGCAGGCCCAGCCCAGCCAGAATGGAGTGCTGGGGCTGGGAGTACCATCACATCAATGATAACAGTTTGTAGTGACTAAATACTTACCTGGAGGGAACCAGGCACTATTCTTAGTGCTTTATGCAGAATATTTCATTTAGTCCTCATAACAATAACAGGGGGCTATTATTACCATAACTTTGCAGGTAAACAAACTGAGGCAGGACTAATTTTACAGCCCAGATAGAATGGCTCTGGACTACGCTTGATAAACCACATATTGTCTTTCAAAAGATAATGCTAATGTTGCCAAATATAATGTTGCCAATAACGAGTCTTTTCTGAATAATCTGCTTGCATGATCTCGCTCAAGTCCTTTAATATGACACCCCAGTAGGTAGATACCATTGTAAGCCCCATTTTTCAGCTACGGTAAACTGGGGCACAGAGAAATGGAGCCACTTGCCCAAGATTATCCAGTTAGAAAAGGTAATAGCTGGGATTCAAACCAGCAATTTCAAGTGCCAAAACCGGTAATATAAACTAATATGCTACTGTATTAGTTTCCTCTCGCTGCTGTAACAAATTATCACAAACTTGTGGCATAAAACAACACAGATGTATTCTCTTATAGTTCTGGAGGCCGGAAATCAGTTTTCTGGAGCTAAGGTGTCGGCAGGGCTGGTTCCTTTTGGAGCCTCTGAGAGGAGAATCCATTTCCTTGCCTGTTTCAGCTTCCAGCGGCCATCTGTTTTCCTTGGCCCCCAACCCCTTCCTTCCTCCTTCTTCAAAGCACATCACTCCAATCTCTGCTTCCATCATCATATCCTCTTCCTACTTCTTCTAAGACCTTTACGATGACATCAGGCCCACCTGCATAACCTCCAGTCCAGGATCATCTCCCCATCTCAGGACCCTTAATGTACTCCCACACCCAAAGTCCTTTGGCCACATATGAGGTAACATCCAGTCAAGTTCCAGGGATTAGGACAGGGGCCTGCTGGAGGGCCGTTGTCCTGTCCACCCCAGGGAGGCTACGTTGTGTCCTGCTGAAGTGGAGGTAATAAGTCCTCATTCCTTAGTGTGAAGAACATTTGGGGCCCACTCAGGACCCCTGTGGTGGGAGTCAGGGGGCTTACCTCGGGACTTGAAGACCTCAGGCTCTCTGTGAGCCCGTCTTGCCCGTTTCCGGGTGGAGAAACGGAAGTGGCCCTTACTCCTGTGTGTAGAGCATATAAAATATACTATAAACAAGGTTGTTGTTGGATTGAGGTTTGCATAACAAGTTGTTTACTAGTAGACTGATAAGAGTGAAGTGAAAGTAAGCATATTTATGTGTAGAGCATGAAAGTAAACGTGTTTATATTTATGTGTGAAATTGAGAGTAACAAAATTGACTGGTAAACACACTCACCAAAACAACTTCTGGTTATCACCTCAGAGGTAAACAACTCCTGGCAAACCGCTTCTGGTTATCACCTAACAAGTAAACACGTCCAAGCAAAAGAGGATAAAAGCAGAGCTCCAGAGCAATCCCACGAGTGCTCCGACTGGGCGCTCCAGCTGAGACTCCCTGCGAGGTATAAGCCGCGATACTCTGATACTCCGGGACTCTCCGAAGCTCTACCCGTCGTGGGCCCTGTCGTCTCTCCCAGACCAGGGACCTTCACCACCGCAATTGACTCTGGGACTTGGTTCCTTATTAAATTCTACTCTATTCTGTATAACCTTCTGCGCTTACCAGGACACTGGCCTCGGGAGGGACATTGGCTCCCAAATAAAGCTGTGTTACGCACTCTATCTGAACCTGTGTGCCGGGACTTTGTTCCCCACTCGTGTCACGAGTGCCACACAGGGACATAGGGCCCTGCTGAGGGGTTAATGTCCCCTTGACTTTCAGGAAGAGACTGAAACATGGTGACTGCTCTCCCACGCACGCTCAACACAGTGGCTGACTTCTCCAGCAGACCCCAGCGCCCCAGGCTGCACAGTTCTCTGGGGACTTAGACACCCAGGTTTGTGTCACTGTGATGTGCAGCACAGCCTTCACTCCACTGCCTGCTGCAAGCTTGCAGACAGCAGAGCTCAGATGCCCTCCCTCTAGCCCAGTACACAGTACCTGCCTGGGAAGCGTGTGTGCAAAGAGCAGGCAGTGTGAGCGGAGCCCAGCACATTGTAGTGCTCTGTAGTGCGTGTCCCACAACCAGCCCGTACTTCCAAGAGAACTTTCTGCAATGATAGACACGTCTGATAGCTGTACCGCCCAGGGTGGTAGCCAGTGGCCACAGGCGGCCACTGAGCTCTTGAAATATGGCCAGTGCTACTGAGGAATTACATGTTAAAGTTTATTTTTCGTTAATATAAATAGCCACCTGTGGCCAGTGGCTACTGTGCTGGGCAGAGCAACAATGAGGTGTGCCCAGGACCTGGGCTCTGCCACAGACTCAGACCCTTTTTCAGGGCCAGGCCATTGCTCAGGCTGAATCCTCTCAAGGACCCAGTGCCCCGGTCTAAAGTCATCCCTCTGCAGTGCCCCCCACCCCCACTTCTCTGACTGGTACAGGTACACTCAGAGATTCTCAGGCTTGGCCCCAGACCCCACAATGAAGCGCATATGGAAGTAAAGTGAGTCACACGAATTTTTTTATTTTCCCGGTGCGTATAAAAGTTATGTTTCCACTATACTGTAGACTATGACATGTGCAATAACACTATGTTTTTAAAAAGTACATACTTTAATTAAAAATACTTTATTGTTAAAAAATGTTAGCTGTCATTTGAGTCTGTTGGAAAACGGTGTTGATAGACTTGCTGGATGTAGGGTGGCCACAAACCTTCACTTTGAAAATAATCTCTGCAAAGCGCAGTACAGCGAAGCACAATGAAACAAGGCATGCTTGTATCGTCGTGAAGGGCTCAGCCTCAGTTTTTGGAGCGGTGCCTGGTCCTTCTCATGGCCCTCAGGGAAAAACTCTCTCCCCTGATGTTCCTACTCTCATTCCAGCGCTGACAGAGCTGCCCCCACCTTTTCAGCATTAACTGAGGACCTACTATGGTCCTGGCAACAATGCAGGAGGTAGGTATCATTATCTCCATCTTTCAGATAAGGAAGAGAAGGTTCAGCAAGGGCCAGCGTCTTACCCAGTTCACCCAGGAAAGCAAGACAGCCCGAGACCACAAACCCAGGCCGCCCACATGCTGCTGCCGAGAAATTTCTAAAGCAAAGGAGCTCAGCCTCTTGGGGCAGGAAACAGACAAAATAAGGGCCATCCTGGGGCACAGGCAGCAAGCCCTCACCCCATCCCCCACTCTCAGTCTGCTTTCTGGCCTGGAGCTGGTGTCCTGCCCGGGGCGGTCAGGGGCCCGAGGGGCTGCCCACAGGCAGATGGCTACATTGGCAATGGCAGGGCCGACCCTCATCGCGCCAGGCCTAGTTTCGTCCCGGGCTGAGGAACAAAGGCCTTTCATGGGGTGTAATCCAGGCCGAGGGGAGAAGAATGGTCAGGTGTATGGAGAAGCAGGTTCACATGGAGGGAGAGAGAGAGCGGCACAGGCCTGGCTGGCACGGGGGCCCGGGTTCCGGCCGCTCTCCCAGGGCGGCAGACGGTCGCTGGCAGCCAGTGAAGGCCCCGTTTGTGCGATATGTCAGCAGGGAGGGCAGGCCTTTTAAGGGGCGAGATCGTGTGGCCCGATAGCATGCTTGGGCCTCTCCCTGGGGGGGCCCAGGCCCCCTGTGAGGACTGTCAGCCATTGTTAACTGCACCTCATGTGAAGGAAAACGGGACACAGGCGGTCAGCTGATACCTGTGCGATCTGGCCACGGGGACCAGCTCCACCGGCTGCAGCTCCAGTTACACAGCCGGACGGGCGAGGGGGGTGCGCCAGCCCTGGGAAGGCCCGTGGAGCTGCTGGCCCAGCTGTAGACCCCTTGGCATGTCCACAGCAGGAGGGATGCGGTGACCCAGCCCAGCCCAGAGTAAAGGGTGAGAAGCACGAGACCACAGGTGTGCTGGTGCTGGGTACAGGTATGGCATGCCACGGTGGGCTTTCTCCACCTCTCCCAGGGGCCACAAAGCCCCCACACAGGAGAAAGGAGAGAACATGAACACATTCTCCAGGACTGTTTGACACGTCTGCCCAACTGTCAACAACACAGAAGAGGAAGTCAAGGGGAGAGAGCAGTGGGGATGAAGTAGTATTTGCCAATTCCCATGGTGGCAACGCCTGTAGGCCCGCGGCAGCGTCGCCACTGACACTGAACTTCTAACCACATACACGCAGGTTCTGTGGCCACTAGGTAATGCGTAGAAGTTCATGTGTTTAGTCCTCATGTGACAGGTGTTGTAATAACTAACATCCCCATTTTACAAGTGAGGCACAGAGAGCCCAAGTAACATGCCCAAGGTCACACAGCTGTGATATGGTAGAGCTGGGATTTGAACCCACACTATCTGGTTCCAGAGTCCATTCTATTACCCACTGCCCTACCTGTCTCCCTTCCCCCCAAGCATGGTTAAATCACAGCCATTTACTGAGCATGAGTGGCGAGCTGCCATGCTGCTAGGTGAATTCTCTCATTTAACCTGTTCAACCCCCCATAATGTGGTTACTATTATCACTACTATTATTTTACAGAAACCAAAACTCAACTTCAGTAAGTGACATGCCTGGTGAGTCAGGCAGGGAGCCCTGGCAGAAAACAGACAGCATAGTCAAATGGGTAACTTACAAATGGGCTAGTTGCAGAAGCATAAGCCAGGGTCGGCAAGGGACGTTAAGGCACCCAGGGGCTGGCCACAGTGGAGAGCTGTCCTCCCCTGAGGACTGGGCCACGGAGAGCCTTTCCTGGAACCTGCCCAGGGGCCGAGGGCAGCTGTAGCTGGAGGAGTGGGCTGCCCAGCAGGAACCACGGGCATTGGTGGACAGCTACAGCCAAACTGCCACCCTGCAGGAGAGGCCAGGGAGCTCCGCTCACCCTCTGACCTCCTTTCAGGTCAATAGAAGCTGTAGGGCTGGGAGGCCATGGAGGTAACTGCAGGGTCAGGCCCCAGGGCACCGAGCAGGGCTGAGAGTGAGTGGAGGGGCTGATGCAGAACAGCCAGCTCACTGTCTTCACAAAGCGCTGGGTGCCAGCGCCTGGGCGCCATAGAGCACGTGCTTCCCATCGGCCCACTAGCTCACCTTGCTGCCCAGGGACCAGGCATTGGCCACAGAGGTGACACAAAGTCCCAAGTGTGCTCACAGACCAGAGTGTTGTACAAGCTGCAGTGAGGCTGCCAATGTGTGGGACCAGGTCACCTCCATGTAACCTGGGGACAAAATAGCAAGTGGAACCTGGATGTTAGATCCAATCGGCTGAGGTAATGATGACAGAATTTCAGGGCCATGTGCCTAGTGGAAAGGGGGGGAAATTTGGTGAGGACCCCTCAGGTCTTACATGACACTCTGGATACCTGGGTGGCAACAAGCCATTGCTACCAACCTGAACACCCGCAGGAGAGGCTGCACTACCCGCCCCCACCCAGCCGCCACCCTTCTCCTGGTCTTTGCCTTAAACCAGTGTCAGCCGGTTTTATTTCCTAGAGCCTACGACCGAGATGGGGACCCACTACCACCACCCCAGCAGTGTGCTCTTGCAGCAGGTCGCTCCCTCTCCAAGCCTCTTTCTCCTCCCCTGTCAAGTAGGAACGCTAACAGAAAGCACATCGTGGGGTTTCGTCAGAATGAGCCGCCGAGCTTTGTTCACGCAGACAAATAGCAATTGTCACTGCTATTCCATGCTCGCAAAAGTTAGTTTAATGCCATTTCCAACAGAAATATAATGGGAGCCATGTAGGTCATTTAAAACTTCCTAAAAAGTAAAAAAGAAACAGGTGCAATTAATTTTAATAATATATGTTATTTAACCCAATACATCCCAAATATTATTTCAACACATGTGGCTCCAGCCACATTTCAAGGGCTCAGCAGCCACAGTGGCTGGTGGCTACATTGGACAGCGCAGGTTAATGGATGCATGTAAACATAACCGAATGACTGAGTTTGCTGCAGCCAGAGGAAATCAAGAGACTCCCTGCGGAAGGAGGTGTTGGCATTGGGTATCCAAGGGTGAGCAGAATTCAGACATATGGGGACGGGAGGGTCTGCATTTATGTTCTACAGATGGGGAAACTGAGCAGAGAACTGTGAGTAAGAGTTACAAGGAGAAGGTGAGTAGGGAGCATGTATGATCCCTAATGCCAAGTAGAGGCCGAGTGAGAGGGAGCAATGGAAGAAGGGACAGATGGAGGGACGGAGGCGGGACAGTGTTAAGGGTGGGTAAGAGGAGAGGGGAGGAGAGGAGGTAGAGACGGGAGGTGAAGAACCTTGGAGGGACACCATCTATGGCTTTGAAAGATTCGGCTGCATCCTGCTGCTGCTTGATTCTCAGCCTGCTGTCACCCTGGTAACGGGAGAAAACTCACAGAGCAATTTGTAATCCACTGGAGGAGGTGGGGGGAGGGCTCCTGGCTTAGGCTGCTGAGAGGGTCCGCGGGCACCTCTGGACCAAAAGAAGGGCCTCAGACTTTACAGTTCACTTATTGTGTGACCTTAGACAAACCCCTTCCCTCCCCCAGGTCTCAGTCTCCAATTCTGGAAAATGGAGCTGCCAAGCCAACCTGGGAGGGCTTGAGTGAAGCTCAGAAGAGAACGGGGCATGATGGGGTAAGACAAGAGACATGCCACAACTTAGCTGGACGGGGCCCAGCAGCCCAGCCCAGCCCGCATTGCCACCGAGGTCGCCTCTCATGGCTCCATAACTCACTCTGTGGTCCATTACCGCCTGTCCCAACTCCGGCCCTGGAAGTTGTCCAGTCGCAAATGGAAAGGAGCATGGGGAAGTGGGGCTGGCAGAGCAGGGAGCCTGTGGTTCTGAGGAAGGGAGCCTCCTCCTTCAATCAATGGGGTCTGGGGAGGTGGGTGTGGGAGAGAGCAGAACCTATGTCCACATCTGCTTTCTTTAACCTCCCACCCGTGACCTGGGAACTGCCCTTTAGTTTGCAAATGTTGACCTCCTTGTCCTTGATATAGAGAGCCAGGACTTACCTGTGAGGAGACCAGGTGAGAGGGCAGGTGATTTCCCTGAAGTTGCTCATCACATAGAGCCAGCCGGAGCTGCGGTTAGGTCGCCCCAGTTCCTGTTCACAGCTCCTGCAGCTTCTTCTCCCCAGGTTTTCACCCTGGGGAGTGGCATTTTCATTTGTAAGTGAAGGAGGCTTATAGATCCTTGAAATTGGAGCAGGAAGGACTCTCCTAGCTAAGCTTCTACAAGAGTTAGGTGAAACGGCAGCTCAGCCACTCCCTCCCTATGTGTCTTTGGGTGGGTGGGCCTTTGTTTCCACATCTTCAAAATGGGTTCAGCATGGGGAGGTTTAGCAAAGGAAGCAATCTTGGGACTCCTCCCTGGCCTAGGAGATACCTGTCTAGTTCAACCTCCACCTGCTATTACACACCCCTCACCCCAGCACTCCACAGGGCTGGTGTGCAGAGGTTATGAGGGCTCCGCTGTGCATGTAGAGAGAAGGGGATGCCCTAACAGGGCCTGGGGGCAAGGCCCCTGAAGGAGGGTGTCTGCAACACCATCCCAGGGTGCCTACACCTGAGCAGCCATGAGCCAGGGCTCCAGCATCACTTTGTTCCTCTTCATCCCCAGGCCATGAAGGGAGGTGCAGAGAAAACACTGATCCCCAGAGAGACAAGTGGCCTGCCCAGAGTCCCGGAGCCGGTCAACAGCCCAGGCAGAGTGTGAGTACACCCACTGGTCCCCTTTAGGGCTGTGCCATCTAGCACCACAACCACCAGCCATGTGTGGCCCTGAGCACTTGCAATGTCGAGTTTCTAATACCCACCAGATTTTAAAACCTTAATAGGAGAAAAAGTAATTCAAAATGTCTCCTTAATATTATTTCAAATATAGATTACAAGCTGAAATTAAATTTTGGGGAGAGCTACATAAATTATACTATTCAAGTTCGTATCACCTGTTTCTTTTTCCATTGTTTTAATGTGGCTACCGAAAGCTGTGCTCGGTTCCTACCGGCCAGCGCGCTCCTTGGTTGTGTCCCATCGCCTGGCCCCGCCCCCACACCATGGCGTGCCCTTCCTTGCCGGGCCCTGCACTTATGGTGCGTGCTCCCTAAGCTGCCCCACCTGAAGGCTACTGTGAGACTCCTTAGAGGGAGTGCACGCCCAGTCCTCCTGGCAAACTCTCTGAAATACTCGCTCTCGGGGCGATTATTACTATCGACACTACTGTTATTACCACTGAGGTCCAGACAGGGAACTCCCCAAGATGGGGGCCTGGGGGTCCCTGCACCCACACCCTGGACGTACAGGCCTCGATGGCAGGAGGGAAGGAGGGAGGGAGGGAGGGAGAGAAGGAGGGAGGGAGGCCGCTTGGGGACCTTTGGAATTGCTGGGATCCAAGCGCCTGACACAATGGAATTACTGAGCAGGCGATGCTGGGTGGCCTGAGGTGGGCCTGGCCTCTGCCTGCTTAGCATGCGAGGCGGAGGCCCCGCCCCTTCCCAGAGAGGGTTCCAGGAGCAATCATAATGTCCTGATTGTCGGACAATGCTGTGATGGAGGGCCTTGTCACATTTTTGTCCCCAGTTACTGGGATCCCCATTCACGGCCACTGTCACTGTGCTCAGAACAAGCCAGGCCTGGCAACCTCCTTTGCATTAAAATTGGATGAGAAATAAGCCTTGTCCGAAGTTCAGCAAGGCAGAAAACGAGATTAGGCCAAGGGACAGGGCTGAAGGCCCCTGCTGGGGGCCGACCCTGCAAAGGGAAGTGTCACCCACTGCCCGCCCCAGCCTGAGCAGGGCCTCACACCTGGAAGCACCTCTGCTGGGCCTCAGTTCCCCTGGATCTAAAATATGGACGTGGAAGGAGGTCCCTGAGTAAGTGAGTGCCTTTGGACATGGCGCTGTAGCTCAGAAACTCCACATTTACAGTAAGGAACTCCATATAAAACGGGACACAACAGAGTTGCCCGGCTGGTTGGTGGTGATGAGGGACAGAGCGGGCAGAGATGTGCCTATCTATCCTTCTTCTCACCCTCCAGGGTATTTCCCATCAAAACCTTGGAGCTTCCTATGGCAGAAGCCACAGAAATAAAGCTATTTCTAAAGCAATGTAGACTTAGCTGAAAGACAAGAAAGCTAAAAGACATGAAAAACGCCAAAGAACTGAAAGCAGCCAAAGACCCAGCAGTGGAGGCCTGGCCCAAACAGTCAGGGGACCTCACAGCCGCTGAGTATGTCACCACCAGCAGGTACATATGCCAAGGTGTGTGTACGAAGATGCTCATGCAGGCTGGCGGGGTGGCGGGACTCCAAAACAGCCCCGATGTCTATAAATAGATGGCCAGCTAAATAAATCATGACAATCCACACCTTGGAACTCCGTGGCCCACTAACACGAATGGGGGAGGTTTGTGAATCTGAAATAGAAGGATGTTCAAGAAATTAGGAAATGGCAAAAAAAACAAACACAAAAAACAATAAAATAAAATAAAAGAGATGCAGACAAGAGTGTTTAGAGGGGTCCTTTGGTAGAGAAATATATACTGTGTGTAGATGCATAGAAAATGTGCAGTGAAACTATGAACATTCTAAAAATTCAGGAGGTTGACAAGGAAAATTTACTTTTAGTCTATGTCCTTCATTACTGTTATATCTTTTTTTCTTATCAACATGTATTTTCTTTAAATTTTTAATTAAAAAGCACAAAAGTCCTCTGAGGGTCTTCCTTGCTTGTTAATTCAATAGAATCAGTTCAACCAAAATTTGGCAAGTTCTTCTGAGGGCCATGCCCACTGTGATTATGATGCCGGCCACCAAAACAACCCCAACACCCCCACTTGGAGACAGAGAAAAGCCAGTGAGCTCCGGAGCTGGGTGCCACAAGAGCAGCCAGCACCCAGCAGATACTGCCCGAGAGGAGGAAAGGGGATGGCAAAGACCGCACAGAGGAGAAACTAGCTGGGTTTTGAGGGTGAATAAAAGTTCTCCAGACAGACCCGCAAGGGAGGTTTCAAGGAGGAGAGGAGCAGGAGTGTGACGCGCCTTGTGGGCATATGTGCAGGAGCTGGGGCTGTCCCGTCCCCTGCCCTCTCCACAGCTCCCAGCACAGGGCAAGCAGGCACTCACAGCTCAAATGTCCTGAGCACTACAGGCCAGGCACTGTCCCAGGCCCCCAGGATGTTCACGAACTCATTGCATGAACTCTGAGGTACATAGCATTCTGTACAATTATCCCATTTTACAGATGGAAAAACGAGGACTTCAAGAGAGGAAGCAGCATATGCAAGTTCAGGAAGCTCACAGGTTCCAGGGCTGGGATAGGAACCTGAGCAGTTGACACCAGAGCCCACACTCACAACCACGATGCCACGCTGCCTCTTGCAGCTGGAGAATGTGTTGGCAAACCCTGAGAGCTGGGCATTTTATACACATGCTTAGTCTTCCTCACACACAGGGACTGAGGACCCCTTCCTTTGCCCAAGGCCACTCAGCTGGTAAGGAACAGAGTGTAAATTTCAACCATTGGGTACCAGGCCCCAAAGCCCATATTCCACTTACCAGGGGCACCGCCTCTGGGAAGGGGCAGGTCATTCAGTGCCCACAGGGCCTGGGTGTGAAGGTGAAAGTGAAAGTGAAAGAAAGTGGACTGCAGGGGAGACAACAGGGTCACCAGAGGGCACCTGCCCTTCCTGAGGCTCTTTAGATTCATTATTTCAGAGCAGCCCAAATAGAAGACATCGGGGCCACCTGTTTGCATCTTCTAATTTGGTCCGGCCCCTACCAGTACAAAGGAAGCCGACACAGTTTCGTCTGTGGGCTCGTCTCTGGGCCCCAAGCCACCTAGGACTCCAGACTTCCTCTTCCACCCCCAGACCCTTCCACATCCAGTCTGGGTGTGACTGCAGTCCCCCTTCCTGCAGTTTAAACTGGAACTTCTGAGGAGTCCATGCTTCATGGAGAGGGAAGTATTAAAAATCCATGGCGGCTGGCGTTTTCAGCCCAGTGTCATGCTAGTCACCTTGTTGTGGCATTACAAGCCACATGGAGGATGTCCCCCATACTCTGCCCTTTTCTGAGCCCCAGAGACACTGGCTAGGGAGCTCCACATTCAGCTAACTGGCATTTACAGCAGCTGTAAGCACGTTTGAGGTGATTACCCTATAATTTGTATGCAGTTGCGGGTCATTACCAAAATTACAATTAAACACTGGCACCCTGTAATTAGATGTTTTATGAATTAGGTCCCGAGGTATTAACGTCAAATTTCTAAGTTCTGCCCCTCACCCAACTCCAATGCCCTTCCCCTGCCAGCTGGGGACGCAAGGCACATTTGGGCGCCTCAGAGGCCCGGGGCTGACTTCAGCCAGAGACTTTGCCACTTCCCAAATGGTGGTCACCAGTGTCAGTATCTACTGTCACCCACAAGAATGTCAGCTCCTTGAGGACAGAGAAGGCTTCTCACATAGCACTGCAAGAACACAGCCTTGTCTATTCCACACGTGTTTGCTGAGCACCATCTATGCGTAAGGCGCTCGCCAGGTGCTAAGGTGACCGCCGTGAATGTATTAGAGAAAACCCCAGCCTGGCGGAGCTGATAGTCAGATACCAGCAACCACAAAAATGAGTAATACATTTGGTGTGCTAGAGCACAAGAGAGGTTAAAACAAAATAATGAAGCTGGGAAGGAAGATGTAACATGTTGTATGGAAGAGGGTGTTGAAACTTCAGACATGGTAATCAGAGAAGGTCCCTGAGAAATTAAAGGTCTTCAGAAATGAGGGAGTGAGCCAAGGGAAGAGCTTTCCTGGAAAGAGAGCAGCCGTGCACATGCCCTAGGGCAAGAGTGTGCCAGGGAAGGGCAAGGAGGAGCTGATCCGAGTGGCCAGAGTGCAATAACCAGCGGGTGATGAAGGCGACGAAGGGTGATGAAGACAGGTCATAGCATCCAGACCACAGAGGCCTGCAGGCTGGGGGAGACTTAGGCAGGTGTTTGAAAAATATTGGTTGAAGGGATGAATGGATGAACTGGAGGGAAACTGAGAGGCAGTTTAACTCCAGGTAGGATCCAAAAAGGCTTCTTAAACATTTCTCTTTTTCTTTCATTATAAACTCTCATTCCGTGAGTGTTCCCTCTGTGCTGTGAGGTCAGCCAAGGGCTGGGTGGACCTTGTCGGCACTGCATGGGGAAGATACTATTATCCCCAAACCACAGTGAGGAAAGCAAGTCTCACAGGGGACCAGCCTGACCCAGCATCATTGTTGGGTGTCTGGAGGCAGAACGGTTTTGGGGTGAAGAACATGGACCCAAACAAGTCTGCTGGGGTTCCAATCCCAGCTTGTGCAGCTTAAGCAGGTTACTAAGCCATCCTGTGCCTGTTTCCTCGCCCATAAAGAGGGGATAAAATAGCACCTATCTCGGAGGGTTGTTGTAAGAGACTCAGCCCAATTCCTGGCACACGGCAAACAATTAAAAAGTGCATGTTAGCTTTATCATCAGCTCCGCCCTCCTCTGGCCATGTGACTTTGGTAAGTGTGTGTCTCCAAGCCTAGTTTACCAAAGTGGCGGTTAAGGGACATTCCCGAGATACCAGTAGGAAAAGGAGGTGTTGGTGTCGGTTATTGCGGTGGGGCCATTAGAAGTAGGCCCCCCAAAGATGCCCTCCTGATACCCTTGAACATGATGGGGCTGTGAAGAGGCAAAAGTAAAATTCTCAAAACTTGGAAGTCATAATTACGTCAGGTGAAAAGGATTTTAAGGCCTACTTGAAAATTAATTGGAATCAACAGTGGGATAGCGTCTCTAAAGAAGGATGTGCCTAGTTCAGATCATATTAACTAAGATCTCTACCCAGCATTAGGGAGGTGATTCCTCAATTCTGTACTGTACTATGCAGAGTTCCCCTGGAAGGACGTGAGTCCTACGCTGAGGAGAAGCAGGGACATCCTAGAGTATGTTCAGAAAAGGGGAGGATATGAGCTGGTGACCCCATCCTGGGAGGAGCAAGGAATGTAAGGGAAGTCACAGAAGAGCAGACTCTATCTACTTGCAAAAAGAGCATCCTCACTTTTAGAGCAAGGTAGGTACTGAATGGGCTGCCTAATGGGTGTGTGTGTTGGGAGGAGGAGGGAAGCAAGCAGGGCTAGAAGGCAGCTTGCATGGGGTCTGGGGGAGCAAATTCCAGCTCAGGGTTGGGGTTCGGGCCCTTGATGCATGAGTACCCATGCCTCCATGAGATCTAAACCTGTGGAGATCTGGGTAGCAGACAACACAGCAGGTTGGTCAGGCCAACTTCACGGGTTTAAATCCTGGCTTCTCTGGGCCTCAGTTTCTATATCTCTAATACCCTGTTTCCCTGAAATAAGACCTAGCCGGACAATCAGCTCTAATGCGTCTTTTGAAGCAAAAATTAATATAAGACCCGGTCTTATTTTACTATAAGACTGGGTCTTTATAATATGATATAATATAATATAATATAATATAATATAATATAATATAATACCAGGTCTTATATTAATTTTTGCTCCAAAAGACGCATTAGAGCTGATTGTCCGGCTAGGTCTTATTTTCGGGGAAACACAGTAGTTCCCATCTCATCAGGTTGTGAAGAGTCAAGGACTAAATGAAGCTAAGGTGTTGAGAGTAGTGCAGGCACTGTTACCTGGGTAGGGGCCTAGGCTGCAGGTTCTGTGTGAGAGTCCTGGAGGGAGAGTTTGCCTGAGTCTCACCACACCCCGAGATGCCATGCCACACGGCATGGAGCTGTCTCCTGAGAACTGGCTTCCCTTCACCCCAGGCTGCTGAGGGATTCCCCTGGGAGTCGCCACTGCCCTGGGAGACAGTGAATGGGCGCTTTGTGTCTCCACAACAGCCTGTTGCTGCATGCCTGGGCCCCTGCATGGCTCGCAGCCTGAGCCCTGGCTCCTTTCCGACTCCATGCTGCATGCCTCCTTCATCCTCAAGAGACAGAGCACCTCTGGCGGGCCCTGCCAGGCTGCCCACACACACACACTCCAGCCCCAGAATTGGCTTGACTTCCTGCATGGCAGATGGGCAAGGCTGAGGGGCAGGATAGGATAAAAGAGGCCCATGTGAGTCCCCAGAGAGGCCAGCTCAATTCCCCACCCCTGGAGCAGCTGGGGGTCTGCTGGGCTGCTGCTCAGTACCCGTGAGAAAACGCCCTGTCTTCTGCCCCACTCTCAGCTCCTTCCAGTCGAGCTGGTCCCTGCACTGGGCTGAGCAGGACGGCAGCTTGGGACCTCTAAAGCAGAAGTTTCTGAGGGACTTCCTGGGGTGCTGCCAGCAGAATCACAGTGCAGGCACCTGGACTGAAGGATTCTCTGGGGCACATTCGGGGACACCCGTATCCTGCGGTTAACAGAAAACTGCAGCAGCCCAGAATAGGCAGAACCACTAATGGCATAGTCCCCTCAGGAATGCAGCTAGGAGCCTAAGAAGCAAGCTCAGGTGAGGGCGAGGGGAGGTGGGATGGGGAGGGGAGGAAGGAAGTTATGTCACATGACTAGTGCAGAAATAAAGACTGTAGGATTTATCTGTACTTTTTCTTGCTTTCAGATGGACATCCTTGTATATATTAACCCATTGTTTTTCTCTTCCCTTTGTTCCATTTTCATCCTGTCAAGATATAAGGCACACTAACTGTGGCAACCTGTCTCTCAGCATTTCAGTCACAGACATCAAAGGGGCATCTGGCTCAGCAGAAGAGACTAAGTGCCATGGGAGACTTTTGCACCTTAGAGAAGAGGCGTAGCATGCTTTCAGCTGGTCAAAGGGTGGTTGCATCAGTGTAGGTATAAGTGCAGTGTTGTCGTGGTCTTTATTCAGAAGTGAATATTAAGGTCACGCTGTGTCTTACAATGGCAGCTTCCACAGATAATCTGCACGAGGTCACATTTCACGGTTTACTTTTGGGAGCCAGGCCCCATAGTTTCTCAGATTTCTCTGCTTTTCTTATATGGAAATTTACATATCAGCTGAAGTGTAGTAAACACCTCTCCAAGATGCTGAAGGGACAGGAAAATTTCAGCATGGGTGAGGATCTCATCTGTGGGTGGGGACTTGATAAAGTGGCAGAGTCCAGGGCCAAAGCTACTAAATAGGCCAAGATTTCATGGTGCCAAGAAATCTGTATTCTTAAGAAGCCACGACCCTTTGGGCAATTGGAAAGCCAAAGAATGCTGAGATGGGGGACTCGCACCTCATCTTCTAAAAGTTCTCAGCTACTGAATCTAAGAGGGATTAAACAGGTGAGCAATTCTGGTGGCTCTGATGACTCTTTCAAAATAATAAAATGAACCAATCAACATTGCGTAGTTCCCAATATCCTACACAATCTAAAGCAACTTTAATCAAAAGTGGTTCACATAGCCTTGAAGGTAATCAAGATGATTTTAGGTGATACAAGGAAAAACATTTTCCTTTTGATAGCTATAGCACATCACACCCATCACAATTTGGGGGATAGTATTTCTTTTTTCTTATTAGTTTCAAGTGTACAGAACAAGATAATGATTATACATTTATACCTCTCACAAAATGATAACCCCATCCCCCAAGTCCACTACTCCTCTGACATCGTACCGAGATATTACAATACCATTGACTATATTCCCTATGCTGTACTTTATATCTTGTGAATATATATGAATATGTGTGTGTGTGTGTGTGTATATATACACATAACATACCAGGGTGCTGAAAAATGTGTACAAGTGGACAGTTTGGTCAGCATTGCTCAAGCAGTAGTTCGTCGTAATCAGAAGTGTCTGGACACTGATAGTAACCACTTTGAGCCCCTCTTGTAATTGCAGAAGTCAAACGTGACTTATACTCATCTTTTGTTATTGGTATATATTGAGTATTACAGTTTTAATGCAGTTTTTTTCTGTTCTTAAAATGTGTATACTTTTTTTGGCACTATACATATATATATATTTGACATTCAATATCATTTTATATTAGTTTCAGGTATAGAGTTCAGTGGTCAGGCATCTACACAGTCTATGAACTGACACCCCTGATAAGTCCAGTACCCATCTGACACCCTACATAGTCTCTACAACATTATTGATTATATTCCCCACACTGTATTTCTCATCCCCGTGACTATTTTGTGACTATCAATTTGTACTTCCTAATCCCTTCACCTTTCTCACCCAGCCCCCCACACCCCTCCCATCTAGCAGCCATCAGTTTGTTCTCTGTATCTATGAGTCTATTTCTGTTTTATTTGTTCATTTATTCTGTTTTTTAGATTCCACATATAAGTGAGATAATGTAGTATTTGTCTTTCTTCATCTGACTTATTTCACTTAACATGATGGCCTCTAGATCCATCCACATTGTTGCAAATGGTAAGATTTCATTCTTTATTATGGCAGAGTAATACTCCATTGTATAAATGTACCACAGTTTCTGTCTCCATTCATCTATTGA
The DNA here is from genome assembly GCF_004115265.2 of Rhinolophus ferrumequinum. Taxonomy (NCBI): domain Eukaryota; kingdom Metazoa; phylum Chordata; class Mammalia; order Chiroptera; family Rhinolophidae; genus Rhinolophus; species Rhinolophus ferrumequinum. The sequence continues at coordinate 1,268,017 of NC_046285.1, read as the reverse complement.
TGGGCATTTCAGTTGTTTTCATGTCTTGGCTATTGTGAATAGTCCTGCAGTAAGCATAGGGGTGCATATATTTTTTTCAAATTAGTGTTTTGGATTTCTTTGGATAAATACCCAGGAGTGGAATTGCTGGTTCATAAGGTAGTTCTATTTTTAATTTTTTGAGACACCTCCATGGTGTTTTCTATGGTGGCTGCACTAATTCACCATCCCGCTAACAGGGCACGAGGGCTCCCTTTTCTCCACGTCCTCGCCAGCACTTTTTTGTTGATTTACTGATGATGGCCATTCTGACAGGTGTGAGGTGGTATCTCATTGTGGTTTTTATTTGCATTTCTCTGATGATTAGTGATGTTGAGCATCTTTTCACATGTCTGTTGGCCATCTGTACGTCCTTTTTAGAGAAATGTCTGTTCAGGTCCTCTGCCCATTTTTGAATTGGATTTCTTGTTTTTTAGGTGTTGAGTTGTATGAGTTTTTTGTAAATTTTGGATGTTAACTCCTTGTCAGATGTATCATTAGCAAATATCTTCTCCCATTCAGTAGGATGCCTTTTCATTTTGTTGATGGTTTCCTTTGCTGTTAAAAAAGCTTTTTAGTTTGATATAGTCCCATTTGATTATTCTTTCTTTTGCTTCCCTTGCCCGAGGGGATGTATCAGTAAATTTTGAGTTTATTCTTGTATACAGCATAAGAAGGTGGTCCAGTTTCATTTTTTTGCATGTATCTGTCCAGTTTGCCCAGCACCATTTATTGAATAGACTGTCTTTACCCCAGTATAAATTTTTGCTTCCATTGTCATAGATTAAATGACCACATAGGTGTGGATTTATTTCTGTTCTGTTCCATTGATTTTATGTGTGTTTTTATATCAATACCATGCTCTTTTGATTACTATGGCCTTGTAGTGTAATTTGATATCAGGAAAACCTCCAGTTTTGTTCTTCTTTCTCAGGATTGCCGTGGCTATTCTAGGTCTTTTATGGTTCCATATAAATTTTAGGATTATTTGTTTTAGTCCTGTGAAAAATGCCATTGGTATTTTGATAGGGATTGCGTTGAATCTGTAGATTGCTTTGGGTAATATGGACATTTTAAGTATATTAATTCTTCCTATCCACAAGCATGGTATATGTTTCCATTTATTTGTATCTTCTTTAATTCCTTACTTTAATGTCTTATAATGTTCTGAGTACAGGTCTTTTACTTCCTTGGTTAAATTTATTCCTAAGTATTTTATTGGGGGTAGTGTTTCTATGGCTAAATTAAGTCAGGCATTAAGCTATAAAAGGGGGATCAATTTAGATAAAAATATAAATGATAGCAGAGGTGGATAGTGAAAAAACATCTCACATACCCCCTGGTAACATGTCCACAGAAGCACTTCTGGGACATTCTTGCCAAAAATGCGTAACCTCATTCTAATCATGAGACAACACCAGACAGATCCAAACTAAGGACATTCTACAAAATAACTGAGCAGCATTCTTTCAAAATATGAAACAAAATATAAATGACAAAACAAGACTAAAGAACTGTCCCAAATTGGTAGAGACGAAGGACACATGACCGCTAATGGCAATATTGGGTTCTGGGTGAGATTCCGGGCCAGGAAAGCGACATTGTTGTGAAAATTGGCAAAATTCACATAAGGTCTTCTGATTGGTTAGTGGCGTTTCATCCTTGATAATTTCCCAGCTTCAGTAATTGCACTTATGTTGTTCCAAATACCAACATTAGGGGAAGCCGGGTGAGGGCTATGCAAGAAATCTTTGTACTATCTCAGTAAATCTAAAGCTAGTCCAAAATAAGTTTTACAGAAAGATAAGTGGTATCTTACTGAATAAAAAAAGAAAAAAAAATAGTAAGGTCGACATGGGATGGGCAGAAGTTTTGCAGGACATGTAGGAGCGTCTGACATTTGACAAACCCTGCTCTAAAGCATCTGAACATTCTACAGTTTGAACGCTTCTTTAAAAAACTCTTGGAAGTTGTAACAATTTTTAATGTTCTCCCTTCCCCTAAAATCAGAATATTAGAGAATTCTACAGATTTTAAACAGTCCAAAGAATCTGACTTTTGTAAAATACTCAAACTGATAAAGACTGCCATGCAAAATATAGCAGTGATCTTCAAACTTTAGGATTTATATGAGTCATTGGGTCACTTGTAGTAGGAAGTTAAAAATAAGGATTGTTTAAAATGAAGGTTCATGGACTTTGCCCTGGGCTTTGGATTGGGTAGGTCTGGGGTCTGGACTGTGAACATGCTCTGAGTTATTCTGCTGTCGGCACCCCAGGAGCCCCTCAGAAACCCCATACCTCCTCTGAGACACACTTGGATGTGCGCGTGTTCTCTCTCTCTCTCTCTCTCTCTCTCTCTCTCTCTCTCTCTCCCAGGAACAGGGCAGGAACTCCATTGCCTTCCATAGGGCTTCCACCTTTCCCCAGAGCAGCTGGACATCCTCTCGCAGTGGCCAAGCAAACCCTAGGGCTATGACAGTGACAGTGAAGGTCCATAACCCTTGGTGCCCAGCAGCTTTTTGCTGTCCCCTTCCCAGGCTCTCCTGCTCCCTCTCTCACTTTATTTGGAAGCAAATCAAAGATTAAGATACAAATAATTCCCAAAAGGTGGATCACCTGGTAATTATGTGAGGTGGTAAATCACTGCTGGCTCTCCAGCTGCCCCCCACTCCACCTCCTTGTCCCCCAATACACAGCAGAAGATGATAATTTCAAAGCAACCACCTCCCAACCCCTGCGATAGGCCAGGCCTGCTTGCCCACCCAACTGCTTGGCGGCACATGCTCCACACTCAGAATCTATCTCCCCAGGAAAGAAGAGAACACACCACATAAGTCATTACTGGGACCAGGCCTCACTATTACCCTGCTTTGTGATTCATACCCACTTTCCAAAGGAGGAAACAGAGGCTGAGATAAGGGCCTCACATGTCCAAATTTACCGACAACTCAAGGGACACACACATCTGGCTTACAGGGCAAGAATTCATCCTTCCTCTGTATCTCCCAGTACTAGGTGCAGAGACAGGTTGGGAGTCACCTGGGAAGAGGCCAGGATGGAGATGGGGTTGGGAGGAGCAGCCAAGAATTCAGGGTGGTCCTGCTTGGAGAGGAGCAGCCCCTGGGTCCCTGTCACTGTCCCCAGTCTCTGCAGGGCTGGATGCTCCAGGAGGTTCAAAGTAGGCGTATTTATGTCCCTGAGGATATAACCCAGACTGAGGGTGTGGGGTGGTCACAGGCGGGCACACTCGGCTCAGCCTGAGGAGAACGTTTATCCACCATGAGCTGCCCTGGACACAGTGGGTGTCCTATGCTGGGAGGTGTGCATGCTGTGGCTACACAGACACCTGGAGTACCAGAGATGAACTGGAGGCTGGCTGACTTCCTAGCACCCTTTCAGGAGGGATGCCTTGAGTCCTCTGGTCCCATTCTGAGAAGATATGGAGCCGCAGCCACCACATTCACAATGGCCTCAGAGCCCCAGGGCCGGCCAGAGTCCTCTCCAGTGCAGGTAAGCCCCCTCACAACCTCTGTGGCCCAGCACCCACTCCCACCAGGGCCCCCATCGCTCCAGCTTCACTGCCTCCTTACCCACCCCTAGCCCTCCATGCTTGTGCACAGCAGCCCTCAGGCCCCACTCAGCCTTCCCTCCCAGGGGAAATGTCACTTCCCCTGGGAACCCTTCTCTGACCAGCTGAGGCAAAGGTCACTCTCACCCCTGGACTGCCCAAGCCCTGCCATTTACCTCGCTTCACTGGAGTTCTCTAAGATCCTGCTCAGGGACATGGAGCAGTCCATGGCCACTCGTGTATCCTCAGGCCCCTCTGGCCCCAGGCCCAACCCAGAAGGCACCTCTTGCCCAAGCCTGGCCCAGCTGCTCCGTTTGCACCACCTCCCGTCGGGCCATGCTAAAGGAAGTGGTCCCTATCTAAGGTACAGTTCATTCACTTATGCTGCCCAGCTCAGGTGTGGGTCACCCCAGTGACAGCTTCCGGAGCCTCTCCCACCCACTGCAGCTCCCAAGACACCCTGGGAGCCCATCCGAACCTCTGGCGGAGAGATGACAGACAGTAAGATGCTGAAAGACAAAGAGTTTGGACTTGAATCCCAATCTCGCTCTTCCCGTAGTGCTCTGTGCTCTTCCCCACCCTCGTGGGCCCCCGCCCTCCTCCCCTGCCAGCCCACCCTCTGTGGGAAAGCAGCCCAATCCCTGTTCTCCTCCTGGGGGTGCCCAGGTAATAGGCAGACAGACAAATGAACCTGGAAAGGCGGCAGGTGGGTGAGTGCGAGAAAGAGAAGGAGATCCGGGTGAAGGTGCTGCACGTGCAATCCTACATTTTGGGGGGCCATTTTGAAACATGTAAAGAGAATCAAATAAAATTAATATTAATAATATATTTAATTTAATCCAACAGATCCAAATATTATCATGGCAACATGGAATCAATATTAAAAAATTACTAATGAGGTATTTCACATTTTTAGTGTTGGGTCTTGGGAATCTGGTGCATATTTGACACTCACAGAGCATCTGGATTCTTACTCGCCATATTTCAAGTGCTCAACACCGCATGACGCTGGTGGCTGCTGCATCAGACAGAGCAGGTCTAGAGGGTGCAGGTCATACAAGGGTGGTCAGCGAAGGCCTCATGGAGGAGGTGATTTCCAAGCAAGGATCTGGAGACGAGGGAGTGAGTGAAGCAGCTAAGTAGGGGGAGGCATCCCGGCTTCAGGACTAGGAGTGCCAAGGTCGTCAGGCTGCAGAGTCTGCAGCTGGGGCGTGAGGTGAGCAGGAGGCGAGGCCATCGAGGACTGGCTCACTTGGGCCTGCGGCCACTGTGAGGACTGGCTCTTCCTCTGAGGAGGTGGGAGCTATGCAGGGTGTTGGGCAGACAGCAGGGCCCAGCCGGCGTGGGTTCTCACAGGAGCACTCTACATCAGGGCACAAGTCCTAGTCCCAGACTGCTGGGCATGAATCCTGGCTCTGCAGGTCCCCAGCGGTGTGACCTTGGGGATTATAGCAGCACCTAGCACCATGTGGGGCACAACAGCACCTGGCACACAACGGACATCCCCTAAAAGCCAATGTCACCCACTCAGTGGTCTGTGAATGTGAGTCTTCAGCAACACTCACACCTTCCCAGGTACCAAGGGTCTGGGTTCTCCGCTTCTTGGAGAAAGGTGGGGCACCTCCCCCCAACCCCTCTCCTCTGATTTTGGCCCCTCTATCTCCGAATTCCTGGAATTGCTGCAGGTGATAAATAGCTCCCAAGTAAGGCTGTCTTCAGGCAGTCTGACATGGTAGTACTTCCTGTACTTCCTCTGCCTAATGGGCAGGTGGCTGGACACGGACTCCTGACCCAGCCAGGAAGCCCCTCCACCCCATCCTGGCGCCAGGGCTCCCCTCTCTGACCCTGTGGGGACAGCCCAGCCTCTGCACACCACACACGACACTCCTTCGTTCATTCCACAAACATGAGCGCCTGCTCTGGGCCAGGCACTGCTGTAGGCCATGGGGACACTGGAGTGAACAAGACAGACAGACACCTGCCCATGTAGAGCTGGCCTTCTGGGTTGTCGGGGTTACTTCGTGCACCCCAGCCTCATTTGATGGGGTACCCAGAGCCCCTGGCCCCTCTGCCCAGACTCCAATGAAGACTCTCTTTCTTGCCCACCTTTGCAACTCATGGTGGCAGCTTCTCAGGGGATCCGCCACTTTGAAAGGAATGGCCCATGATGGACCCTATAAAAGGAATTTAGGCTAGATCCCCTGGGGAATGGGCCCCAAAATAAGAAAAGAAAAGATGGGACCTCCCATTGCCTGTAGAAGTTTTAAAAAATGCTTTGAAACTATGCATGACTAGAAAAAAGAGAAAAGGCCTGCTGACCAAACCCCACGTACATTAACCGCAGTGGTCTCTTGGGGCGGGGTCCAGGATTCTACGAGGCTTTGTGTGCCTTCTGCTTTCTGTTTTCCAGATTTTCTATAATACACACATACCTACCGAACATTCAAGGGTTTAACATGAAAAAACAAAAATGTGATAAAACAATCACAGTATTAAAACCTAGCACCTCTTAGAACTTGCTGGAGTGACTGTATCTGGCTGGCAGGGCCAGGAGCTTGCCACCTGGGGAGGGACAGGTGACTGCTCACTCTAGCCTGGGGAGCCCTCGCAGCATGGGAGCTGGGCAGTCGGAGGCCAGGGGCTGTGCGCGTGGAAAGGGAGGGAAGGAATGGGCCGAGAGAGCCGTGTGAGGGAAAGCGAGGAGTCGGGGAAGATCAGGCAGCACACGGAGAGGCTAGCCGTGCAGGCTGAAGGACACAGGGGGCCGGGGTCCTGGGCCCCGCATTGGTCCTGTGGGCACTGGGGCCACTGATGGTGTATGAACAGGAGAAGGCTGTGGCTGCAGAAGAACCATGGGGCATCTCCCCGGTTCCTCTCCCTCCTCCTTTATGACATCGATCCGATACTTCTTTGTAGTATAAAGATCCTCAGCATTCTCTGAATGATCAGTGGTTATAAGAAGTGGCTTTAGAGCCTGACAGCCTGGGTTCGGCTCCTCGATCTGCCGCTTTCTAGCTATGGATTTTGTCCTCAGGCTATGACTCAACCTCTCTGTGCTTCAGCTTTTCACCCCCAAACTGAGAATGGCCATAAAATACCAGCCTCCTGGGATGCTGTGGTACAGGGCATCAGATGAGTTAAAACAGGCTGGCACATCGTGAATGCTCAGTAACTAAATCTCCTGTGTCACTCTGAGACTTTCTCAAGGTCAAAGACCTACTCAGAATCTGTCAGCAGGTAGACACCAACGACAGCTGTCCTGTTGTCCTCGGGCTGGCGTGCTCAAGGTCATTCTCCTCTGATTCCCTGTGCCTTGCTCAAGAAGGGAGCACCCTGATTCAGCTATTTCTCTATCTCATTTAATCTCCTCAGCAACCCTGTTGGGGTGGGGGGCATTCTTAATCCATTTTACAGAAGAGGAAACTGAGGCTGAGAGAGGTGAGGGATCTGCTCTGTACCAAGCCCACAAACACCACCATTCTATCAAGGAACCCCTGCCATGCCTTTTGCAGGACTGGCACTTACTGGGCAATTATAATACATCTTTCAAGGCAGAGGGGACCCAGTTGGAGAGGGTGGGGGTTTGTGTGGGGAGTGGAATAGAGAGAAGCTTTGATTTCCCACAATGCTCTCAGGTCCCGGAGCTCCAGGTGATAGAGCTGGCTGGGTGCGGGGCCCCAGGTAGGGAGGAGTTTAGATGGGAGTGCACCTCTGGCCTTTCATCTGGAGCCCGAGACCCCCTCCTTCCACTCCTTAGTGGGGGGCCCAGAATCACTCACCTGGAGCCATAAATGAGCTGGTTCTGAGGCCCACCTGTTGCCTGGCAGGTATGCCAGGACCTGAGAGAGGGAGGGGTCCCCAAGAAGGAAGCGTCACCCACCTCGTGCTGAACCACACCAAACTTTTGAAGCCCCATAAAAGCTCACAGACCTTCACTCTGCCAAACCTCACCCACCTGCCTGCCTGTCAGCCATCCCCTCCCCCAGCCCAGCTGGGGTGTGAAGATGGGAAGCCCAGTTGGGTGTCCATTAACCAGAGACTGGACCCCACTGAGCCTCAGTTTCCATTTCAGGAAAGGGCAGGGGGAACGTTCCAGTGCATCTCAAGGAGATGACCCCAGTCTGAGGAGGTGGCGGCAAAAGTCCACTATGCTACCCACCCCTGGCCTGGCATGGCCCTTCCGACTGTGGGGAGGAAGCTGGCATCCTGGCAGCTGTCAGCTGTTTCTGCGGTTCTGAGCTGGAGTCTGCCCTGTAGCGGGCAGGCTGGCTGGGTGGTCCCTGGGGAGGTACCTGCAAAACCAAACCAGACAACAGGCCCAGCCTTGACCTGGCGGCCGTGCGGGCTCTGTCTGCTCTGTCCTAAGACAGTCAGTACAGGCTGGAGCTCTGTTTCTCGAGCACCTGTTGTATTCCAGTACCTGAGGGAAGCATTACTGTCCTCATTCTGCAGAAATACAGAGGCTCAGAGAGGCTATGCTCCAGCCAGGAGTTACCAGGCTCAGAATCCTAAGCCAAGTCTGGCCCTAGATCCCGGTAGCAATGGGGAAGCAGTTTTCAGCAGTGAGGGCCCCATCCAGAGAGGACCCACACACACCTTCCCTCACACCAGCCACAGAAGTGCCTGGGTTTCAGAAGTTGGCTTTTCTAGAAAAACAGGTATGGAGTGGAATGGGGACAGACTCTGCCCTCGCAGAAGGGAGAGGTGGGGCTCAAGGTGATAGTCGTCTGATAAGGAACTAACGCGTGTATTTTCTTTTTCTTAATCTTCAAAGTGATTTGGGGAACCCAGGCTAACTACTTTTCCCCAGAGCAACAAGGACTGTCACCTGTCTTACTGCCCAGAGTCGCACCCTGGCCCCCAAGCACACCTGAAGGAGGGGGTGTTGATCCAGGAGTCTGGGAGATGGCAGAGAGGATAACTCAGCTGGCAGAGACCTGGAGGAGAAACGAGGGTGGGACTGCCCCCTGGGAGGCTGCCCTCCTGAGCTGCAGGGAGAAAAGCAGAGATTAGAGGAAGTGGGAGGCCTGGGAGCAGGCAGGTCTCCACCTGCTCGTTGAGCAGCAGGGCTGCCTGGTCTACCCGCACTGGCTGTAACCGGCACTGTGCGGGGGGTGTGGAAGGAAGCAGGTAACGCGTTTCCCGAAGGAGGATGTGGAGCCAGGGCTTTGTACATATAAGTGAGTCAAAGGCACGTCTCTTGTGATTTCAGCATTGACTGAACCGCATTTTACATTTGTATTATACGTTCTTTGTAAAAATGCCATTAGAAATATATATGCATTTGTATATCACACAAGCTGGAATCACTATTGTTTAGGACTCCCTCGGGTGCCTAACCAAGCTGGCTTAAGCATAAAGGGATTTTTTTCTTCTTCTCACTAATCAAAAAGGCAAAGAATAGGTTTACCTTGGCGAAGCTTAAGGCAGGAGTCAAATTATGTCACCGGTGCTGATTTCTCTCACTTCCTCTATGGGACCTACCGCCTCTGCACTGGCTCTATTCTCAGGAAGACTCCCCTATTAGGGTGAAGGGGACGCTGCAGAGGGGTCGACATTCCACTTTTCCAGCATTAGGTCCCTGGGGGCAAGAGAGCTCAAAAATCTAGAATTGAGTCTTGTTATTTCTGATTGGCCAAACCTAAGTCACATGATCATTCTGAACCCAATCACTGTGACAGGGAAGCGCTGCACAGATTGGAATGGGCGGGGCTCAGGGGCTAGAGCGGAGCCCGTGGGGACCGTGGGGGCTAACCTCTGGAGAGGAGTGAGTTCACAAGTTAAATGGGGCGCGCACCAGACCAGGGGCAATGAGTGAGTGTGCTGTAGAAACAAACGAACGTGTCCACTGTACAGACACAAATTCATTTAACTCGCGAACACGTTTCAAATTATGGAGAAGGCCTCAGTGAGGATAGTAATGATGATAATAACAGCTCGAACCTGATCTTTTTTAAGGATCTACCATGTGCTAGTTAGTCTTCTAGGAATTTTCACTTTCCTTGTGTCCTTTAATCTTCTCAATCAGAGTTGGCGGCAGGTACTATTGATACCATCTCCGTTTCACAAATGGAGAGACTGAGGCACAGATGTGGTAAATAACTCTTCAGTATCCCACAACTATATAAGTGGTTCAAAGTTAAAACCCCCCACCCAGATATGTGGACACTCTAAGGAGATGGGTCTTTACTGAAGGTTATTATGTAGGCAGGGAGATGAATCCAGACACAAGTAACTGATACAAAGTGACCAAAGAACAGGCAAGCCAGTAACACAGAGCCAAGTGGCAAGTGGCTTGGGGCATGCAGGGTGTTCAGAGGAGGAAGGAGAGGCTTCTAAAGGAGGTGATATGTGAGCCTCAGTTTCCTCACCCGTAAAACATTCAGGTTGGACTAGGTTAGCTGACAAACCTTCCATGTGCTGGCCGTCTCGTTGCTCATGCTTTTCCACTGCTGAAGGTGGAGGGTTCTGGTTTCCAACTTTCCTGCTTCTGACTATAAACCTCAAGTGTCAGGGAGCTCCGTGCTGCCCCAGGCAATCCATCCTGGTAAGAGGCAGGCGGGCGGGGGTGGGGAACAGGGGGCAGGGGGACAGCATTGCAGCTGAACCCTCAGGTTTGAATCTTGGCTCCTCCATAAATTAGCTGTTGGGGGTTGAACAAGATATCTCAGGGCCCTCTCAGGTTTGACATTCCATCATCCATGACCAACTGTTTCCTGTGACATGAAGCTGTGACGTGTCTACTTCTGGCAAAGTCGGCACTTTGCCCCTAAACTACCCGGCCCCAGCTTTCTGTGACTTGAGTTCTTACATCTGATTTTCAGTGTTTTCCTGAATCCTTCTACACCATCACTGTCACCAGTGTGTCTTACTCAGCTAATCTGTTCACTGAAAAAGCATTTCCCTGGGCCAGACCTAGGGGTGCAGAGAGGATTGAGGCAGACCGACTGCCCTCAGGGAGCTCTGAGAGGGGGAATAGCAAGCAGCTCACCGCCCTGGTCACCAGGGGGCAGTGGGGGTGAGGCTGTCCCTGCCTGTGCTTACCTCACACAAGCTTGGTCATGGCTGCTCATTTGTCATCGCTCTGTGGAGGTCTGTGCATTGTTGGAATGACACACGTTACATTTAATTGCCACTATAAAATATCGCCAACAAGATTACATTATGATTTAGCACTGAAGTGAAACATTATTTTGTATGCAAAAAGACCTGGGAACAGAGCATACACTTGACATTAGTAAAGCAAATGTTTGGCATGGGAGGAATAACCATATTTTCTTGCAAAGCAAACACCAAATGCTCTACCAGTTCCAAAAAGAGAAGATCTGCACACATAGATGAAGCTGTCACTTTCTGTTACTGACACATGCATGATGGTTGGCCATCACATGCCAAGCAAGAAAACACCAGCATCAAAACTTGCAGAATGTATGTCAGAGATTTGCAGGAAAGCCCCAGAGGTAATCAGTGGAGCACTCTTTTTAGAAATGCTGCAACCTCGACCATCTTTATGACACAGAGGACAATACTATGTGGAAAAGCAGACACCAACAACCGGATCAAAAATTATTCAAAACAGCCAGACTTTAAATGTCAACAAGTTTTAGGAGTAATGTAAGCAACTTATGTTTTTATGCACAAGAGTAACACATGATTAACTCTATGTCTAAAGAACTCTTTCAATGAGAACGAAATAAAAATTCCAAGTGATAGCAAAACATTATGTCAAAGTTTATTTGGCAGAAATTCCTTTCTCAAGTGTGCATAAGATAAAGGTGCATCTTACAATCAGTGACGTTTTCAATTCAATGGACTACACCAGATTTTGAAGTGGATTTCCCAGCCAGACAAATGTGGATGAATATTTCCAAGGGAACAGCATCACAAGAGGGATGGACAACAAAGGACTTGGAGAGGGTCCACCCAAAGAAGCTCACTTAGGTCAGGGCGGCAGAGCAGGGCCTGGAGCAATTCGACTGGGGTGGGGGAGATGGAGAGGCGAGAGCGGCAACGAGCTGAACTCTCCTCACTGGGGATGTCAAAGGAGAGGCTGGTTGACCCTGTTAAAGAGGAAGAGGAAGATTCAGGTAACATACAGTATGCCCTACCATATGTGCCCATATGTAGAGGCTGAGAGTCAGGTGTGGATCCAACTGTCCAAGTTCAATTCTGGCTCACCCCCCACTTGCTATGGCTGATAACTCCGGCAAGGACAGAACCTGGCCTCCTCCTCTGTACAGTGGAAATCATAATGTACCTGGCTCACAGTGTTGTGGTGAAGATTGAATGGCTTATTGCATTTTAAGTACTAGTTGTCCCTGACCAGTAGTCAACTTTCAATAAATGTGAGCTGCTTTTACCGCAGAAGTCTCCCTGTGAAAATTGGTAATTCATCCTTCAATAAATATTGTCAACCTCTACCACATACTAAGCCCTGCACAGGATTACAAAGATAGGGAAGAATTCCACCCTGACCTTAAGCTCACATGTATACCATCTTGACCAAGGTCAGAGAAGCTCCTTTAAGACAGCCTAAGCAAAAAAAGAAAAAGAAAGAATTTTTAAATATAATTTAAAGTGACTTATTGAAAGGATTGATAAGAAAAAGGGTAAGTAAAAAGAGCCAATACCTGATTCTGAGGGAATATGGGCAAATTCTCTCTTTCTTCTCTCTGGAGCGTGTACTGCTCCATGTTCTCTGTTCCAGGCTGGGAAGGCACAGACAACCTAGCAGTTCAGAGCCAAGGCCCTGAGACATTTGCTCTGCCACCTACCAGCTGGTGATTTTGACCCTCTCTAAGCTTCCATCTCTCTAAGCTTTAGTTTCCTCATCACACAAACAGGGGTAATAAGAATGTGCAGAATTGTGGGGAGGAGTAAAAAACTCTTGGAGGACAGTATTAGAATAGTGCAGGGCTGAGAGTAAGAACCTAGTAAATGGTAATTCTGGAATGCCACGTGGATGCTGTGTCTTGGAGTGAGGCAAGGCAGGGCCCTGCCCCCACACACACACACTTCCTCCTTCCAGGCCCTGATTCCCGATTCAGGTGTTCTGAGTCTTGGCTTGAAGAACGGACGATGAAGGCTTCTCGCTCAGAATCACCCATGGCTGTGGTCCATGGTCCCTGAAATCTCTGCACGAAGACAGGCATCTTCAACAGCTTTGAGGAGGGATCTTGTCCTGCTTGAATGCAAGCAGAAAATGAATCCCCTGTTACATTGCACCACGAAACTTCCTGTCTAACACCATTTACTGTCCCCCTGCAACTTTAACAGGCAGAAGCTCAGGGACACTAACACTTCACTTTTCCCTATCCATGCCTCTGTGGGCTCCATCTCCACCCATGGTAAAGATAAGCCTTTGTACCCATTAAATTATGTCCAAGCCTGTGATGAATAAAAGAACCAACAGAGATGAAAGCTTCAATAGCATGGACCATGTCATTGCACAGCTTACTGTGTTTAAAGTTCAATGTGATACCATCAGCAAACAAACAACATTTTACTTAAATTGGCATCAGCTTTGGCTCTTTCCCTTCTTTTAGCCCTCAAATGACTAGAATTGGACTAATTTTAATCTTTGATTAATAGGAACTCAAAGAACTTATAGAAAAATTACTAAACACAATGGGAAGATTTAGCAAGGTGACTGACTATAAGATCAATAAATGAAAGGCAATTGTATTTCATATACTAACAAAAAATATTTCAAAGCATTATTTTTTAAAGATGCATTTGAAATATCAAGAAGAAAATACAAACTACATAGGAAGAAATCCAAGCATAGATGTGCAAGACTTGTACACAGAAAATTAAAATTGATCTGAAAAGCACTAAGAATGGACTAAATAAATGGAAAGATAATGGATAAGAAAATTTTAATATTGCAAAGATGTCAATTCAACTCCAAATTGTCAGTAGAGTCAATCGATTCCTATCAAAATCTCAACAGGGGACCTTCACAAAATGATGATAAATTTTATACCGTCCACAAAATAAAACCAATTAGAACTAATAAATGAATTCAGCAAGATTAATGGAAACAAAAATCAATGTACAAAAATAGGTTGTACTTCTATACAATAGCAATAAACAATCCAAAGAGGAAATAAAGAAAACAATTCAATTTACAATAGCATCAAAAAGAATAAAATACTTAGGAAGGAATAAGTTTAACAAAAGAAGTGCAAGGCTTATATGTTGAAAGCTAAAAAACTTTACTGAAAGAAAGGAGATCTAAATAAATGGAAAATGACCCCATATTCATAGGTAGGAAGACTTAGTGATCGTAAGATGACAATACTTCCCAACATTTCAAGCTACAAATTCAGGGAAATCCCAACCAAAATTTCTACTGCTGTGTTTATAGAAATTTACAAGCTGATCCCAAAATCTACGTGGAAATGCAAGAGGCTAAGAATAGCCAAAACAATCATACAAAAACAAGGTTGGAGGATTCATACTTCCTGATTTCAAAACTTACTACAAAACTACAATAATCAAGACAGTGTAGTACTGGCGTAAGAATAGAGATATGGATCAATGGAAAAGAATGGAGAGTCTAAAAATAAACCCATGTATCTATGACCAGTTATTTTGACAAGGGTGCCAAGACCATTCAATTGAGAAATAATAGTCTTTTCAACAAATAGTACTGGACAACATGATAACCACAGCAAATGAATAAATTTGGACCCTAACCTCCTGCTATATACAAAAAGTAACTCAAAATGGATCAAAGATCTAAATGTGAGTTGAAACCGTGAAATGCTGAGAAGAAAACAGGTGTAAATTTTCATGACTTTAGATTAGGCAACAGCTTCTTAATGACACCTAAAGTACAAGCCACCAAAAAGAAAAACAGATAAATTGGACATCATCAATCAAAATTAAACACCTTTGTGCTTCAAAAACAACTCACAAAATGGGATAAAATATTTGCAAATCATGTATCTGATAAGGGTCTAATATTTAGAATATATAAAGAACTCTTTCAATAAAAAGACAAATAACCCAGTTAAAATGTGCAAAGGATTTGAAGAGACATTTCTCCAAAGAAGACGTACAAATGGTCAATAAGCTCACGGAAAGGTGCTCAACATCATTTGTCATAAGGTAAAGTAACTCAAAACCACGATAAAATTCCACTTCATACCCATTGGAAAAGTTTTAATTTAAAAAATAATAATGAGTGTTAGAGAGGATGTGGAGAAATTATAAAACTCATATATTACTAGTAGCAATGCAAAATGGTGCAGCTCCTGTGGAAACAGTTTGGAGGGTCCTCACAAAATTAAATGTAAGTTATCAAACGACCCAGAAATTCCACTCCTAGGTGAATTTCCCAAGAGAAATGAAAACCTACGTCCACACAAAGACTTGTACACAAATGTTCATCACAGCACTATTCATGGTCGCCAACAGGTGGAAATGACCCAAATTTCCATAAACTGATGAGTGGATAAACAAAGTATGATATATCTATACAACGGAATATTATTTAGTCATAAAAAGGAATGAAGTGCTTACACATGCTATAACAGGAATGAACCTTGAAAACATTATGCTAAGTGAAAGAAGCCAGTCACAAAGGCCGTATATTGCATAATTCCACTTATATGCAATATCCAGAATAACTCTGTAGAGATTAAAAGGAGATAGTGGTGGCCTGGAGGAAAAGGCAATGGGAAGCAACTGCTAAAGAATGCAGGCTTTATTTTGGGGATGATGATTTTCTGGAAGTGGATAGTGGTGAATAGTGGTGCACAACCCTGTGAATGTACTAAACAAACCTGAATTGTACACTTTACAATGATGAATTTTGTCCTATGGGAATTATATATCAACTTAAAAGAAGAACAAATAACACGAAACAATTACGCAAGAAGAGCCAGGACGTGCCTAACGAGGAAGGCTTGCCTTATCAGATACCAGAATGTGCTTTAAAACTCCAAGAATCAAGACAGGAATGCCCAGGTTTTCATAAAATCTGGTGGTAGGGTTACCAGACTAGTGTGCATATTTTCATTCTGTGATGGGCCTCCATGAAAACACCATTGATGACATTCCAAAAATGTCTGTGTGCATCTCATTCCAGTGACCCACAAAGTAATAAATCGTCCTGTCGGTGGTGTACCTAGCACTGGAGGAAAATAGACAGGAGCTGCAGAGAGATGTTTACCAAAGTGTGCTCCATGGGCCTCCTGCATTGGAACTACCAGAGTGCTGGGAAAAGTGGCAGACTCCTGGGGCCCCCTCCATGCCTCCTGCACCAAAAGCATAACTGGCTCACCACGTGATTCTCCTACTGGGTGAGGTTTAAAGCGGTTACAACAATGGGTATTGCACTGGTCAAGTTCACCCTACTTAGTCCTGAGTTTGAACTCCTTTGAAGATTATTCGAAAAGAGAGTAGCTCGCCTGAAATTCTTTAAGACGCAAAGATTTGGGATATGTATTTCTTCAGCATGTTGAAGGCCTAAAGGGTTTAGAGCCCTTTTAAAATATTGGAAAAAACAAAGTGACTCAGATGTTGACAGCAATTCCACAAAACATTTGGCTGAAAGGATGGACAGGACTGTTGAATCGTGGGTCGACACCAATATCGAGAACAATATCATTGCCTTTCTAAGATACCTTTTTAAATTCATATTTTCCACACCACAAATTCCCTTGGACAAAATTTTGACGGGCTCTGATTTTGTCACAGAAATTTCTTGCATCATCTAACTCTGCCCATTAACCTGGGAAAAGCCTGGATGCCAAATCCCTGGTCTTTGGCTGATTTTCCAAGGCCAATTTTCAAAGAATGTTTGATTTTGTACTAATTACTCGTAGAACAAGATTTCAAAGGCTGAGTATTCTTTTGCAATTTTACTCCAATCATATTAGCTGTAGAAGCACCAGAAAATTTTCAAATGAACTGTCAGGATCATTACAAATACAATGACTGCTTTTCATGAAACATTTTAAAAATCATATGGAAAAACTTCAAACCATCCTTGAGTTTGCTTAGAGTATTCTTATGGTACTAAATCGTGCATTACAATTTTTCTTAATGCGTTCTTATTTAATTATTGACAACTCCCATCACATTACCTAGCACAGGATGTTTTTTGACCTAATTATAAATTGTGTATGACATGCTAATGAGGGCCAAAACAAGGTACAAGATCAGACTCCTCAGCTGAGAGACTCTAGGTAATTTAAAAACCTAAATTCTTAAGATTTCCTATAAGTATCAATCAGTGGCTTTGTTGATATCAAATGAAGGCAAAGCCTAGCTGGCATTGAAGTATGATTTTAGCTGAATATCTTTACAACCATCTTGAGTACATCTTCTAATATGCATGAGATTTAATACAAAGATAAGGCTGGAAAAATGTAATTTTAAAATTCTTGTTTGATATTTTCTCCACTTACCCTCCAGATATTGTTAGTGCAAAAGGCATCATTAACAACTTGGTAGTACGAATGTGGTAGTCATTGCCACCCTTCAATAGATTTGTTTTCAGTAAATACTTATTAGAGGTTTTTAAATTGTTTTTGATATTATTTAAAATATGGAACATTGCTGTCTTTTGTATTAAAGTGATTAAAGAAAATTTTAATGTGAAAAATTTTAAATGTGTTTGCATTAAAGTGCCATATTACTTTTTTAGCTTCCTATTTTGTTTATACAGTCAACCTTTTATTGAACAGAAAGACGAGTGATGAGTTGGCGAGGTGTGGCACCTACGCACAGCACGATATCCTTTCAGAGGTGTGTGAAGACGAGGAGGGGCTCGAGTTTTCTTCCAGGCCCTTTTGAACATGATGAGCAAGTTTTGCTCTGATCTTGTGGAGCAGGCATCTCTTTTGTGACATTTCAGCACCTATTTTTATTAACTTAAATTCCTGGGAAAATATTTTATATGTAATATAATAATAACAACCACTAATAATTATTATTAATTATTGTTAATATGATAGAATAATCATGCTTCCCACTTATTGAGCACTTATCGAGCCAGCCTCTATGAGAGGATTTAGACTTCATTTTTGAGGAAAAAGGTGCTCTTACTATCTCTGTTTACAGGTGAGAAAACTGAGGCTCAGCAATAAAGCAAATCCAAAGTACCGCGGCTGGTCAGTTTGAACCCCAACCCTGTTGGATACTTACCACTGGTGCATAACCTCTCACAGAGACAGGCTCTGAGTCCCTTAAAAATTATAAAGCAGGCAATATGGATTATGTAACACAACCGTTCCCAAAACAGCCAGGATGTAGAATCCTGGGGAACTTGTTACAAATACAGATTTCTGAGTTCCATCCCCTGCGATTCCAATGGGACCAAACTGAGCTAGGACCAGGGATTCTTTTATCTATCTATCTATCTATCTATCTATCTATCTATCTATCTATCTATCTATCTATCTATCTATATATATATTTCTGTGCTGTGTAATGACGGGGATACAGTCCAAGAAACGCATCATTAGGCACTAGTGTCGTTGTGGGAACGCCATGGCGCACTTACGCAAACCCAGGCAGCACAGCTTTCTACACACCCAGGCTATATGGTATGGCCTCGTGCTCACAGGCTACAAGCCTATGCTGCAAGGAATAAGCCTGTACCGTCAGCATGTTGCAACATGAGATTAAACCAAGCACAAGAGAAAATGATGCAATCAAGAGACGAGGGAAACACGAGCTGTATGCAGCTCTGCCAGCATAACACTGCATAGCATTTGAGAGCAAACATTTTATAAGTAAAAAGAGCACATTCTAAACTAACAATAAAAGTGTAGTATCGTAACTGTATTAAGCAGTAACTTAGTCATTTATTATCATTAACAAGTATGTACTGTACCTAATTATATGCATATACTTTTATACCACTGGCAGCGCAGTAGGTTTGTTTACACCAGCATCACCACCAACACGGGAGTCATGTGTTGCACCATGACTTTACCATGGCCACACATCAGTAGGCGATAGGAATTTTTCAGCTCCATTTTGTCTTACAGGACAACCATCTCACATATGCGGTGACCAGAGCATCGTTATGTGACACACAATTATATATATATATATCTATATATCTATATAGATATATATATATATATATATATATATATATATATATATATATATATATGTCTTTTCAGGAGATTCTGATGTAGTGTGTCCACAGATCAGTTGGGGAAAAATCGTGCTTGTAAGATAGGGCTTGAGGCTGCCAGTTTGGGCAGAAGATGAATGAATTATGACCCCCTGACCAGTAACATCTTGGTCAAAAGCGTCTCAGGTTTGCAGCTCTGGTTCCTGGAGCTCTGAGCCTCTTCCTCCCCAAGCAGGCAAGGCATGTCATCTCCCACCAAGTCATCTAAGCCCCGGAGCCCGACCCTGTGCCCTGAGCCCAATCCTACCCCATTGTCCAGACAGGGAACCCAGTCTGCTCACACACAAGGCAGAGGCAGCACGCATACTGCCCAGTCTCTACCCACTCTTGTCACCTGCTGCCTGTGTGGGGTTTCAGCTCTAAGCCATGTCAGCGCTGACAGAGAGCAGAGGGGAGAGGATGACAAGCTTTCTCTCCTGAGGCTTCACACTTTGACTTTCTGACCCCAGCCACTTTTTTAGCCTTATTTCCAGGAACAGCTAGCAAGGTACCAGGCCCTGTTGTAAGCACTTTCTGGAGATGATTTCATTTACTCCTCACCACAACCCTGTGAAGCTGAGAGTGTTTCCATCTCCACTTCACGAAGGAGGAAACTGTGGCTCAGAGAGGTCAAGCAACTTGCCCGAGTTAGAAAGTGAGCTTGGCCAGCTAATAAGGGTGGAAGGCAACAAAACAAGATGGTTCCAAAGCCCCTGCTCGGGAACACTGTGATCCATGACCATTTCCTCATTCATTGCTTCCCTTCCCTGCGGCATGCTGGATTCCAGCGGGTGAGCAGCCCCAGACGTTGTGTAAAATCCATTGTGGAAAGGGAGGAACAGAAAAACGTCTCTTTACCTCCATCGATCTCTAATATTTCTATGCTTGTGCACATTTGTGTGTATTATCAGTACACATATGTATAATTTATAAATGAGTAGATGGTAGAACATGGGGATTTTTACCCAAATTGTTTTTTACCAATAAGGGTGTGCTACCAAAACAGTTTGGATCCCATTGTTTATCAAAACCTCTGTATTTGGTAAAATGGGCGTGATGATAACAATACCGGCTTCACAGGGTTATTACGAGATGGAGTAAGAGGGTGCAGGCAGGGCACACAGCATGGCACCTGGCCATGGGACACTCCTACGTTAATTTTAGTGGCTGTTACTCTTTGCTATCCCTTCTTACCTGCCGGTACCTCCCCAGTTATTTGCCCCCTTCATGCCTACATTTCTTCAGAAACATGTATGTATTCAGCATCTGTTAGGATCCAGGGCCACAGCCAGTCCCTAGGGACTCAGAGGACACTCAACCTTGGGCCTGGCCCCAGGGGAGTCCACAGCGACAGTTTTAGGAACAGCGGGTAAATGAGTGGAGGGAGGTCAAGTGTCTTCAACAGGCCTTGACAGGGAAGGATGTGACCCACAGGAAATTCCAGGGAGCCTTCCTGGAGGAGGGGGCCTCAGTGTGGAGCCTTGGTGATGACCAGAACTTCACATGAACATAGGAACGTGACATGCAGGCTGCAAGTCAAAGCAGCTGTGTGGCATCACTCAGCACTTACTGACAGACACTTGTTTTAGCCATTAAAGGTACAGCTGTGCACCAGCCAAACACTTCTGACCTCATAAAGCAGACAGCATTGTGGGGAAAACAGAGATTAATGAGTAAAATATAAGGAGAGTTAGAAGGCAATAAGTCAAGAAGAAAAACAAAGTAAGGTAGAATAGGAAGTGCTGGTGGCCCTGGAGTGGCTGTTCTTGAGAAGGACAGGAAGGAGGGAGGGAGAGAGCATTTGAAGGAAAAGCATTCCAGGAGGCATGAACAGCAAGTGCAAAGGCCCTGAGGAAGGAATGTGTGGTCATGCACCCTGGAAACAGGTCAGTGGGCCTGGACAGAGCGAGCAAGGGGGAAGGTAGAAAGAGATGGAGAGAGACAATGCAGGTTGGCTTTGTTTCTGCCTCTGAGAGCGGTGGGAGTCATGGAGGATGTAGAGCAGAGGAGGGACAGGCTATGACTTCCAGTTTAGCTCCATGCTTTCTGGCTGCTTGTGGAGAATGGACTGGAGGGAAGTGGGGAAGCAGAGAAAATAGACTGAGAGCCTGGGGCAATGATCCAGGGAGCGGCTTCAGGCCCCTCACCTCAGCTCAGAGGGAGGCTCTTCCAGGTTCGCTCCCCGCCCCAAACCCTACACCCAAGCCCAGGCAGCGTTTGCTGAGAAAGCCCAGCCAGCTCCCCCCGGGAAAGCCCAGGCTAGCGGAAAGAGACGTTCAGAAACCACCAACCCTACAATTACCAATAAGATGGATTCTTCTCCCTGACAGGGTGCGGGAGTTACCGAGCCTGTCATTACCAAGGCCTAATTACAGTGTCTCGGGCTGCAATGCTCCTTGCAAGAGAAATACCAGCGGCCTGCAAAATGAGGCTAATTGTTCCCTCCTCCCTCCTTCTTTTTGTCAGAAGCATTCAATCTGCCTGAAATAATTACACATCTTCTCCCCAAGATGCTCAGAGACAGGCTTTGCTCTTCTCCCAGGGTTAGAAATTTAGCATCCTGAATCTGAAATTGCCAGCAGGCAGTTTGGATGTTCAAATCCAGGCCGTAGGCTCATCTCCTGTGCCTATGTCGCAGGTCCCAGTCCCAGCACTGCCCTGTGCCAGCGGGAGCCTCTGGCTCATGCACTGTCCAGAACATCTCCTGACGTTCGAGCAAATGACTTCATACCGCGAAGCTTGTTTCCTCATTGATTGAATCGTTGTGTAATTCCTATTGCCTGGACTGTGCAGAGATGCTTCCAGGCAGGCGTTGCTGTGGAGTTGGTCACAGAGTCATTGTTTGGAGGTGAAGGAGGTTCTGTGTATTTAGCACGTACTATGTGCCAGACATACAATGTTCAGTACGTATCCACTGAATGAATGGTCTCCTTTTAACAGCATCTCACAACCAACCTGGAAAAGGGAGAGTAATTGTTCCTACTGCACAGAAAAGAAAACCAAGGCCGAGATTGCAGGCAGCTCTCCCAGGGCCATGGTCACACAGTAGCGGATGCGTGTGGTCACTGGGGTCTAGCAGTTTGCAGGGAAGTAGAGTGACCTTCCTAGAAATGAACCTCTCAAAGTTGCACCTTGCTGTGGACCTTGTGCAAGTCCCTCGTCCTCACTGATCCAATGTGCAAGGTGACATTGGGACCTGGATAGTAGGTAATGTTGGCATCGTGCACGGTGAGCAGGTTGTTTCCATGAGCTGTTCTTCCCCTGATGGCTACCTGGGGCAAGTCTCCGTCTGGTGCCTGCCTGTCATTAGTACCCTCCAACTCTTGCCCTCTGCCTTTACTCACCAAGAGAACGGACCTCAGGCTCAGCACCCAGAGGCAGAGCTGCTCGCTTCCATGTACCACCATCACCTAGGAGTCACTGAATTCGTTTCTGCTATTTCCTTTCATTTATAGTGTGTGATGCTGGGTCAGTTGGTTTTTGTTTGTTTGTTTACTTTTTTATTTTAGGTAATCTATCAGGTTTCCACTTGTTGAAGTGAAAAAAAGTGAATATGCTTCAAGAAATGTCAGTCCAAGGATAAGTGCTCCATGATGTGGCAAAACTGGGAAGGACCGTGCACTTCCAGGACAACTCAGGGGAGCTGTGGACACCACTGGAAACCCTCCCTCATGGGTCCCTCGTCATACAGAGCACTATCATGCCACAGTCCCGTGAGCTGAAACCTGGTCCAGTCGGTCTCTGCCAATGAACAACTGCCGTCCTCTGCAGTGCCTCCTGCAGAAGTGTCTGGGCTTCGGTCTCCTCCACGGGGAAAGGACTGTCCATCGTAGCCTTTCCTTCCCCAGGCCTAGGTCCCGGGCTATACCGGGGTCCCCAGCCAGATGCCAGGGCTAAGTGAGATGTCAGTGTGCAGCGGCTCCACTTAGGCTGATGGGCTAATGAGGGGGCACGTGACAGCCCCGAAGACCTGACATGTCTATTTTCAGGAAGCGTAACATCTGGTTCTGAGCCCTGTCCTTCTCCTCTGCACCATCTGCCCATCTCAGCACTCAGCACCACCGGCTGCGCCTGACAGATTGCCCTTCTGATATCTTTATTATTGCTTTGAAAGACGCCATCAGGGCTCCTGACCCACCATCCTTTCCTGGAGAAAAGCTTCCCCCAGGGTATTCCGATGTCAGCCAGGTTAAGGATGTGACACCACAGGCAGTTCCTGGCCAGGAGTTCCCCCTGTCACTCGGACATCTCCATAAATAATGGCCAGCCTCTCGGAGAACTCCGCTCAGGATGGGGAGGTGCAGATGCTCCAGAAAGGCCCTGCCATTTCCATGTCTCCTGCCGGAGGTCAGTTGCTTAGGAGAGTTTTGGGAAATAAGGATTTACGAAAAAAACAATCAATAAGTACATTCAAGTACCATAGGGTGTACACCATCCAAGGCCTAAGGTTGAATTCAATATTCTCCCACTTATCCTGCAAAAATGTCCTGAGGAAGTAGCTGAGCTGTATTCATTCACTAATTCATTCATTCGTTCATTCATTCATTCCAAAGCATGTATTGATCTATAAGACCTGGTTTGTTCAAGAAATAAATGGCATGCATAAAAAAAGATAAAATAGTACCATTTGCTACAACATGGATGGATTTTGAGATTATTATGCTAAGCAAAATAAGTCAGACAGAAAAAGTCAAGAACCACATGATTTCACTGATATGTGGTATACAAAACTGAAAACAACAAAAGAACAAGACAAACAAAGAAACAAAAACTCATAGACACAGACAATAGGTTAGTGGTTACCAGAGGGTAAGGGGGTTGGGGGGTGGGAGATGAGGGTAAGGGGGATCAAATATATGGTGATGGAAGGAGAACTGACTCTGGGTGGTGATCACACAATGGGATTTATAGATGATGTAATACAGAATTGTACACCTGAAATCTATGTAACTTTACTAACAATTGTCACCCCAATAAACTTTAATTTAAAAAAAATAAATAAATGGCATGAAAATAAAAATGGGGGACATGTTATAGATTAAATGACACTTAAGAGACTTATAAACCAAATGCAATATGCAGGTCTTCTTTGGATCCTGATTCGACTAAATCAGTTGTAAAAAAAAAAACACTCTTGAAATGAACAAAAATAATTGAATACTTTCAAGTTAGAAAATAGTAAGGGACTGTTGTCCATTTTTTAGAGCTAATGATGATTTTGTTGTTACTTTAAAAAATCTGTATCTATGAAGTCTGGGATTTCTTTGAAATTATTCCAGGCAAGCCCCCTCCCTACTCAACACAAAAATAAGGACTTTGCGGTAAAACACAATCAACAGAATTTGGTGATGGTCAACTTTAGGTGAGAGGTATAGAAGGATGAACTATTGTGTAATGTTCTATAATTCTGAGAACTTTTTTAATGTCTATAACTTTTCAAGGTAAAAGAAATGGTGGCTTCGACAGTATAAGCTGTTAGCTAAGCCTCACTCTACTGCCTGTGAGAATTAAATGGTACGTAGTAGGCACTTACACTCCTCCCTCGATCCCATTTCATGTCCCACAGCCCTCAAGGTAGGTATTTTGCCTCCTCTGCAGGTAAGGAGCTGAGACTCAGAGACATGCAGTCACATGGAAGTGACAGCTGTGGAATGGGGGCTGGAGCTACACAGCATCTGAGCCTGGGGAAGCCCCCAAAGGCACCACTCATGTTCCCACTGACGTTGGCCCTGAACCAGCCTGCAGGAGGTCAGAACGTTGTTTGAATATAATAGAACACACAGTACCATATATTTATATATATAATCATCATACAGTTTATTATATCATATAATTATATATTATCATTGCCTATAAATATCACATAACACATTATACTACACAACACTGCACTGTTCCACTTAGCACAATGCCCTCTAGGTCCATCCATGTTTTTGCAAATGGCAGGATTTCCTTGTTTCTCATGGCTGAATAATATTCTATTATATGTATATTGTTTGAAATTGTAGCTGGTCCCTGCAGCACTTTCTTCCTCTCTCTGTTTTATTTCTAACAGCTATCATAATATAAAATATTAAATGATATTATGTATGGAGTTATTTATCCTTTTTACCCAGATTAGGAGGAATTTAGTTGGTTTTGCTCACTTCTGTCATAGAATAGGTCCCCAATAAAACCTTACTTTAACATATATATATAAACAAAGCCTGTGTTTATATACACACATAGATGTCACTAGTGCTCAGCAGGGTAGAGGCACAAACACCCCCCTCTTGTCCTCATGCCACGTCAGAATTGACCCCTTCTAGAGGAGTTGTACAGAAAGGTGCACAAAAATCATTCTCTCACTCACTCACTTACTCTCTCACTCGCTCATTCCTCCATTTAGCCTTTCGCTACATTCATTGGTGTGTCTGTTGTCTCTACCCTGGCCCCAGTACTGGGGACTCATATGAAGGACACCCAGGTCCCTGAGATTAGAAACCTTTTTTTTAATAAAAGGAAAGGCAAAACAGAAACAAATACTTAAATCATTTTTCATGTTTTGCCATGTATAATGTGTACTTTTTTTCCCAAATGTGTGAGGGAAAAATAAGGCAGCACATGCATTATACATGGGTGGTACTAATTCTGTGTCTATATAAATGTTCTCAATTCTTTTATTTATGCTTATGAGTTAAAAGTGTAACTCTAGAAATCAATGACGACATCCATATGCAAAATAATACCCTGGAATACGATAATTGGTTTTGTTGAATTTACAATGAACTTGCAACGACAAAGAGTTCTTGGCCTTCTATGATATGTAAATATGGTAAATTTGTTACCAGTACATAAAATTTCTTGTACCTTGTATCTGTTCTTGTGTTTTGTAACTATTTGTTACATAATATTTCTTGTACCATAATATGTTAAAAAATAAATGCTAAAATTCCTTTATAATACAAAAAACAGGTACCTAAATGTAAACAAATAAAAATTTGAATTAAAAGAAATTTGATTTAAAAATTAAAATGAAAGATTTTTTTTCCCCTGAAAGTTTTGGCCAAAAACATGGTTGTGCATTATACACAGCAAAATACGGTATATAATTTCACATGGATATTCGAGACATTAAAAAGAAGAACAAATAGGTGGAGCACAAGGGAGACACATTATACTGGGTAGTCAAGGGAGCAGCTCCTTTATAGGGAGGCCTGTGGCGAGCTGGGCAGGAGCATTGCAGGCCCAAGAAGAGCAGATCCAAAGATCCGAATGCAGGGCAGCCCAACATGTGCAAAGAGCAAAGAGAGGGCTCTGTGGCTGAAGAGGATGGGGGAGGGGCCTCAGGCATCACCCGTGCCGCAGCGGATGCCAGGGTAGGAGCGGCATCTGCTCTTCTCATAGATTAGAGACATTAAGGGTCAGAGAAGTTGATGCTGACGTTGTTACTGGCTTCAGAGAGCAACATCCAGGATTCTAGTTCCATGCCTTCCACTCAGAAATTCTCTTTTCTGCACGAGGCCTCAGTTTCCACAGCTATGACTTCCATGCCAAGGCTATCCCAATCACAGCTGTGGTTCTAAGGGACACCTGAGGAAACTTCTAGCCAAATCACATGGAATTCTTTCTTCCGGGAGGCAGAATCACCAAGCCTTTAAGGAAATCTAGTTCCCTGCCTCTCATACCCCCATTCAATGCCCAAAACCTAGAAGCTTGTATGCTTGAAAACTTGCTGAGATTCAGGTAAGAACAGTGGAAAGTTATAGCCGTTTTGCTTGTACTTGCGCTTTGAGCCAGTCTCCCCAACTCAGCTGGCACAGAGGTTCTTCTAGGGAGGGTCAGGGCTTGAGAACCAGCAGCCAAGTGCCCTGATTGAAGGTGCTCACTCAGCTTGGAGCAATAGCTGATGCCCATGTTAAAAGGCATTGGCAATGGAAGTGATGATCTCAGAATTGGGAAAAACAAAGAGGACCAGTGACTCTATTATCTTGAGTTGTGGTTGTTTGGGGGCAAACTTGTTCCTGGCTAAGTCTGCATGTATAAAGCAAAGAATGGAGAATGTCCAAGCTATTCATACATTCCTGGTCAACCCTGAGTCTATGTGCAGTTGTATACGAGACATGAAAATTCCCAGAAAAAGCAAAAACAAAGGCAGAGTTGAAAACATCTTGAACTTTGAATGTATTCTGTGCCCCCTGCCCCCCCACACATATACCAAGAGAAGACAGAAGCCTTACTGATTCAGTGTTTGAGCACAATGTCTGTCCAATTATTGGATAACTATTAAGCTATCCAGGCACAGAAATGACCCATAGGAAGTTAGACTTAAAAGTAAAAACAATAATTTTTTAAAATGAACAAAGACAGCAGCACCAACACTGTGTGGGAGTGTGTGTGGGTGTGGGTGGGGGAACAGATTTCACAGTTTTAGCCAGGCAAGTTACTAAACAAGCAAAAAGAATATTAACAACTTTCAGGGTGAAAATATCACAATCCAGAATTGCTACAATATATTATCTAAAATGTCCAATTTTCAACAAAATTGTAAGATATGAAAAGAAACAGTAAAGTTTGATCCATACTAAGGAAAAAGGGCACTCAGTAGAAATTGTTACTGAGTGTCCCTGGATGTTGAATTGAGAAGAAAAATAGTTCAAAGAAACTTTTATAAAGTATTCAAATAACTAAATAAACCACATCTAAAAAGTTAAAACAGAGTATAAAAACAGTAAATGAACAAACATTGATTAGGAAATATAAATTATAGAAAATAATTAAAATTAAATTGTGGAGTTGAAGAACACAGTAACTGAAATGAAAAAAAAATTCTGGAAGAGTTCAACAGCAGATTTGAGATGGCAGGAAAAAAGAATCAGTAAACTAAAGACATATAAATAAAAATTACCGAATCTGAAGAACTGAGAGTAAAAATAAATTTAAAAAAATAAAATAAAAGGACCTCAGTGGCCTGTGAGACAATATCAAGTGTATGAATGTATGTGTAATGGCAGTATAAGAGGAGCAGAGAAAGAGAAAGGGGGAGGATAATGTTTTGAAGAAATAATGACCCAAATATCCCAAATTTGATGAAAAACATAAACTACATATACTCAAGAAACATCGAGTTGGAAATATAAGCAGAGATACACACATAGACACATCATAGTAAAACTATTGAAAGCCAAAGAGAAAGCAAAAACCTTAACAGCAACAAATGAAAAATAACTCATGTATAAGGGAGCAGCAATAAGATTAATGGCTACCTTCTCATCAGTAAAAAGGAAACCATCAGGCAGTGGTGTGCCATATTCCAAGTGATGAAAGGAAGATGCTGTCAACCAAAATTACGATATACAGCAAAACTAACTTTCAAAAAATTAAGGCAAAATTAAAACAGTCACAAATAGAAAAAAGAGACAGAATTCATTGCTGACTGGCCTTACTTAAAAGAAATTCTAAAAGAAGACTTTCCAGGCTGAAAGAAAATGACTCCAGAGACTAATTAAAATCTACAGGAAAAACTAAAAAACACCAGAAATAGTAAATATATGATTTAATATAAAAGTCTGTAACTACATATTTTACATTTCTTCTTTTAATATGTTTAACATACACAATATTACATAAAGCAATAGTCATAACACTGTGATTGTGTTTATAATGTATCTAGATGTAATGTATATAAAAATATATCAGCACAAAGGATAGGAAAGGGGGTACAGCTATAGTGGAGAAAAGCTTTTATATTTTACTAGTATTATGTTAGTATTAATTTAAAATGCACTGTCATAAGTTAAGATGCATATTAAACTCCCAGAGAAAGCATTAAAAAAAAACTAAAAAATGTAGGGGAAATCTACAGAAAAATTAAAACAGTACACTGAAAAAAAAACTACTTAACACAAAGGAGAATAGCCAAGGAAAAACCGAGAAACAAAAAAGGATGGAGACAGAAAAAAAATAGCAAAATGGAAAACATAAATCCAGCCATATTAATAATTCTGAAAAATATGAATGGTTTAAACATCTCAATATAAGGACAGTAATTATACAAGTTGACATGATACTATAGAGGGAGAACCCTAAAGAGTCAACCAAGAAACTATTATTAGAACTGATAAATGAATTCAGTAAAGTAGCAGGATACAAAATTAATATTCAGAAATCAGTTGCATTTTTATACACAAATAATGAATTATCAGAAAGAGAAATTCAGAAAACAATGTCATTTCACATAAAAAAAATATCTAGGAATAAATTTAACCAAGGAGGGAAAAGAGCTGTGCTCAGAAAATTATAAGACACTGAGGAAACAAGTTGAAGATACAAATAAACAGAAGCATGTACCATACTCATGGATAGGAAGAGTTAACATCATTAAAATGTCCAGATTACTCAAAGCTATTTATATATTCAATGCAATCTCTATCAAAATACCAACGGCATTTTTCACAGAACTAAAAAAAATACCCTAAAATTTATATGGAACCACAAAAGACCCCGAATAGCCAAAACAATCTTGAGAAAGAAGGACAAAGTTAGAGGTGACATGCTACCTGATATCAAACTATACTACAAGGCTATAGTAATCAAAACAATGTGGTACAGTCATAAAAACAAACACATAGACCAATGGAACAGAATACAGAGCCCAGAAATAAACCCAATCCTATATGGTTAATTAATCTATGTCAAAAGAGGCAAGAATATGCAATGAGGTAAAGACAGTCCATTCAGTAAATGGTGTTGGAAAAACTGGACAGATACATGAAAAAAAATGAAACTAGACGACTTTTTTACACCATATGTAAGAATAAACTCAAAATGGATTAAAGACTTAAATGTAAGGCCTGAAACCATAAAACTCCTAGAAGAAAACAGAAGCGGTAAACTCTCTGGCATTGTTTGTAGTAATATTTTTTGGATATGTCTCCTTGGGCAACAGAAACAAATAAAGAAATAGACAAATGGGACCACATCAAACAAAAACCCTTTTGCAAAATGAAGGAAACCATCAACAAAATGAAAAGACAGCCTACTGAATGGGAGGAGATATTTGCCAATGATACATACAATAAAGGGTTAATATCCAAAATACATGAGAAATTCATAATACTTAGCACCAAAAACATAAACAATCCAATTAAAAACGGACAGAGAACCTGAATAGACATTTCTCCAAAGAGGACGTACAGATGGCCAATAGACTTACGAAAAGATGCTTAACTTTACAAATCACCAGAGAAATGCAAATTAAAACTACAATGAGATATCACCTTACACCTGTCAGAATGGCCGTCATCAATAAATCAACAAACAACAAGTGTTTGCAAGAATGTGGAGAAAAGGGAACACTGGTGCACTGTTGGAGGGATTGCAAATTGATGCAGCCACTATGGAAAATAGTATAGAGATTCCTCAAAATTTAAAAAAAGAACTACCATATGACCCAGCAGTTCCACTATTTTTTTTTCAAATATTTATTTGAAGAAATCCAAAACACCAATTCAAAAAGATATATGCACCCCTGTGTTTACTGCAACATTATTTACAATAGCCAAGATGTGAAAGCAATCTAAATGCCCATCAACAGACAATTGTATAAAGAAGATATAGATATATATATATATAATGGAATATTACTTGGCCATTAAAAAAGAATGAAATCTTCCTTTTTGTGACAACATGGTTGGACCTAGAAGGTACTATGCTAAGTGAAATAAGTCAGACTGAGAAAAACAAATACTATATCATCTCACTTATATGTGGAATCTAAAGAACAAAATTAATGAACACACAAAACAAACAAACTCAGAGAACAAACTGATCATTGTCAGATGGGAGGGGAACTGTGGAGCTGGGTAGAAAAAGGTGAAGGAGTTAAGAGGTACAAATTGGCCATTACAAAACAGTCATGGGGATGTAAAACACAGCATAGAGAATATAGTCAATAATATTGTAATAACCACACATGGTGTTGGATGGATACTAAGTTAATTGGGGTTATCACTTTGTAAGGTATATAAATGTCTAACCACTATGCTGTACACCTGAAAGTAATATAATATTGAGTGAACTGTAATTGAAAAAAATTTAATTTAATAAACAAATAAATAAAATAAAGACAATGATTGTCAGACTCAATAAAAAGGTGAGATCCAACAATAAATTGTTGATGGGAAACAAACCTTTCCCAAAGACACGAATAAATTGAAAGCAAAATGATGGAAAAATATATACTATACAAACAGCAACCATAGAAAGTTAAAGTGACAAATAGAAAGCTAACGTGAGACAAAGTAGACTTTAAACCAAGAAATATCACTAGACACCACCAAACCAGTATTACAAGTAATGTGAGAGGGACTTCTTTAAGACAAAAAAGAAAAAGATAAAAAATATGAACAATAAAATGGCAATAACTATATATTTATCAACAATTACATTAAAAGTAAATGAATTAAATGTTCCAATCAAAAGATAGGGTGGATGAATAGATAACGAAACATGACCCTTACATATGCTGTTTCAAAGAGACTCACTTCAGATCAAAAGACACACACAGAGTGAAAGTAAAGGAATAGAAAAAGATATTTCATAAAAATAGAAGCAAACAAAAAAAGTTGCGGTAGCAATACTTATACCAGATGAAATAGACTTTAAAACAAAGGTTATAACAAGAGATAAAAAAGACCCGGTAATCCCACTTCTTGGTATTTATCTGAAGAAACCCAAAATGCTACTTTGAGGGGATGTGTGCATCCATATGTTCATTGCAGCATTGTTTACAATGGCCAAGATGTGGAGGCAGCCTGGGTGTCCACTGATGGATGAATGGATGAATGGATAAAGAGGAGGTGGTACATATATACAATGGAATATTGCTCAGCCATGTAAGGGAATGGGCTCTTGCCATCTGCAGTGGCATGGATGGACATGGAGGGTATTGCACTGAGTGACTATGTCAGACAGAGAAAGACACACGCAAGATAATTTTACTTATATGTAGAATCTAAAGAACAAAATAAACAACAAACAAAATAGAGACAAACTCATAGATACAGAGAAACTTTTGATAGTTGCCAGATGGGAGTGGCGTGGGGGACTGAAAAAGGTAAAGGGGTTAAGAAGTACAAATTGGCAGTTAAAAAATCGTCATGGGATGTAAAGTAAAGCATAAAGAATATAGTCAATAATATAGTAATGACTATGGTGCCAGGTGGGTACTGGACTAGTCAGGGGGATCATTTCCTAAATTATATAAATGTCTAACCATCATGCTGTACACCTGAAATTAATAGAAAATAATATCGAATGTCAACCGGTTCTGAAAATTTTTTAAAGATGGGGGGATATGAAGGGGGAATAACAGGTCCAAACCTCCAGGTGTAAAACAGACAAGTCATGGGGATGTAATGTACAGCACGGGGAATATAGTCAATAATACTGTGGTAATGTGGTACGATGTCAGATGGTTGCTGCACTTATCATGGTGATCACTTCTTTAGGAATATAAGTGCTGAATACCTATGGTGCACAGCTGAAACCAATGTATTAGGTTGGTGCAAAAGAAACTGCGGTTTTTGCAATTATTTTTAACCTTCTAAACCACAATTACTTGTGCACCAACCTAATAATATTGTATGAAAGTTATAACAATTACAAATATATTGCTTACCTAATAAAAGACTCCATACAATATTGCTTCAAAATATATGAAGCAAAAACTGACAAAATTGAAAGAAAAAAATAGAAAATTCATCATGAATAGTTGGGGACAAAACTTGTTCCTAGAGAAAAAGAAGAACATTTTAATGTCAGAAGGGTCAATCCATCAGAAAGACATAAGAATTAAAAACATATTTGCACCTAACATTAGAACCGTAAAATACACAAAGCAGAACAAACACTAAAGAAATAAAAGGAGAAATAGACGTTCAACAGTAACAATTGGATTTCCCTACCCCCACTTTCAATAATAAATAGAAAAACTATGTAGGAAGAAGATCAAAAATGAAATAGAACACTGTAAACAACTAGACTTAACAGACACCTATACCGTGTTTCCCCGAAAATAAGACCTAGCGAGACAATCAGCTCTAATGCGTCTTTTGGAGCAAAAATTAATATGAGACCTGGTATATTATATTATATTATTATATTATATTATATTATATTATATTATATTATATTATATTATATTATATTATATTATATTATACCCGGTCTTATATTATAGTAAAATAAGACCAGTTCTTATATTAATTTTTGCTCCAAAAGACGCGTTAGACCTGAGTGTCCAGTTAGGTCTTATTTTCGGGGAAACACGGTAGAACACTCCAACCAACAAGAGCAAAATATACTTTTTTCTCAATGCACATGGAATAACATATAGGTTAACCATATTTTACATCACAAAATGTCTTGATATTTTTTAAAAATTGAAATTATACAAAATATGTTCCCCAACCACCAAAAAATTAAATTAGAAATCAACCACAGAAATAAATTTAGAGAATCCCCAACTATTGGAATTTCAGTGACACACTTTAAATAACTCATGGGCCAAAGAAGAAATTTAAAAAGGAAGCTAAAAATTATTTGACCTGAATTAAAACAAGAACAAAATAGCAAGATGGTGGAGTAGGTGAACACAATGCTTGTCTCCTATGACCACATCAAAATTGTGATAAACTACAGAACACCCATCACTGAGAATTTCCTGAAATCTAGGTGAACAGAAGTCCTACAAATAAGGCCATAGAGAAAATGCAACCTCAAGACTGGTAGGAGGGATGGAGATGGAGAACAGGCCATTAAAAATCTAGAGGGCTATCTTGGCTGCAGAGGTCACCTAGAGGAGCAAGGGGTCTTAGCCCAAGACCAGGCTCTCCAGCCCATGGATTCAGAGCCAAGAAGAGAAGTCCCAAAACTTCTGTCTGTGAAAACCAGCAGAGATTGTGGCTGAGTGGGATAGAAAGTGGCTGGAGTTCTAGGAGCTCCTGTTAAAGGCCCACACACAAACTTGCTTGCTGACAAATTCACTCATTCTGAACTCAAGTACTGGGGCAGCAGCTCAAAAGGTGCCAGGGGCATACAAGGAGGAACTGAATTTTCTGGCTGCAGAGCAAAGGCTGGAGGGGCAGCTTTTTCCCAAACAGAAGCGCTGGCAGAAGCCATGATTCTTTGTTGAGCCCTCCCCCACTCCCAGCATGCAGACACAAGAGGGTGCCATGTCTGAGTCTCCATCAACCTGGCTGACACTATCACCTCACCCTAGTGATTCCCTGAGACTCTGTCCCACCCAACTTGAGAGCCCACCAAAGCTGCTTCCAGAGCCTTTTCCATACAGATGGTCTATCTTGGCTCATGCTGTGGACTTTCCTAAAATCTCTCAAAGGTTCACAAATTTCAACAAGCAGCATCTGGCCTCAGCATGCCCTGTACCTTTTGTTGAGCAGCTTCAAGCCCAGCACTAGCAGCAGCCAGCCTCTGTTTGAAGCTTGGCCTCTTGACGCACCTCCAAGCCCAGTGCATTGGCTGCCATCTGAAGATTGAGTTGTGGCTCATGCCAGGTAGCTCCAGACAGGGCACCTGGCATTTGGCCCCTGGCAGGGCCCCTCCCAGGAGGCCAGAGGCCCAGCACACCCATTGGCAGACTTCAAGGGATCTGGCGCACCACCCATCTGCCTCTGCAGGTGACACACCCAAGGGGCAGACTGGGCAGGCACCAGAGCCCTGCTAAAGGGAATCCTGCTCTGTAGGGTCAGCCCCTGCACAATAGCACCTAGTCATGGCCAGTCCTCACAACTAGTCAGCCTGAAGATCAATCCCTCTCACTGATGTTCAAACAGCAACCAAGTCTCAACTACAACAGAAGGGCACATACAACCCACACAAAATAAAACACCTGGACTACCCAGCTCAGGTGACCAGGAAGATTATGCCACTGAGCCCACATGGCATCTACTACATAAGGCCATTCTACTGAAACTGGAAGACATAGCAGCCCTACCTAATAACTAGAAACAAACACACAGAGGCAGCCAAAATAGGGAAATAAAGAAACATGTCCAAAGTGAAAGAAGAGAACAAAGCTTCAGAAAAGATCTAAACAAAATGGAGACAAGCAACCTACCAGAAGCAAAGTTCAAAACACTGATTATAAGGATGCTCAATGATCTCAGGGAGACCTTTGACAAAGAAATAGGAAACAAAAAAATGGAGATAAAAAACATAAAAAAAGAGTCAGTCAGAAATGCAGAATACAATAACTGAAATAAAGACTACATTAGAGGGAATCAACAGTAGATTAAATGAAGCAGAGGATCAAATCAGCAAATTAAAAGTTAAAGTAGCAGAAGATACCTAATCAGAACAGAATTAAAAAAAAAAAAAAAAAAGAGTGTCCAAAAAATGAGGATACTTTAAGAGGCTGCTGGGGCAACCTCAAGCATAACAATATTCACTTCAGAAGAAAAGAGAGAGAACAAGGAATCAAAAACTTATTTGAAAAAATAATGACAAAACTTCCCTAACCTGGAAAAGGAAATGGACATACAAGCCCATGAAGTGCAGAGAGTCCCAAACAAGATGAACCCAAAGAGCCCATACCATGCATGACACATCATAATTAAAATGCCAAAGGTTAAAGACTAAGAGAGAGCTGCAAGAAAAAAGCAGTTAGTTATCTACAAGGGAGCTCCCATAGACTATCAGCTGATTTCTCAACAGAAACTTCGCAGGACAGAAGAGAATGGCACAAAATATTCAAAGTGGTGAAAAGCAAGAAACTACAACCAACATTATTCTACCCAGCAAATCTATCATTCAGAATCAAAGGACAGATAAAGCGCTTCCCAGAAAAGAAAAAGCTAAAAGCTAGTATTACAAGGAATGTTAAAGAAGAAAAAAAAGACCAAAATTATGAATAATAAAATGGCAATAACTACATATCTATCAACAATTACTTTCAATGTAATCGGATTAAATGCTCCAATCAAAAGACATAGGAGGGGTGAATGGGTAAGAAAACAAGACCCTCACATATGCTGCCTACAAGAGACTCACTTCACATCTAAAGACATATGCAGACTGAAAAGGGATGGAAAAAGATATTTCATGAAAATAGAAACAAACAAACAAAAAAACCACAAAGCTGGGGTAGCAATACTTACACCAGACAAAATAGACTTTAAAACAAAGGCTATAACAAGAGACAAAGAAGGACCCAGTAATCCCACTTCTGGGTATTTACCTGAAGAAACCCAAAATGCTACTTCAAAGGGACATGTGCATCCATATGTTCATTGCACCATTCTTTACAATAACCAAGATATGGAGGCAACCTGGGTGTCCATTAATGGACGAAAGGATAAAGAAGAGGTGGTACATATATACAATGGACTAGTACTTGGCCATAAAAAAGAATAAAATCTTACCAATTGTGACACCATGAATGGGTCTAAAGGGTACTATGCTAAGTGAAATAAGTCAGACTGAGAAAAACAAATACCATATGATCTCACTTATATGTGAAATCTAAAGAACAAAATTAACAAACAAATAAAATAGAAGCAAACTCAGCTACAGAGAACCTTTTGATGGTTGCTAGATGGGAGGGGGTTTGGGGAGTGAAAATGGGAAGGGATTAAGAAATACAAACTGGTAGCTACAAAATAGTCAAGGGGATGTAAAGTATAGCATAAGGACTATAGTCAATAATATTGTAATAACTATGTATGGTGTCAGATGGATACTAGATTTATCAGGGTGATCACTTCGTAAGTTATATAAATTTCTAATCACTATGTTGTACACCTGAAACTAATATAATGTTGTATGTCATCTGTAATTGAAAAATAAAAAAAAATATATTTAAAAAGCTATAACTATATGTTGTTTTCAAAAGATACATTTGAAATAAAAAATAATTAATAGATTGAAAGTTAATGATGGAACACATTTGACAAATAATAAGACCAAAAGTCAGCAGGTGCAGTATGGTAGTACCAAGCTAAACATTAGATAGAGCAAAGAAGTATCAGTAGACATAAAAAGTGGGGTATTTCATACTATTAAAAAATTAAATTTACCAGTACTATATAGCAATTCTAAATTTGGAAACTCATAATAAACCTGGCCTCAAAATATATAAAGAAAACATTGTCAGAACTACAAGGGAAATAGACAAATCCATGGTCATATTGGCAGATTTTAAACATCTGTCTCAGTAACTGATAAAACAAAAACACAAAAAAATCATTAGGGATACATAAGATTTAAACAACCTGGCAAACAGACATGATTTAATTAACATGAATAGAATTGTGCACACAAAAATGTTTCCTTTTTTTCCACACAGTTGGAACATTGACCAAAAAATTGACCATATTGTAGTATGTAAAGCAAATTTTTACACATACCAAAGATTTGAAATCACCCAGAGTGCACTCTCTAACCACAATAGTTAAGATAGAAATCAATAATTCAGAAATCCTCACTTCTTTGGAAATTAAAATATACAGTTCTAAATAACCAATGGGTCAAAGAAGAAATCACAGTGAAAATTAGAAAATACATTTAACTGAACGATAATGGAGATGTTACATATCAAAACCTATGATCAAAGCTAATGCAATGCTTAAAGTTGAATTTAAAAACTTTAGCATTCAAAAAGAAGATGGGCTGAAAAGAAATCAGTGAATCATCATAAGAAGTTAGGAAAAAAACAACAAAAGATACCCGAAGAAAAGAAGTGGAAGAAAATTATATATATATATATATATATATATATATATATATATATATATATGAAATTAATAAAACCATAAACATATAATAAAGAGGATCAACAATGTCAAAAGTTTGGTTTTTTTGAAAATGCTAATAATAAAACCAATAACTAACTCCTTACAAGACTAATCAAGAAAATGAGGGAGTAAAGACACAAATTATATTAATATTGGAAATTAAAAGGGGAAATCTCTGCAGGTCCTGCAGACATTTCAAAAATAATAAGATGACATTGTGAAAATTTTTATACCTGTAAATTTGAAAATTTAGGTAAAATGGACTAATTTGAAGAAAAATTCAAGATATCAAATGGAGACAAAAAGAAATGGAAGTGTGAGTAATTCTCTAACTATTATAGACATCCCATCTATATTTAAATAGTTTCTACCCAAAAATCACAGAAAAATAGATACACTGCTGGAAAATTCCACCAAATACAGAAGGAAGAAATAAAGTCAATTTTCCACAAAATTTTCAGATAATACAAAAACAGGGGAAAAATTCCAATTAGTTTTCTGAGGCCAACGCAATCTTGATACCAAAACACTGGATTCAACGCATCATAAGAACAGAAAATTATAGGCTAATTGTATTCATGAACATAGATGCAAAAATCTTAAACAAAACAGTAGCAACCAAAACCGACCAATATGCTCTTTTTCACATATTATTTTTAAACAACTCTCTAAACATGTAAAAACCATTCTTAGCTCGAGGGTCATACAAAAATAGTCTGTGGGCCAAATTTGGCCTGTTAGTCATAATTGGTCAACTCCTGACCTAAATAAACCGTTCAAGAGTTCACTGTTTACTCCTAAAGAATTAATCAATGCAATTCCAAAGTACAAAAATTTTTTTGTGTGTGTGGAAATTGACAAGATAATTCTAAGATTTGTATGGATATATAAGAGCTAAGAATAGCCAAAGTAGATATAAAAACTTATCACAAAGCTTCAGTAATTATTGGCACAAGAATAGATGAATAGATCAGTAGAAGAGCACTAAAAAATCTTGAAAGTAGCAAGAGAAAAATGACTGCATCCTTTACAAGGCAGTCCCAATAAAATAATCCCTTGACTTCTCATCTGAAACAATGGAGGCCAGAAGGCACCCAAGTGCTCAAAGAAAAAAAAGCTGTCAACCAAGAGTCCTATATCAGCAAAGCCCATCTTTCAAAAATCAAGATGAATTAAAAACAATACAAAATAAACAAATACTGAGAGAATATGTTACTAGCAGACCTGCTGTACAAGTAATAACACAGGATGTTCTTCAGGCTGAAAACACATGAACCCAGGCAATAATTTAAATACCCATTAAAAAAAAAGAAAAAAAGAAAGAAACACTGGCAAAAGTAATTATGTAACTATAAAAGAAGTATAAGTGCATATTCTTTCTCCTTTCTTCTGTTAATTTATTTTAAAAGTGATTATATAAAGTAATATGTACATAAGGTATTATTGGACCAAAAGGTATAGAAATGTAATATATTTGTCGATAACAGCACAAGAAGGTGGGTGAGAGCTATATATTGGGCTAAGGAATTGAACCCAGACGGCAAATCAAATCCACAGGAATAAATGAAAAATAATAACAACCAGAAATAATAAATAAGAAGGTTAACATAACAAAAACTAAAAACATATACAGTCATCCCTCAGTATCGTGGGAGATTGATTCCAGGAACCCCTGCAGATACCAAATTCTATAGATGTTCAAGTCCCTTATATAAAATAGTGTAGAACAATGTATACAGTTAGCCTTTCACATCTGTGCATTCCCAACTGCAGATCAAAAATACTGTTTTCTGAATCCTGAATCCTACAGATATAAAGGGCCAATTGGACTTTTCTCTTAACTTCTTTAAAATAAATAAAATAATATAAATTAATAATTATAACAATATGCTGTTGGGTTTGTAGTATTTATAGCTGTAATATGTACAAAAATAAGATCACAAGGGATAAAACTGAATACAAGGTCTGTTTTCAATGATGTTGCTAACTACTGTTTCTTCAATTTTCGTGTATTTTTTTCAGTTTTTAAAAATTGGTTCCAGGTGTACAAAACAATGTAATAATTAGGCATTTAAACTCCTTATACAGAAAAAATAAATAGATAGATAGATAGATAGATAAACTTCTCATAAAGTAGAAACCCATCCCCCAAGCTACTACCCCTCTGACATCTTATATAGCTGTTACAATACCATTGACTATATTCCCTATGTTGTACTCCACATCCCATGACTATATATACCTATATATTTAGTTATTCTACTTCAGCTCTTCAGGTGTACAGCTCATTGGTCAGACATCTGCAGTCTATGACGTGATCCCCCTGATAAGTCCAGTGCCCATCTGGCACCTTACATAATCTTTACAACATTGTTGATTATATTCCTCATACTGTATTAACTACCAATTTGTGTTTCTTAACACCTTCACTTTTTTCATCATGACCCCAACCCCATTCCCATCTATCACCCTGGTAGAACTAGTACCTATCTGGCACCATACCTAGTTA
The DNA here is from genome assembly GCF_004115265.2 of Rhinolophus ferrumequinum. Lineage (NCBI taxonomy): Eukaryota > Metazoa > Chordata > Mammalia > Chiroptera > Rhinolophidae > Rhinolophus > Rhinolophus ferrumequinum. The sequence continues at coordinate 1,227,984 of NC_046285.1, read as the reverse complement.
TTACAATACTATTGACTATATTCCTTATGCTATACCCAATATAACAACCAATTTGTGCTTCTTATTCCCTTCCCCTTTCACCCATCCTTTACCCCCCTCCCATCTTAAAGAAGTACTTCTAAGATTCCTTGTAATACTGGTTTGGTGGTGATGAACCCCTTCATCTTTTTCTTGTCTGGGAAGCTCCTTATGTGTCCTTCAACTATAAATGACAGCCTTGCTGGGTAGAGCAATCTTGGTGTTATGTCGTTGTTTTTTCATAACTTTGAATATTACCTGCCACTCCCTTCTTGCCTGCAAAGTTTCTGCTGAGAAATCAACTGACAGTCTTATGGGAGTTCCCTTGTAGGTAATTAACTGCTTTTCTCTTGCTGCTTTCAAGATTCTCTCTGTCTTCAACCTTTGGCATTTTAATTATGATGTGTCTTGGTGTTGTCCTCTTTGTGTTTATCTTGTTGGGACTCTGTGCTTCCTGGGTTTGTAGGTCTATTTCCTTCACCAAGTTAGGGAAGTTTGCTGTATTTAGGTTTTCAATTCCTTGCTCTCTCTCTTTTCTCCTTCTGGTACCCCTATAATGCGAATGTTGGTATGCTTGATATTGTCCCAGAGGCCCCTTAAACTCTCCTCAATTTTTTGGATTCTTTTTTGTTTTTGCTGTTCTGGTTGGGTGTTTTCCGTTACCTTATCTTCTACATCGCTGGTTGGATCCTGTGCTTCATCTAATCTACCATTGATGCCCTGTAATATATTCTTCATTTCCATTATCAAATCCTTTATTTCTGACTGGTTCTTTTTTATGGTTTTCATCTCTCTGTTGAAGTTCTCCCTGAGATCACTGAGCATTCTTATTCCCAGTAGTTGGAACTCTGTGTCTGACAGATTGCTTATCTCTGTTTCACTTAGTTCTTTTTCTGGAGATTTGTTCTGGTCTTTTATTTGGGCCATGTTTCTTTGTCTCCCCATTTTTGCTGCCTCCCTGTGTTTGTTTCTATGTACGAGGTACAGCTGCTATGTCTTCCAGTCTTAGTAGAGTGGCCTTATGTAGTAGGTGTGCTGTGGGGCTCAGTGGTGCAGTCTTTCTGGTCACCTGAGCCACGTGCTCCAGGTGTGTCCCTTATGTGGGTTGTGTGTGCCCTCCTCTTGTAGTTGAGCCTTGGTTGATAATTGCACATCACTGTGAGGGACTGACCCTTGGGCTCACTGGTTGTAAGCACTGTCCTTGACTATAGTGGAAGGGTTGTTGTGCAGGGGCTGATCCTACAGAGCAGGATCTGCCTCAGCAGGATTCTGGTGTCTGCCCAGTCTGCCCCGTGGGTGTGTCGTACTTGGAGATGGCTGGGTGATGCTCCAGCTCATTTTGAAGCTGGCCACTGGGGGCACCAGCCCCAAGACCACCTTAGAGGGGATCCACTGTAGGTCAAGTTCAGCCCATGCCCCACCTGGGGCCACCCAGCAGGAGCCACACAAAAAATCCACAGATGTCTGCCGCCCGTGCTGTGCTTGGAAGCATCTTGAGAGGCCAAGCCACGAACGAAGGCCGGCTGCCACTAGTGCCGGCTTAGGGCTGCTCAGCCAGAGGTACAGGGCACACTCAAGCCAGATGCTGCTTAGCTGAGTTCTGCAACCCTTTGAGAGACCCTAGGAAAGTGCAGCTTGAGTCAAGGCAGGCAGTCTGCACGAAAAAGCCACTGAAAGCAGCCTGGGTGTGCCCGAAAGTTGGGTGGGGCCAGTTCTGGAATCATCAGGGCTGGGTGAACCAATGGCAGAGACTCAGATATGGTGGCCTGGGTCCACAAGCAGGGAAGGGGAAGGGCTCAGAAAGCTGCCCCTTCAACTACTGTCTCAAGCCAGACAGCGCAGTTCCCCACCATTTGTCCCTGTCACCTTTCCAGCTGCTGCCCCAGTGCTGGAGCTCACAACAAGTGATTCCATTGGTGAGTAAGTTTGTGCACAATCCCTTTAAGAGGAGTGCCTGGGAGTGCAGCCGCCCTCAGTTGCACTCAATCACAATCTCCGCTGGTTTTCACAACCAGAAATTATGGGGACTTCTCTCCCTGGCACTGGAACTCTGAGCTGGGTTAGGGCTGGGGCCTCTTAGTCCTCTGGGGGATGGGGGGACCCCCACAGCTGAAATATCCCTCCTGATCTTTAATGGTCACATGCGGGTGTGGGACCGTTCCGTTCTGCATCTGTCCCTCCTACCAGTCTGGAGGTGGCTTCTTCTGTATGTCCTTAGTTGAAAGGATGCTAGCTTCAGTTCAGCTTGATTTTAGGTGATTCTCAATAATGGTTGTTTTGTAGATTACTTTTAATTTCGATGTGGTTGTGAGAGAAGGTAAGTACAGCATTTACCTACTGTGCCATCTTGGTTGTCCCCATTGCTAACCTTTTTTGATATTAGAGGGATTATTCATCATGAATTTGTACCAACTGGACAAGCAGTTAGCCAAGTTTAATATTTGGAAGTGCTAAAAAGGCTGCATGAAAAAGTTAGATGACCTGAATTTTTTGCCAACAATTCATGGCTCTTGCATCACAACAATGCCCCATCTCACATAGCACTGTCTGTGAGAGGGTTTTCAGCCATTAAACAAATAACTGTATTGAAACACCATCTCTACTCATCTGGTCTGGCCCCCAATGTCTTCTTTCTTTACCCAAAGATAAAGGAAATATTGAAAGGAAGTCATTTTGATGACATTCAGGACATCAAGGGTAATACGATGACAGCACTGATGACCATTCCAGAAAAAGAGTTCCAAAATTGCTTTGAAGGGTGGACTGGGTGCTGGTGTTGGTGCATAGCTTTCAAAGGGCAGTATTTCGAAGGTGGTTGTAGTGATATTCAGCAATGAGGTATGTAGCACTTTTTGTAGGATGAGTTCACAAACTTAACTGTCCGACCTTGTAGAGCTACATAAAAGTAATAATTCTATTGCACACTGGAAACAAGCTACTATAAATATGAAGTTTATTTTGAAAAGTTAAGATGTATATAGTAAGCTCTAGAGCAACCACTAAGCAAATAATTCAAAAATATATAGTAAAAAAAGATTAAATAATTATTTTGATTCAAATGATTAAACATTACTATAAAATATTCATTAGATGCAAAAGAAAGCAGGAAAGAAGGAATAGAGGAACAGAAAAGACATGAGACCTGAGACATATAGAAAACAAAAAGTAAAGTGGCAGATGGAAACCTAACCACATTAATAATACCATAAATGTGACTGGATTAAATAATTCAATCAAAAGGCAGAGATTGTCAGACTGGACTTTAAAAATCAGATCCAACTCTATGATATCTATAAATAAAACACTTTAGATTTAAAGATACAAACAGGTTGCAAGTAAAAGGATGGAAAGATATTGTGTAAACAGCAATTTTAAAAAAGCTGGAATGCCATACTAATCTCAGACAAATAAACTTTAAAACCAAAAGATGTTACTAGAGATAAAGATGGATAAAAAGAAAAAGTCAATCCATCAGGAAGATATAACAACTACAAATATATGTGCACCTAACAACAGAGCCCCATAGTAGATAAAAGAAAAAGTGACTAAATAAAAGGGGAAATAGATAATGCAGCAATAAAACTTGGAAATTACAATATCCTATTTACAGTAATGGGTATGACAACTAGGTAAAAAAATCAAAGCGTAAATAAATGACTTGAACACTATAATCTTACTAGACCTTAGAACCCTCAAACCAACAACAGCCAAATATATATTTTGCTCAAGTGCAAATGGAACATTCTCCTGGATGACTGACTAAATGTTAGGTCACAAAACAAACCTCATTAAATTTAAAAGGGTAAAAATAATGCAAAATATTTCTCAAATCACAATGAAATGAAATTAGATATCAATAACAGGAAGAAATTTGAAAAACTCACAAATATGTAGAAATTAAACAACACACTCCTTAATAACCAATGTGTCAAAGAAGATCTCACAGGGAAAATTAGAAAATAATTTGAATGAAATGAAAATACTTTGTTTTTTAATTAATTATTTTTTAAAATTATAGTTAACATTCAATATTGTTATGATTGTTGACTACATTCCCTATGCTGTACTTAGCATCCCTATGACTATTTTGTAATTACCAATTGTACCTCTTCCTCCCTTCGCCTTTTTCACCCACCCCCATCTGGTAACCATCAAAATGTCCTCTAAATCTATGAATCTGTTTCTACTTTGCTTTTTTATTTATATTGTTCTTTAGATTCCATATGTAACTGAAATCATGTGGAATTTGTGTTTCTCTGTCTGACTTATTTCACTTAGCATAATAAACTCTATGTCCATCAATGGTCACAAATGGTAAGCTTTTATTTTTTTATGGCTGAGTAATATTTCATTGTATATATGTACCACATTTGAAATGAAAATATTTTGAATGACTGAAAATGAAGACACATAAGACACATCTTATGGGATGCAGCTAAAGCAAGGCTTAGAAGGAAATTTATAGCTGAAAAGTCTAGATTCAAAAAAGACAAAGATTTCAAACAATAACTGTCCACTGTAAGATACTGGAAAACAGAGAGCAAACTAAACCTAAAGCAAGCAGAAAGGAAGGAAATAATAAAGATTATAAAGGAAATTAATGAAATGGAGAGTAGAAAAACAATAGAGAAAATCACTTAAACAAAAAGTTTGTTCTTTGAAAAAGATCAGCAAAACTGACAAATTGCCAGATTTATTGGCCAGGAAAAAATATAGAAGATTTAAGTTATTAAAATCAGAAATAAAAGAGGGGACATTACTACTGACCTCACAGAAATAAAATAGAATAGTATCAACAACTGTATGTCAGCAAATTAGATGACCTTGATTAAACAGCATAGGACATATGGTGGGGAATTGAGTTGCCTAGCTTTGGATGGGGACTAAAAGAAGTCTTGAGATAGGGGGAGGAGCTGAGATGGGGAGGGACTGGACACGTTGTTTCCAAACAATCCACATTCAACTTGTTCCAGGAGTGTAAAAAGGGCCCTGGGAAATCTGAGTTTCTTCCAGGCTCTGCCACCAACCACTTGGATCATTGTAAGTCCTCCCCCATTCCTGAGCTTCAGTTCACCCATCCTTAAGATATTTAGGAAGCAGGACATCATCAAAATGGTGGCATGAGGTGAGCCTCTGGAAATCTCCCCTGGAATTTACAACAAATTGAACAACTATACCTCCACAAAGGACCCCCTCCCCCCACACACCGTGCAGCAGACAGGCAAGTCGAAGAGGCTCACTACTGAATTCACCTAAAGGTGGGCAAATTGCACGAGCAGGGGAGGAGGGTAAGGGAGAAGTGCAGAGATGGAGCCACGTGGGCTCAGGACGCATACTTAGCTCAGTGCTCCAAGCTCGCTGCATCCCAGAACTACCACAGCCCAGGGAGAGGGAAGAACTCGAACTGCTAGGGTTCCGTTTATGGCCCACAGGGCTGAGGGGACAGCATATAACATGGCTGAACCCAACACTCATGGCAGAGACCTCGGAGCAAAGACTGAGGGAAGAAGGCTGAAAATAGTAGTTTAAGCCCTCACTGCTGCAGAGAACAGAAGCCTTAGGCACTGAGCCTAACCGCCCCTTCCCAACCCTCCCAGAGATCGCCCTGCTCCCACCTGCTCGGTGCTAGAAGCGGAACAGTAACAGTGTCAGATCAAAAGAACAGAATATTTGCAGTTCTGAGAATGTAGTCCACAGACACAGATTCGCAGCCCAACTAGTTCCAGAAAAGGGGAGAGAACTATGGAAGCAAGACTGGCTGTGGTGGTGCTCGCTGCCATTGTTCTGGGCCACCTCTCACAACTCACCACGTTCCTGTCCCCATCTATCTGGGCAGATCATCACAGGAGTAAACAGAGCTGCTGTAACACACAGGCTCTGAAAGTGGTGCAGGAAGTGCTTTGGATCTTCAGAAGCTCTCCACATCCCCCCATGGAGGCAGTGCTCTGTGACCCAGGTGAACTGTTAACAGAGGAGAACCCTGCCTTCCAGGGAATCCACACATTGAGTGAGAAGCTGGAATAGTGCAGAGAAAACATAACACTACAGTGTGAGAGAGAAAAAAAGGCTTCAGTTGGAGAGAAAATAGAACACTCTCCCAACATGTACTGAAAACAAAAGAAAGACCTCTTCCTATCAACCTGTTGCAAACCCACTCCTGTAGATGTCTAGGAAGAAAAATAATAAATCAGTAATTGCCATGAATAACCAAGGCAACAAGACAGCTCAGAAAGAAAGTGAAAAGTCTCCAGAAAATAAATTTAAAGATGTGGAAGTATGTGACTTCAATGACACAGAATTCAAGATTGCAGTTCTGAAAAAACTCAACTAGATGCAAGAAAACACAGAAAGGCAGTTAAATGAACTCAGAAACACAATCAAAGAACAACATGAACATTTTACCAAAGAGATTGAAATTTTTAAAAAGAACCAAATAGAATTTCTGGACATTAAGAACTCAATAGAAGACATGAAGAATGAAATAGACAGCTTTGGTAGTAGAGTTGACCAGATGGAGGAAAGAATCAGTGACATCGAGATAGAAACCTGGAAATGACATGGATTGAAGAAGAAAGAGACTTGAGAGTTAAAAGAAATGAAAGAACTCTACAAGAACTTTCTGACTCCATCAGAAAGAGCAATATAAGAATAATGGTTATACCAGAAGGAGAAGAAAGAGAGAAGGGAACAGAGTATATTCAAACAAATAGTTGATGAGAACTTCCCAAACGTGTGGAAAGAACTGGATCCTCGAATCCAAGAAGCAAATAGAACGCCTAATTACCTCAACCCCAACAGGCCTTCACCAAGGCACATTGTATTGAAGCTGTCTAAAATCAACGACAACAAAAGAATCCTCAAGGCAGCCAGGGAAAAGAAGATGGTAACCTACAAAGGGAAGCCCATTAGATTATCATCAGATTTTTCAGCTGAAACTGTACAAGCCAAGAGGAGTGGAACCAAATATTCAAACAATTGAAAGAGAGAAATTATGAGCCAAGAATAATACACCCAGCAAAGATATCCTTTAGATATGAAGGAAGAATAAAGACCTTTCCAGATATACAGAAGCTGAGGGAATTTTCTAACACACGACCTGCACTACAAGACATACTAAAGGAGGCTATTCAACCACCATCAATAGGGACAATTTGTGGCATCCAAAACATAAAAAGGGAGAGAGTAAAGGGCTGAACCAAAATATGGGAATAGAGAAAGTAAGCATGCTGAAGAAACTGGAATACTCTAAATATCAAACTTTCTTTTATATAAACTAAAGGGTAACCACTCAAAAACAAAAAAATCCAGAATTGAAATATATACTGTAATGAAAGAAGAAACAGAGGGAAAAATCATAGAATACCACCACACAGAAATAATAGACAACAACAAAAAGGCAAAGAAACAATGGAGACACAGGCTTACCAGAAAACTAAACATAGAATGATAGGAAATCCTCATATATCAATAATCACCCTAAATGTAAATCGGCTGAACTCACCAATAAAAAGGCACAGAGTAGCAGATTGGATCAAAAAACTAAACCCAACCAAATGCTGTCTCCAAGAGACATATCTCAGGTACAAGGACAAACATAGACTCAAAGTGAACGGGTGGAAATTGACACTCCAAGCAAATGGTATCCAGAGAAAACCAGGTGTATCCATACTGATATCAGATGAAACAGACTTCAGGGTAAAAAATGTAACAAGAGACAAAGATGGACGTTTCATAATGGTCCGGGGACTATACAAAAAGAAGACATAACAGTCATCAATATTTATGTCCCCAATAAGGGAGCACCGAAATATACCAAGCAACTACTAACTGAAATAAAGTGAGAAATTGACCAAAACAGAATTATACTAGGGGACCTAAATACATCGTGGACAGCTATGGATAGATCATCCAAACAGAAAATAAATAATGAAATAGTAGCCCTAAATGACACATTAGATGAAATGGACATAACTGACATTTATAGAGCACTTCATCCTACAACATCAGGCTACACATTTTTTTCTAGTGTACATGGAACATTCTCAAGGATAGACCAAATATTGGGACATAAAACTAGCATCAGCAAATTTAAGAAGATTGAAATCATACCAAGCATATTATCTGATCACAAGGCTTTGAAATTAGATATCAACTGCACAAAGAAAGCAGGACAAACCACAAATACATGGAGATTAAACAACATACCGTTAAAGAATGACCGGGTCAAACAAGAAATAAGAGGAGAGATCAAAAGATACATAGAAACAAATGACAATGAAAATACATCCTACCAAAATTTTTTGGATGCAGCAAAAGCAGTTTTAAGAGGGAAATTTATATCATTACAGGCCTATCTCAAGAAACAAGAAAAATCCCAAATAGCCGCCCCACCCTCTGCGCCGCTGGGGCTGCTACCGCCGCTGTGCCTCCCCTGGTGACCGCGCCCCCGATCCCCATCTCACGGTCCGGGACGGAGTGCCCAGCGATCGGCGCAGAGTAAACTGAGGTACAGAGAGGTTACTCACTCAACCTACACAGCTATTAAGTCACGGAGCACTCCAGAACCCAGGCTATTTTCAGGAATATCTCTGTGGACTCCCAGGGCCCAGCTTAAGAGGCACAAAATTCAACATATCCAGAGGCCAACTCCAGACCAAACCAGAGTACTACCGGGTTTGACCTACAAGTCATACACCCAGAGGGAATTCTCTGCAGGCACTAGAGCCCATAGAGGCCAAACCACATTTAAGTGGTCAACCCTCACGCAGCAGAACACCCTGCGGTGGGCAGAGCCAAGTCTTACAACGAGTCAGCCTAGGAGTTAACCCCACCTACTCACAAGCAAAAAGCAATTAAAGATCTTCTTGAACAGGACAATATACACAAGAGTCACCTTTGGAGCACACGCAGAGGAGAAGAACGACGTAGTGCAAGTCAAATATAAAGGACACATACTACATAAGATAACCTAGCAAGAACTAAGAACTCTAGGGGATCTACCTAATACATCAAAACAAACACAGAGAGTCAGCCAGAATGGGGAAACAAAGATACACGTCCCAAATAAAAGAACAGAAGAAACCTCCAGAAATGGAACCAAATGAAGCAGAGGTAACCAACCTTTCAGAGACAGAGTTCAGAACACTGGTGATAAGAATGTTTAAGGAGCTTAGAGAAGACATAAAGAAGGATGTAGAAATCATAACGAACAACCAGTTAGAACTAAAGAACACAATTACCGAAATTAAGAACTCACTTGAAGGAATTCCCAGCAGGTTACATGAAGCAGAGGATCGAATCAGCGACTTAGAAGACAAGGTAGCAGAGATCACCCAAATGGAACAACAGAAAGAAAAAAGAATAAAAAACAATGAGGATGGCTTAAGAGACCTCTGGTACAACATCAAGCGCAACAACATGCGCATCATAGGAATACCAGAAGGTGAAGAGAGGAAGCAAGGGATTGAGAACATATTTGAAGTAATAATGCCCGAAAACTTCCCCAACCTGATGAAGGAAACCAACATACAAGCCCAGGAAGTGCAGAGAGTTCCAACCAGGATAAATCCAAACAGGTCCACACCAAGACACATTATAGTTAAAATGGCAAAGCTTAAAGACAAAAAGAGAATCCTAAACGCAGCAAGAGAAAGACAGAGGGTTACATACAAGGGAACTCCCATAAGACTATCAAATGATTTTTCTACAGAAACATTGAAGGCCAGGAGGGAGTGGCAGGAGATACTCAAAGTGATGGAAAACAAAGGCCTACAACCTAGATTGCTTTATCCAGCAAGGCTATCATTTAAAGTTGATGAAGAGATAAAGAGCTTTCCAGAAAAAAATAAGCTAATGGAATTTATTACCACCAAGCCAGCATTGCAAGAAATACTAAAAGGACTTCTGTAAATAGAAGAAAGATCAAAACAACCTAACTACAAATTTAAAAATGGCAATAACTATGTACCTATCAATAATCACTTTAAATGTAAACGGACTAAATGCTCCAATCAAGAGACATAGGGTGGCTGAGTGGATAAGAAAGCAAGACCCTTGTATATGCTGTATACAAGAGACTCACCTCAGAACAAAAGACAGACTGAAAGTGAAGGGTTGGAGTAAGATATTTCATGCAAATGGAAATGAGAAAAAAGCTGCAGTTGCAATATTTATATCTGACAAAATAGACTTTAAAATGAAGAACATATTAAAAGATAAAGATGGGCACTATATAATAATAAAGGGATTCATCCGACAAGAGGACATAACCCTAGTAAACATCTATGCACCCAACAGAGGAGCACCTAAATATATAAAACAGGTATTGACTGACATAAAGACAGAGACCAACAGTAACACTATCATAGTAGGGGACTTCAACACACCTCTGACAACAAGGGACAGGTTTTCCAGACAGAAAATCAGTATGGAAACAACAGCCTTAAATGATACATTGGACCACTTGGATTTAATCGATATTTTCAGAACATTTCACCCAAATGCTGCAAAATACACGTTTTTCTCAAGCGCACATGGAACATTTTCCAAGATAGACCATATGTTAGGCCACAAAACAAGTCTTGATAAATTTAAGAAAATTGAAATCATACCAATTGTCTTCTCTGATCACAATGCTATGAAATTAGAAATGAACTACAGGAAAAAAACTGGAAGACACACCAATTCATGGAGGCTGAATAACTTATTACTAAATAATGAATGGGTCAAGCAGGAGATCAAGGAAGAAATCAAAAGATACCTCGAGACAAACGAAAATGAAACACGAAGACCCAAAATCTATGGGATGCCACGAAAGCAGTCCTAAGAGGGAAATTCATAGCTTTGCAGGCCTACCTAAAGAAACAAGAAACATCACTAATCAACAGTTTATCTTCACACTTAAGGGATCTGGAAAAAGAACAGCAAAATAAGCCCAAAGGGAGCACAAGGAAGGAGATAATGAAGATCAGAGCGGAAATAAATGAAATAGAAACCAGAAAAACAATACAAAAGATCAATGAATCCAAGAGTTGGTTCTTAGAGAAGATAAACAAAATTGACAAACCTTTAGCCAGACTCATTAAAAAAAAGAGAGAGAGGACCCAAATTAATAAAATCAGAAATGAAAGAGGAGAAGTGACAACGGACACCGCAGAAATACAAAAAGTTCTAAGAAGTTACTATGAGCTACTATATGCCAACAAATTTGACAATTTGGAAGAAATGGACAATTTTCTAGAGGCGTACAACCCTCCAAGGCTAACTCAAGAAGAAACAGAAAACCTGAATAGACTGATTACCACCAGGGAAATTGAATCAGTAATCAACAATCTCCCAACAAACAAAAACCCTGGACTGGATGGCTTTACAGGTGAATTTTACAAAACGTTCAAAAAAGAATTATCACCTATTCTCCTCAAGCTCTTCCAAAAAATCCAGAAGGAAGGAAGGCTCCCAAACACTTTTTATGAGGCCACTATCACCCTGATCCCAAAATCAGACAAAGACACCACAAAAAAAAGAAAACTACAGGCTGATATCTCTAATGAACATAGATGCAAAAATCCTCAACAAAATATTAGCGAACAGAATTCAGCAATACATTAAAAAGATCATACACCATGAACAAGTGGGATTCATCCCTGGTATGCAAGGGTGGTTCAACATCCACAAATCAATTAATGTGATACACCACATTAACAAAATGAAAAATAAAAATCACATGATCATATCAATAGATGCAGAAAAAGCATTTGATAAAATCCAACAGCCATTTATGATAAAAACCCTTAAGAAAGTGGGAATAGAGGGATCATATCTCAACATAATAAAGGCCATATATGACAAACCCACAGCTAACATCATACTCAATGGAGAAAGCTAAAACCATTCCCCCTAAGATCAGGAACAAGGCAAGGTTGCCCACTATCTCTGCTTCTATTCAACATAGTGCTGGAAGTTCTAGCCACAGCAATCAGACAAGAAAAAGATATAAAAGGCATCCAAATTGGTAAGGAGGAAGTAAAATTATCATTATATGCAGATGATATGATACTATATAGAGAGAACCCTAAAGACTCCACCAAGAAGCTATTAGAGCTGATAGATAAATTTAGTAAAGTAGCAGGATACAAAATTAATATTCAGAAATCAGTTGCATTTGTATATACCAATAATAAAACATCAGAAGGAGAAATTAAAAAAACAATCCCATTTACAATTGCTCCGAAGACTATAAAATACCTGGGAATGAATTTAACCAAAGAAGTAAAAGATCTGTACTCAGAAAATTATAAAACACTGAAGAAAGGAATGAAGGAAGATATAAATAGATGGAAACACATATCATGTTCATGGATAGGAAGAATTAATATAGTTAAAATGTCCATACTGCCTAAGGCAATATACATATTCAACGCAATTCCTATCAAACTACCAACAATGTTTTTCACAGAAATAGAACATATAATCCTAAAATTTATATGGGACCATAAAAGACCCCGTATAGCCTCAGCAATCTTGAGAAATAAGAACAAAGTGGGAGGTATAACAATACCTGACTTCAAATTATACTACAAGGCTACAGTAATCAAAACAGCATGGTACTGGCATAAAAACAGACACATAGATCAATGGAACAGAAATAAATCCATGCCTATATGGCCATTTAATCTACGACAATGGAAGCAAGAATGTACGATGGGGTAAAGACAGTCTATTCAATAAATGGTGCTGGGAAACCTGGACAGACACATGCAAAAAAATGAAGCTGGACCACCTCCTTACACCATATACAAAAATAAATTCAAAATGGCTTAAAGAATTAAATGTAAGATCTGAAACCATAAAATACCTGGAAGAAAATATAGGAAGAAACTTCACAGACATTACCCGGAGTAAGATTTTTACTGATATATCCCCTTGAGCGAGGGAAGTAAGAGAAAAAATAAACATGTGGGATTATATCAAACTAAAAAGCTTTCTCACAGCAAAGGAAACCATCAATAAAACAAAAAGGGATCCTACTGAATGGGAAAAGATATTTGCCAATGATATGTCTGATAAGGGATTAATATCACAATTCTATGAAAAACTCACTCAACTCCAAAAAAACAAACGACCCAATTAAAAAATGGGCAGAGGACTTGAAGAGACATTTTTCTAAAAAGGACATACAGATGGCAAACAGACATATGAAGAAATGCTCAACCTCACTAACCATCAGAGAAATGCAAATAAAAACCACAATGAGATACCACCTCACCCCAGTCAAAATGGCTATCATCAATAAGTCAACAAACAACAAGTGCTGGCGTGGATGTGAAGAAAAGGGAACACTTGTGCACTGTTGGTGGGATTGCAGATTGGTGCAGCCACTATGGAAAACAGTATGGAGGTATCTCAAAAATCTGAAAATGGAACTACCCTATGATCCAGTAATTCCACTCCTAGGTATCTATCCGGAGAAATCCAAAACTCCAATTCAAAAATCTTTATGCACTCCGATGTTTATTGCAGCACTATACACAATAGCTAAGACATGGAAACATCCGAAATGCCCATCGGTAGATGACTGGATTAAGAAACTGTGGTACATTTATACAATGGAGTATTATGCAGCCATAAAGAAGAAAGAAATCTTACCATTTGCAACAACATGGATGGACATAGAGAACATTATGTTAAGTGAAATAAGTCAGACAGAGAAAGATAAGTACCATATGATCTCACTTATATGCGGAATCTAAAGAAAAGAATAAGTGAATGAACTAATCAGAAACAGTTTTGGAGACAAAGAGGAAAAACTGAGGGTTGCTAGATGGGCGGGGGGGTGGGGGTAAAGGGGAAGGTGAGGGGATTAGAAAACAATCAGTAACCACAAGATGGCCACGGGGTTTGAAAATTAATCTGGGGAACGTAATTTAGTGGTTACCAGAGGGTAAGGGGGTTGGGGGGTGGGAGATGAGGGTAAGGGGGATCAAATATGTGGTGATGGAAGGAGAACTGACTCTGGATGGTGAACACATAATGTAATTTATAGATGATGTGATACAGAATTGCACACCTGAAATCTATGTAATTTTACTAACAATTGTCACCCCAATAAATTTAAAAAATAAATAAATAATTTTTAAAAAATCCCAAATAAATAACCTCATGTTACACCTTAAAGAACTAGAAAAAGAAGAACAAATGAAACCCAAGGGCAGCAGAAGAAAGGAAATAAAAACAATCAGAGCAGAACTAAATGAAATAGAGAACAAAAGATAATAGAAAAAATTAATGTGACAAAGAGCTCATTGTTTGAAAAGATTAACAAAATTGACAAACCCTTGGCTAGACTCATTAAGATAAAAAGAGAGAAGACACTTACAAACAAAATCAGAAATGAGAAAGGGGAAGTTATCACGGACACGACAGAAATACAAAGGATCATCCAAGAATACTATGAAGGACTATATGCCACCAAATTCAATAACCTAGAAGAAATGGACAAGTTCTTAGAAACATATAGCCTTCCTAGGCTGAACCATAAAGAACTGACTGATCACCGGTAACGAGATTGAATCAGTCATCCAAAACCTTCCCAAAAGCAAAAGTCCTGGACCAGATGGCTTCACTAGTGAATTCTACCAAACCTTCAAAGAGGATCTAATACCAATCCTGCTCAAACTCTTCCAAAAAATTGAAGAAGAGACACTACTCCCTAACTCATTTTATGAGGCCAACATTACCCCGATACCAAAACCTAGTGAGGACAACACAAAAAAAGAAAACTACAGACCAACATCTCTGAAGAATACAGATGCAAAAATCCTAAACAAAATTCTAGCAAATCGAATACAACAATGCATTAAAAACATCATTCATCACGACCAAGTGGGGTTCATCCCCGGGGCACAAGGATGGTTCAACATCCGCAAATCCATCAATGTGATATATCACATAGACAAAATAAAGGACAAAAATCATATGATTATATCAACTGATGCAGAAAAAGCATTTGACAAGGCACAACATCCATTTATGATTAAAACACTTAATAAAATAGGTATAGAAGGAAAATACCTTAACATAATAAAGGTCATATATGACAAACCCTCAGCTAATCTCATAATTAACGGTGAAAAACTGACACCCTTTGCTCTATGTTCAGGAACACGACAGGGCTGTCCCCTATCACCTCTGCTTTTCAACATAGTTTCGGAAGTCCTCGCCAGAGCAATCAGGCAAGAGAAAGAAATAAAAGGCATTTAAATTGGGAATGAAGAAGTTAAATTGTCACTCTTTGCAGATGACATGATGCTATATATAGAAAACCCTAGAGACTCCACCAAAAAGCTATTAGAAACAATCAACGAATACTGTAAATTTGCCAGCTACAAAATCAACGTACGCAAGTCTATTGCATTCCTATATACTAAGAAAGAAATCTCAAAAAAAGAAATGAAAAAAAACAATTCCTTTTGCAATTGCAGCAAAAAGAATAAAATACCTAGGAATAAACTTAACCAAGGATGTGAAAGACCTATATGCTGAAAACTATAAGACATTTTTAAAAGAAACTGAAGAAGATGCAAAGAAATGCATTGGAAGAATCAACATAGTTAAAATGGCCCTATTACCCAAAGCAATATACAGATTTAATGCAATACCCATCAAAATCCTAATGGCATTTTTTAAAGAAATAGAACAAAAAATCATCAAATTTGTTTGAAACCGCAAAAGACCCCAAATAGCCAAAGCAATCTTAAGAAAAAAGAACAATACTGGAGGTATCTCACTCCCTGACTTTAGCTTGTACTACAGGGCAACAATAATCAAAACAGCATGGTATTGGCAGAAAAACAGACACGTAGACCAATGGAATAGAATTGAGAACCCAGAAATAACACCACATAAATATGGACAGACAATTTTTGACAAAGAAGCAAAAAACATGCAATGGAGAAAAGACAGCCTCTTCAATAAATGGTGCTGGCAGAATTGGATAGCCACGTGCAAAAGAATGAAACTGGACTGCTATCTGTCACCATGTACCAAAATTAATTCAAAATGGATCAAAGACTTAAGCATAAGACCTGATACAATAAACTGCATAGAAGGAAATCATAGGTACTAAACTTATGGCGCTTGGGTTCAAAGAGCATTTTATGAGTTTGACTCATACACTGTTGGTGGGAATGCAGACTGGTGCAGCCACTATGGAAGGCAGTGTGGAGGTTCCTTAAAAACTTACGAATAGAATTACTGTATGACCCAGCAATCCCTCTCCTGCATTTCTTCCCAAAAAATCTGAAAATATTTATACATAAAGACAAGTGTCTCCAATGTTTATTGCAGGTTCATTTACGGTGTCGAAGACCACCGTATGTCTTCATAAGGACCACCAATATGTCCTTCGATAGATGAATGGATAAAGAAGTTGTGGTATATATAACAATGGAATACTATTCGGCGGTAAGAAAAGATGAAATATGACCATTTGTGACAACATGGATGGATCTTGAGATTATAATGCTAGTGAAATAAGTCAGACAGAAAAAGTGAGAACCATATGATTTCACTGATATGTGGTATATAAACCGAAAACAACAAAAGAACAAGACAAACAAATGAGAAACAAAAACTCATAGACACAGACAATAGTTTAGTGGTTACCAGAGGGTAAGGGGGATGGGGGGTGGAGGATGAGTGTAAAGGGGATTCTATATATGGTGATGGAAGGAGAACTGAGTCTGGGTGGTGAACACACAATGGGATTTATAGATGATACAGAATTGTACACATGAAATCTATGTAACTTTACTAACAATTGTCACCCCAATAAACTTTAATTAAAAAAAAAGAAAACACCCAGAGTCAGTTCTCCTTCTATCACCATATATTTGATCCCCTTTACCCTTATCTCCCACTCCCCACCCCCCTTACCCTCTGGTAACCACTAAACTATTGTCTGTGTCTATGAGTTTTTGTTTCTTATTTGTTTGTCTTGTTCTTTTGTTGTTTTTGGTTTACATACCACACAATGGGATTTATAGATGATGTAATTCAGAATTGTACACCTGAAATCTATGTCATTTTACTACCAATTTTCACCCCAATAAATTAAAAAAAAAAGAAACCAATGTAAAACAAATGGACAAATGATCTGAATAGACATTCTCCAGTTAATATGTACAAATGGCCAATAAGCACATGAAAACCTGCTCGACATAATTAATTACTAGGGAAATACAAGTCAACACCACAATAAGTTTACAACTTTATACCAACTGTAATAGCTATAAACAAATAGACTGTCAGTAACAAGTGTCGGCAAGGAAGTAAAGAAATTGGAACTCTGATATTTTGGTGGGAATGTAAAATGATGCAACTGCTTTAAAAAACATTTTGGCAGTTTCAAACATAGTTACCATATAATCTAGCAATACTACTAATAAGTATTTACCCAAGACAAATGAAACTTATGTTCACACAAAAACTTATACAACTCCAATGTCTATCAACTGTTGAATGGATAAATAAAATATATAGACATAAGTAACACGTATGAGTATATAATAGAATATTATTTAGCAATAAATGGGAATGAAGTAGTACTGATAGATGCTGCAGAACAAATGAACCTTGAAAACATCATGCTAAATGAAACAAGCCAATAACGAAAGATCACATAATCTATGATTCATTACATAAATTTTCAGAAGAGGTAAATCTATGGAGACAGAAAGTAGATTAATGGTATACAGTAATTGGGGGTGGATTGGGAGTGACTGCTAAAGAATAGAATTTCTTTTGAGAATGACAAAAATGGTCTAAAATTAGATTGCGATAACGTTTGCATAATTCTGTGAACATACTAAATCATCAAGTGTATATTTTAAGTGGGTGAATTGTGTGTTATGTGGTTTATATCTCAATAAAACTGCTTAAAAAAAAACCACAAGATACTTAGGTTGTTGGACTAGATGAGGTTTTCCCAAAGTGTGGGCTTACATCAATGACAGGATGGCAAGCCTGCATTAAATACACCAAATTCCAATGTGGGGAAGATATTTCCAGTCCAAATCTGTTAGTCCTTTTGATTATCTCAGAAAAAAATGTCAGCTTGGTGCTGGGTGTCTCAACTTCCTTCTAACATTTGCTAGTCACTCTGGAAGAAAGAGAAGGCAGACCCTGAGCTCAGGGTCCTCACCAAAAATAGGACCCCTCTGGATGTATTGGCCTTCATCTATTGCCATGTGCTTATTGTCATGGCTACCTTCTGTTGACAGGAAGTTGTGGGGAATTTTTTTTTCCATTTAAATTCACTTAAGTAGAAAAGTTGATTTAAAAAAATAATTGGGAAAGATGGCACCCACCTGTGGCTGCTGGGGAGCAGCCCCCAACACAGGGAAAGTGGCAACTGTCCTCCAGCACTTGCTTCAAAATCACACATCTCAGTCTGCCCCCTGTGAGCCTCTGACTCCCGAACCTTGCCCCACAAGTCACCATCCCTCCAATGGAGCCCAGGCTCTGGCAGACTGAGACAAAAGTCAGGACTCCCAAGTAGGCAAATTGCCAAAGAGGGTCGACCAGCCAACCATGCAACACAGATATCTGTTTGAAGAAGACGGTCTTTCACAATCTACACACAAACTCTTCCATTCGACAAAATCTTCAGGAAGTCCTTTGGAAGAAAAATCTGATCAATGCAAATGTGAAAACCTAATAATGTTCCAGAACCTTGCAAATGAAGAAGTAAGAAAACTAACACAATGCTTAGAAGAAATGACACAAAGAATGGAAGCCCTGGAAAATCTTCTGAAATACAGATGAAGACTCGAAATACTCTGTGTTTCTACATCGCTGTATCAAGGATTACAAGGAAAGCAGTTCAGAGCCCCAAAGCTCAGACTATCATTAATTCTGTAAAGTTGTAAAGTAAAACATAATTAGTATTGAGAAGGCTGGTTTGCTATAGAATAAAGGCCAAAGTAGACAAAATAATAATAATAATAATAATAATAATAATAATAATAATAATAGAAAAGGTGTATTTTAGGACAGTGTGTATTGCATGTTTTGGACTGTCTTTAAAATGAGGAAAATATATCAAATACATTATATTTGTTCCTGTAGAAACAGCGTGGTCCCTGGGGAGGAGCCAGGTGGCAGGAATCAGGTCCGGAGCAGACTGCCCAAAGCGCTTATGAAACTTTTTGATTTTTGAACCATGTGAGTATAACTGAGATCCAAAAAAATTTTTAAATAAAAAAGTAAATTTAAAATTAAGACAAGCATGAAATAAATTATCGGAATGCGCACTCATAAGGCAAGAATCTCAAAGGTGGTGCCCAAATGGCTGACGTTAGACAGGCGCCTGGCTGGCAGGGGGCTTCGGTCCCCTCCAGCTCTGGCCACGGCAGTGGGGCCAGATTCCTGGGCACGGTGCCCACTCCCCACCCTCCACCACCAGCCCTGGTTCTCAGCAGGTGCCCGGGCATGGCTCCTTCAGCCAGCAGGGCTCCTGTCCGTGCACAATGTCCTGTCTGTTCCCGGTGCCTGAACAGGCCGGGCCTGCCCACAGCCAGACTCTCCCACCCATGCTTTCCCTCAGACCCTCTGGCCCTCACCTCCCAGCCAACCCCAGGCCCTGGGCAAGGAGGTTGGCCTGAGATAAGGAGTTGGCTTGAGTCAGCATTTGATTTAAGGACTCTAGTCCTGGGCTGCCTCCCTCTCTTCTTTTGAGTCTCTTTTCTCATGTTCATTCTAAAAGACAATAATAACAAACAACACAGCTCCTCCTCTGTGCCAGGCACTGTTCTAAGCACTTTTCATATGTTCACTCATTTAACTTGCACAGCAGTCCGAGGTGGCATCATCATCATCGTCATTCTGTCTTCCAGGTGAACACACAGAGGCAAGGTAAATAACTTGCCCCAAGCTCACATATCTGAAAAAGCAGAGCCTGGATTTGAACCCAGGCCACTTAACCCTGAATCCAGGATCCCTAACCACTGCACAGCCAGTTCTAGAGCCCGAGGTTCTAAGAGGGCTTTGCGTCTGTTTCTGGAGTTCCAGATGGGACACAGACTAAGAGAGAGCAGTGTCCTCTACACAAAGTCACACAGCGAGTCAATGACTGGCAGAGCAGACAGGAGGCCTGAACCATCCCTGATGGATGGAGTCCCTTAGAAAAGCCTTCCCTGTCCACAGGAGCATTCTTTGTGCACCTGATTGTGTGTGTGTGTGTGCGCGCGCGCGCGCGCGTGTGTGTCTCAGCCAACAGGTCCAACTTGGCAGTTCTACTGCCAACTGTGCGCTCCCCCCACCCCACCCACAGCTCCTGCCCATGTAGCCAAGCCCCTCCTCCCCCTATTGTTCCCGTCTCACCTAAAAGAACACACGCGTTTTTCTGCTGGAGTCACACTTCTCTCTGCAGCAATCCACTGGAGAAGTGGAAAAGAAAAGAGAAACGCAGGCAGGCGGGAGATTCAGGCTGGAATGTATGAAAGAAGAGACCCAGTCTTCCAGAGCAGGGAGAAAGGTTGAGATCAGGGATCATCTGGTCTTGGATTGGGTCTCAGAGCCTCAGTTTCTCCATTTGTAAGTGGGGTTCCCAAAATGTCCTAGATCTGTTGCCAGAGTTAGACAGATTTATGTTCAATGGCCCAGCTAGCTCAGTACTTAACACACAGTAGATGCTAATGTATGAGAATTTCTTTTCTCTGTGCCTCAGATTCCTTATCTGGAAAATGGGATAACAAATAACCTTCTTTATGACGTTTGTCAGGAGGATTAAATGAGTTAATAATCGCAAATCTCGTGGTAGGTACCATGCTTGCTATGTTCCCACACACCTTGATTTACACCTCTCACTCTGGGACAACTACTAGTGCCATTTGTTCTCAAAGTGGTAGTTTGGAGGGAAAACTATATATGCCTTACGTCAAAGTGGTCAATAAATAGATAGTGAATACATCGGAGACCACGGTCGCCCAGAGCTGTGCCCTCAGTGACACCCCTCACCACAGGACCCAGTCCCCACCCCGTCCCTCAGGGAGGACCAGGGCTGGGGTGGCTGGGAAAGGGGTGTGTCTGACCAGCCCCACTCTCCCTGCCCTTTCGACCAAGGTGCATTTCAGAGATGTTTCTCAGCCCACGTACAGCCCTCTGGGCCCTACTTCTGTCACTCAGGTTGTGGTTTCCCCCCTTGCCTGGTTCCTGTGCCAGGAGACAAGGCAGACACATGGTTTCCAGGGTGATGCCCTGGCTGGGCTGACTCTGGCTTCTTCCTCTTTCCTCAGGCCTGTTCCCACTGCTTCTTTGCCTGGTGGACTCCTATGCGTCCTTCAAAGACCAGATCAAATGGTCCCTTCTCAGAAAAACCTTCCTTTGTCGCCCTGGTGGATATAATCACTCCCTTCTCTGGGCTCCCTCAGTGCCCTGAGATCCCCCACTTACTGGTTTTCTCACCCAAGGAATGTTTTCTAACCTCTCATGCCTCAGTTTCCTCATCTATGAACTGGGAATGAAAATAACAAGACTCTTCCCAGCACTGTGGCATGTTCTGAGAATTATATGAGATACACTTGAAGTGCTTAGAAAAGTGCCTGAGACATAGTGAGCACCTGTTATTATTGTTACTTTATGAGCTGTCATTAGCACACTAGCCCTCACTGTCACCATCGCAGCCCTCACCACCTCACACTGTCGTGGACGGCTTTTCTGTCCATCTTCTTCATGGGACAGGAAGCACCTTAAGGGTAGAGCTGGGGGTGCGTCTCTGAATCCTCAGCCTACAGCACTGGGATGGGCAGGAAATAGATCCATATGAATCAATTAATGAATAATCCGATCTCCAGGCCTCCCTTTGGAAGGAACATCACCAGATAGGCCAGCCTATTGTGAGATTCCACCTCCAAAGCCAGATTTGCCCCCACAGATGTCTCAGAATATCCTGACTCTCTCATATAAGTTATAAGTTATGTGTTGCGGTGTAACACACTCCACCTTAAAACACAGTGGCTTAAAACAGCAATTTATTCTTTCTTTCTGTTCTGTGGGATGGCGAATCTAGGCATGACGCTGGCTGATCTTGCCCGGGCTCATTCATGCAGCTCCATTCAACTGGGCTAGAAGGTTCCAGAGGCCACTGGTGCAGGCAGCAGTCTGGAGCATCTGCAGACTGGTCCCACTGAACAGGTCAGCTTCCACCCATGCCAGTGTGAGGAGAACGTTCCGAGAGCACAGAGATGGAGCTTGAAGGACTCTGAGGCTCAGCCGAGACTTCTGCCATGTTATGTTGTGCAAAGAAAGTTGTGGGGCCAAGAAGAGGGGAATGGACCCAGCCTGAGGGTGGAAGGAGGCGGGGACAAGCACCCCGTGGGGGGTTCTGGGTACCAGAACAGGGGGAATTATGGTTGCCTTCTTTGTAAACAAGTTGCCACGTTGGCTTCTTTTATTGGTGATATACGAGCATGTGCTCTGACCCAGGCTTGCTTTTCCCCACCCTAAAGGGAGTCCAAATATGTTTGGTGAGAGAAATGTATAAAAACATGATAATAGGGCCTTTTGATGAGGGCCGCATTCAAGGGTTATTCATTCATTCGACAGCTGTTTTTCAAGTGGGGCTACTGGGCACCTGCACTGAAATACGGCGGTGAACAAGAAGCGGACCTTGCCCTCCAGCCCTCACACTCCAGTAAGGAAGACAGACAATAGGCATATATCAAGAAACAGACATGCCTAGAGGAACAGAAAGCAGGGTAAAGGACAGACAGTGAGCGTGTGCCCATTGTAGGTAGGACAGGCAGGAAGCCCTTCCTGTAGCAGGGACACTTGAGTGCAGATCTGTGTGACATGAGGGAGCAAGCCCTGAGGACACCTGGGGGAGAGCACTCCAGGGAATGGCAAGTACAAAGGCCCTGAGGCAGGCTGTGTGGGCGGTTCTAGGGAATAGCGGGGAGGAGGCCACAGTGGAGTGAGGGAGGTAGCAGGGTAGCAAATGATTTGGAAAAGATGCATTAAGTTGTCAGACCAGGGCACAGCCTGAGTGGAAGCCCGATGACAGGGAAATACAGGGTGTACTCCAGCACGCATGCCTAGCTCAGTGGGACTGGAGCTTCAGGCACACCCAGAAATGGCAGCGGAGAGGTGAGAGAGGCCGACTGTCAACAGCCTCAAATGCCACCCTGGAAGCCTGGCTGGTCCCACAGGCAGGGGTGCCGGGGCTGCTGTCTGAGCCAGGGCCTCCTTCAGCTAGACTGCCCTCCCCATAAGCCTCCTCACCTGGCCAGTGCTCCCTGGCTCCCGGGCCCCTGTCCTCTGTGCCCAGGGTTCTAACCTAGCCTCCCAGCGTTCGCCAGCACCCAGACTCCTCCCAGAGCTCAAAGGCCTGGCTCCAAGTCCCAGCCCTGCACTGGCTCACTGAGTCACCTGGACGACTTATCTTCCCTCACCAGGCCTCAGCTTCCCCATATCTAAAGTGAGCAGCGTTGCTGGCATGTGGGCAGTCCTTCCAGTTTCCACTTGGGCCTTTGCTCACATTGAAAAATTTGGGAGGAACTGTTTTGGGCTTGTGACCTGGAGCAGACAAGTGTAGACCCTTGTACAGATGGGAAGACTGAAGCCAGAGAGGGCAGGACTGGCCTGGCGAGTCTGTTGGTGAGTATTTGAGAAGGAGCACGTGATGTTATGTGACTTCAGAAGCCCAGGCAGCGGGCCACCAGTCCTCACTGTTTGGACAGATGGTGCTGTCCCAGGCTGGGGTTAATGCAATTCCCGTGGTCGGGGACTTGGACCCACCCAGCAGTAACAGGATCCCTCCGCCTTCTTCCCTCTGAGCCAGCAGAGCAGTGAGGGCACCTCTTTGACATCCAAGCCCCAGGACAGGACAGGGCAGGGCAAGGCAGAGGAGGCAGGCAGACTGGCTGGTGGGAAGAAGCGCCCCTGGGGAGGACAAGAGCCAGCTGCGTGCTCACAGCTTCACCTTGCTTGGTCCTCAGACCCCCACATCAAAGCAGGGACCATCGCTATGCCCTTTTTGTGGATGGGAAAACTGAGGTTCAGAGAGATCACACAGGGAAAAGGAGATGGCATCCCAGGGCTACACTCAGAAAAATGACGGTCCCAAATGCACAGGCGATCAAATTGCATTTTATAGAACTGCCATTTTTATTTAAAAGAAAGAAAATCAGCCCTTCTCAGTGCAGGCCCTTCTTTATTGGAACATCTTGACATTAGCAGCAACTGTGTGACGTGGTGGGATTTCCCATTTCTCAGATGAGGAAACTGAGGCATCAAGAGTTTGGCTGACTTAGCAGTTGATAGAAAAGGAAGAAGAACCCAGGCATATCTGATTCCAAAGCTCCACCTCACCCTACCTTTCCGCCTACCCCATGTCTACTGCAGGCAAGTGGCCACCCAGCCGTTTAGGTCCATAAATCTCTGGCTTCCTCTATGTGGCCCACAGCCTGGACCCCTTCTCCTCCCCTCTGCAGGCAGGGTGCAGCAGGGACATCTGAGATCTGAGATGCCCAGGATATTGAGGATGAGTGCCTGAGCAGCCTCCAGTTGGGCCAGTCTGCAGCTGAGGAGGGAAGCAGTTGTTCCCAGCTGCTCCTGCCTGAATCCTCACCTCCCACGTGGACACGGGGCGCAGGTCCTAGTCCAGTCCAAGCGTCCAGCAGCCTAACTTACATGCCTCTCCCATTGGGGAGCTCAGTTCTGGCCCCAGCTCTGCCTTCTGCCTGCTCCACCTGCCCCAGAACAGTGCTGCTGAGGCTGGGAGTCAGAGCCTGATTCCAGTTTGGCTCTAAATATCAGGAGACGTTTGAGCTTTGATTCAAGCACAATGGGGAGGCATGGAAGGCATAAGCCGAGGAGGGGTGGAAGTGTTAGGACGGACGCCCCAGCAGCTGTGTTGAGGATGGGGGAGCCTCCAGGAGGCGGGGAGGCCAGGCCTGAGGACACAGGGGCTGAGGCCAGGACGAAGGCAAGCAACTGTGTGGGCAAGAGTGGCACAGACGAGGGACAGAGCCTGGGCAGGGACGGGGCTGGCGGGGAGCGGGGAGGAGGGCACCCGGCCTCCCCATGGGGCTCTGCTCTTTCCACCCACCCCTAAGCCCAGGCACCAGTAGCCCTCTATGAGCCAGGCGCTAGTCAGGACGACAGTCAGTGTGGTGGGTAACGTGAGGTCTCTGGGGTTCAGATGCTTCCGCTCAGTGGCCATCTGCCCTCGGGCATCTTCCTCGCCTCAGTTTCCTCCTCCATCCATTAGAATGGAGCTACAAAGAGGTGAAATGTAAAGAGGACTTACAACTGTGTCTGCCACCGTCACTCGCATAAAAAAAAAGGTCAGCTGTTGTTGTTTGTATTCTTCCATATTTCTGGATTGAATGAATGGCGTGGGCGCCCAGGCAATGACAGGCGTGGGGGGGAGTGAGCTCCTCTGCAGCAGATGGGGGGCCCCCAGTCCCAGGCTCAGGCAGGAATTACCATCACAAAGCCAGTGGTGAGCTCACCCCTCACCTCTCTCCAACAATACACAACCAGCCCATAAATCCCTAGGGCATGCTGGGAGCCACGCTGCCATTTGAATATGAAAGGATGAGAAACAAAACAGTGTTCTGGGGGTTGGGGACAGAGAAAGAGGGTGTCTGCCCAGCCAGGCTGGGTGCAGGCAACACACCACCAGGGAAGGCATCCACATACATGCACATATTCAGAAAGCACGCACACGTGCACGCCACACGTGCACACTCAGTGCGGTGTCGCCGCCATAGCTTTACAGTAGCAGCAGTAAGGTGATAGTCATGGACATACACTGCTCACAGAGCTTGGATGACACTCAAGCCACAGCCCCTGATGCTCAAGACACTTTTTTAAAGATTTTTTTATATCTCTAATTCATTTTTTGAGTGCTACTCTGACAGAGATTGAACATCGGTTAATTTGGGTATGCCCGCCCTTCCCGGAGCCCTGGAGATGTGAACTCTTTGATCCTGTCTTTGGGGGGACCTCTCCAGCCAGCCTCCAGGCCTGCTGCAGGCCAGCATCTCTCCTGGCCCCTGCCTCTCCGCACTCTGCCAGCAGGGGGCTCCACCAGCCACCGCTCCTATGGGTGGCAGACCAAGGCCATCTGTTATCAGAGCCCACCTGAGCGCTAGGCGAGTCTCCACCCTACTCTGGAACCTGGGAAACCTCCCTCCGTGTTGGGAGAGCCTGTTGGGGACCCGGTTCCCACTGCAGTATACAGCAGAACAGTATAGTGGGAAGAATCCGAGAGCCCCAAAGTCACGCTGCCCCTGCCATCACTAGCTGTGTGCCCTAGGGCAGCACACACAGCCTCTCTGTGCCTCGGTTCTCTCATCTGTGAAATGAAATAATAAGAGTACTTGCCTGATAGGTTGGCACTAGGATTCCAGAAGATAATGTGTGCAGAGCCATTAGAACAGTACTTGGCACACAGTAAACTCTCACAACCTTTTTATAGGCCTCCCACGAGACCTTTTATTCCCAGTAGGCCTAGGCTTTTGGAGCTCAAAAACCGGAATGACACTAGCTCACTGAATTAGGCGCAGGGAGGAAAAGGCAGGAAAGGGCCAAGGGGTAGCACAAGCCATTTGGAAAAAAGAACTCTGGTTATCACGTGGAAATAGCATTGCTCCAGAGGCATGCCCAGCTCCATGCAAACTCTACAAGCCTGAGCTTCCTCAAGCCTCCCAACAGCTCTGTGAGGTCAGTGCTGTCCATCATTACCTCCACTTTAAAGATGGGGAAACTGAGGCCCAGACAGGTGGTGCACCTGGCCCCAGGTCCAGAGCTAGGAAAAGCCAGAATTGGAAATCAGATCCACCCCTTAACTGCCAATTCCCATTTTTAAAACAAGGAAAGTGAAACCCGGTGAGCTGAAGCAACATGCCCAAGGTCACACAACTGGACATGGCCCACGCACAGTGACTTTCCCCAGCATTGCAGCACGTAGGACTGAGGGATTCCTTGTCCAGGAGGGCTTTCGTTCCCCAGGAATCTCAGACAGCCACACATTTCTCTTTCACTGATGGAGAAGTAGTTTTAGAGGCCTCCATTATTCACCCCCAATTCTGCAGGATTATCCTGGGGCAAAGGATAGCAGAAGGCAGAGCCAGGACTGACAGCTGGGGAGCGAGGAGATTGGCTGGATGGCCACAGAGGGAAATCAGAGTTCCTGATGTTGAGAGACTTCTCCCAGTCAGGGAGTCCAGAGAAACAGAAAGGGTACCAGGAAGGTAGTGAGGGTCCCTTCAGGGGAGGTGTGCAAGTCAGGTTGGAAGAATACCTGGTGGGGCTGCTGCTGAGGGGATTCAGGGACTTCTTCATAAAGGAACACAGCAGAATCTCCAACAAGGCCTCATGATCAGGTTGGCCAGACTGAGCCTGAAGCCAACCAGCATACTGAAATGCACCACTTATGGTTCTCAGAGGGCCTTCCATACCTCAGAAAACTCTGCTGCACATCACCTTGGGACACTACATGAGAGATATCATCCCAGAGGTACTGCGTGGCTTTCAACATCCAGACAGCAAGGCAGAGACCATGGACTGTACAAAACTCCCCACGTTTCCCTCTTCCTGTTAGTAAAAGTCCTCTAAGGCTTACCTGGGAACACGGCCACCATGCAAGAGAGGTTGGGAGATTCAGTCTCCCTGGAGTCTGGAATCTCCAGGGAGACTGAATCTCCCAACCTCTCTTGCAGCATCTCCCAGCCTCCCTTGCAGCATTAGCTTGCAGTATAGATCTGTGGGTATTAAATTGGTCCCGGTCAATGGAAGGTCAGCCAAAGAGATGTGTCTACTTCTCGTGGTACCCATGAAAGGACTGGGCATGCCTTCTCATGACTGTGAAAAGGTGACCATGAACTTGGAAATGGACTTCTTGAGGATGTCAGAGTCCCCTCCCAGGCCTGGAACACCTTATTGGACCATGAAGTGAGAGAAGTAAACAATCTACTTCCAACCCTCCCAGTGTCTTCCATCTCTGTCCTGTTTCAGCCACTATGTTTTGGGGTTTCTTTTCCCAGCAACTAAGCCTACACCCTACGTGATATCACTGATAAGTGAACAGGGGTCCCAGTGGACCACAAGCTCTGAAGTCCAGGAAGAAAGTCTCTTTCCATCTGCAGCTCAGGAACAGGCATGCCGAAGGCACCGCAGAGGTACTTGTGGAAGGAATATGGGAGAGAAGGGAGACCTCTTCTCATCCCCACACGTACATATCCAAATGCCCTTTCGTCTCCTCTTAAGGCAACTCTATCTAATCTTGCACGTTCCAGAGTGAACTGCCAATTTGCTCATGCTGCTTTCTTGCCCTTGTTAGTAAGTGGTGCCTCTAGCCCAGGGGTCCAAGGCAGAACCTAGAAGATCACTGTGCTCCTGCATCTCCTCTCACCTCCCCAAATCACGGCCAAGTCTTCCTGATTTTACTTCTCCCTGAATTTCTCCCAAGCCGTCACTTCTCATAGCTGAGTGTCTAGTCCTGGCTGCCATCCTCTCTTTCAGGGCTCATTGGTCTCCCCACCTTCACTCTCCCCTCCTGCAGTCTCTTCTTCATTCAGCAGGAAGAGCGATCTTTTAAAACCATCATCACAATGCATCCCCCTGCTCTCAAACTTCCTATGGCTCCCATTTCACTGGGGAAAGCCGACCTGTCTCCTTAGCCCTCCCACTCCCACCTCCCTATAAGTTGCACTTGTATGTCAATTTGTGCATGTGATGTCTGCTCCCCTCAGAGGCTGTTGGCTCTGGGAGGACCTCATGGGGCCTGGTACACAGTAGGGCCTCAGCAAATGTTTGGGGAGGAATAGCAGAAGAAGGGACACACGAGTGGTTGGATCATTTAATGCAAGCATGGGAGGACCCAGGGATGACAGCTGTGCTCTGCAGCAAGCTGGAGCAGGTGGGCGGGCTCGGGGTGGGCACCGGCTCAGATGGGGGATGCATAGCAGCCAGGGCTCAAACCCAGAACTAAAACTCAGCGAATGCCTTGACTGTCACTGCCCGTCCCCTCCTGTGGTTCCCAGCTCCACTCCTCCATCATCTGAGAAATGGGAGGGTTCAACAATGCTGTGTCCACCTCCAGTGCGCCCTGCGTCCCTCAGTGTGGAGGTTGGGCAAGTCTGTGGGGCTGTGGGGGCCTGGGGGTGGCCAGGTAGGTGAGGAGAAAAGCATCCTTTCGTGGTCTCGAGGGTGTGACAGCAGCACAAGCAGCAGGTGGGCATTCAAGGTGTGCCCACCTGGACTCCATCTTCCTGGGAAATTTCTCCACCCAGTGGTATGTACGAGTCACTTCTGCCCCGGGTCCACGGGCTGAAACGCAGCCACTAAGTACAGGCCAACCTGAGAGGTGCACCCATCAGTGTGCCCAAGAAGAATGGAAGCATGCCAGATCTCAGCTCTGGGGTCTCGAGGTGCACACAGGAGCCTCTGTCCACGCTCCCTCGGCCTGGATACCAGCATTCTGCCTGGAACAAACCTACATGTCCTCCAGAATTCGGATCCAGGTCACCTTCATGACACTTCCCTCCCCTCGGTAGAAATGGCAGGTGCCTGCTCTGGGCCTGCCGCATAGTCCATGCAGGCTTCCTTCCAACATGCCTCACTAAGGAGGCCACTAGTCCCCTGAATTGTTTCCCAGAGTCCCCAGCATCTCCATGTGCTCAGCCTAGCACAGCAGAGAAGCTGGCACAGAGGACACACTGGTAAGTGTCTGGCAAGAAGTGAATGTCAGTAAGGACCTGGCTCCCTAAAGCAGGTGTCACACTTCTTGCCAGCTTGGACGGTGTGTGAGACACTGCTGTCCCCTGCCTCACATGCTGTGGGCCACGTCTTCAGTCCAGTGGTGGCTGGGACAACCAGCTCTGCATAGGTGTCACCGTTTGTGGGCTTTCCTGTAGTTACCAGATGGGACGCAGCTGACCGCAGAGCCATGTGGCACATGGGCAAAGCTGGCAGTGCTGGCAGTGCCACTCCAGTCCATGAGGAACTTCCAATGAGCACTAAGACCCTCCATCCCTGAGGGGACAATCCTGAGGCACCCGACACTGCTCAGGGGGTGCACGGCAGGGTTGAGCCTCAGTTGCGCCCACCAGCGACTGGCTCAGTAGCGCCCCACGCCCCCATGCACTGGCTTCCTCCTCCCCTGCATTACCTGAGTCTTCCAGTCCTAGTCCCAGGGACCACACCCTAAAATAAACCACGAGGTCCTAAGCCCTTGCCTCAGGCTCTGCTTTTGGAGGAAAACCAGGCAAAGTGACCAAGTGACTTTCTTTAGATTGGAAGGCCCATCAGCCCCCAGAAAACTAGCCTATGCAAAGAGAACGCCACTCCCAAGCCATGTGTCACTACTGGAAGAGACAGTCATTCCTAGGGTAGCCCCATGCCAGTCCAACCCCGTTGGCACCAGCCACGTGGGCTCCAAATGCCCTTTGCACCCTAAGTTCCCCGCTTTGGGGACTGTGGACCTGACCCTCAGCCTGGCATTCAAGGCTCCAAAAACGGGCTCCTGTCTGCCCACCCCCTTACTTCTTCATTCCCTCCTCAGTGTTCCCACTGACACCCACACGACAATATCCACTATTTGGGGATGACTTGTGTTCCCCAAAATTCAAATGTTCATATCTAACCCCCAGACCTCTAATGTGACTGTTTTTGGAGACGGGGTCTTTGATTAGGTTAAAATGGAGTCATACGGGTGGGCCCTGATCCAATGTGACTGGGGTCCTTATAAGAAGAGATTAGGACTCAGAGGGAAGACCGTGTGAGGACACAGGGAGAAGACGGCTGTCTACACGCCGAGGCCCGAGGCCTCAGAGTAACCAACCTGCACACACCTGCAGCTCCGTCTTCCAGCCTCTGGCACTGCGAGCGAATGTCTGTTGTTTAGGCCGCCCAGCTTGTGGCCCTTTGTTACGCAGCCCTAGCCAACTAATACCACCCCCCCACACACACACACACACATACACAGCTTTGTTCCCGTCGGGAGTGCCCTCTGAGTGCCTCCAGAGCTTCCCACATCCTGCCTTTCCCCTGGCATTCACACGCCACCATCGCTAGTGGACCTCTTACCTGGCAGAGCAAGTGACTTCCCCTTTCTTCATTTGTAGGACAGCACAACCACACGTCACTCACAGGACAATGTGGGACAACATAACACGGTTCCTAATGGTGCTAATAAAGGTGGATGTTCACAGAAACAAAGGACAGTCCCAACAGCTCTGCCCACAGCACATTCTGGCTGGCTCTGAGCAGGGCTCTGCCTTTCCTGGGCTCTCCCCTCCCCCCACTGAACCCCGCTTTGTGTCTGGGCCCTCAGATCCACCATCAGGGACTGGGGATCAGCGATGCGGTCCCAGAGCCCACCCTTCTCTGGGCTCAGTGGCCTCAGCCCCTCCACCAACATATAGCACAATTTTGAGACCCTTTTATTCAGCCAAGTCATGGACTAGAAACAATGCATTCACTGTGTCAGCTGGCCCTTGTTTTGGGAGAATCCAGAAAAATTACTGGATATGCAAATGGCATGCAAATGAGCACTTCTAAGCAGAAGCTGTTCCTTTTGGCATCCTTTCAGGGCCAGGTCTAGTGAGTCGATAAAAATGCCCGTGAATGGCACAGCAATGGTTGGCATGGAAACAGGGCTTCTAAGGGGCTTGAGGAGACTCAAAGTGGCCCAGAATCAACTATGTTAAACATCCCCACCCTGCAATCTTGTTCACACTCGAAGTGGGCACTTCAGCTGGAGAGAGCATTATCTTGGCCACTGTAGATAAGCTGCAGACTGTGAGTTCTGAGCAGAGATTCAAGAGATTTGCCTCAAATGGATTTCTCTCCCAAAATGAACTTTCAAGTCACACAGCCCTGAATTTGAATCTTGGCTCCCAAATGCCCACCTGTGAGGCTTTGGGCAGGGGGCCAGATGCCTGTGAGATCCGTCATGAGGATTCCTGGGGCAGGAGGGTCCGCACCACCCAGCCTAGTGCAGGGCCCGGCCTGAGGGGGCTGCCCAAGGCCCAGAGCCAGGCCCAGCTCTAGTCAACGCTCAGCCAACGTTCTGCCCTCCTTGCTTCCTCCACCATTCGTACATCTCGTGGGCTACTTTTATTCAAGTTCCAGGTGAAATAAAACAAGTTAAAGCAGAGCATGAAATTTGAGGAGGATTCCACCTTAAGGGGGAAAAAAAATCCATCTCTGCAATAACAAATAGTTGGAGCTGGTGCATTACTCAGGTGAAATTGTTACCCCTCAAGACAAGTCTCAACTCTTCAGCGTTATGAAAACTCTGAGAGTTGCTTCGCTACTGAAAATTTATGGCCCCCAAATCATTCCTAAACGACAGCACACATTCCCAGCCGAGGCTTTCCCTCTGATACAGCAGCTCCTTTCTCGGTGTCGGCTGAGGGGCTGCTGAACCGCACGGCTGCGTTTGGGGTGCAGGTCCCTCCTGTCCGCCTGATGTGTCTGCTCTGTGGGGCCCACATGAGGCCCAGCACACAGGGGATGATCGGGGAGCGCTCTGTCTTTGTGGTGTCTGCACTGTGGCAGCACCAAAAGACAGCTCGGGGGGGCCCCTCCCGCTGCCCCCCAACAGGCCACACAAACCAGTCTCAATTCAAGCTCACCGAACAGGGGTGGAGGCAAATGCCCCTATTCCCCTCCTCTGCAAAAACACCTTCGATGATGAGAAACCAGAGAACGCCTACACAATAAGGAAATTTCCAAGCTTCTGGATGCTTCATCCCTAAATTTCAAGGATGAGGAAATAGAGGCTCAATGGGTGCAAGGAAGTCTGCCAGGAGCCACAGGGGTGGAGCTGGGCTCTGATCCCAAGTCACAAAGCCCTGGCTCATTTCACCTTAGCAAGTCTTCAGGAATCGCTTGACATCCAGGGGGGACCAGGAGGGCAAGTGGGGATTTGAGTTAAAAGACCCAAACCCAACCTGCAATGAATTGCACCACCCTCCGCATGGGCCCTAACGTAATGCCTTTGAGAAGAGTATTTTTATCAACTCCAAAATGGGGGTCATTAAGTGCATCATTTTACATAACAACTGGCTTCAGAGAGAGACAAGAGTCCCCTTGCCAAAGGACTCCCTGGCTGGCCTGAGTGTCTCAGGCCACTTCCTCAGCTCTCTGGGGCCCTCAGTCAGCCTGCAGCCCCTCCCAGACTAGCTGCAGTCTGACCAAGTCCTCTCCCTCATTCCCACACTTCCCTCCCCCTGATCTTTGGACCCTCCTGTCCAAACCCTCCTCTGCTTCCCGGACTCCCTGCAAGCCCTCTCAGTGCCTGGCCCATCCTCAGGGGCCTCTTTGTGGCCCCTAAACTCCCTGGGCCTCACTCCCCCACATTAACTCACGTACATCCTCACAACTACCCTGTCAGGAGACTTCAAGGGAAGAACAGCCCACAGAAATGGAGCTAGAAAGGTTAAGTAACTTTCCCAAGATCACACAGCTGAGAAGTGTCAGGACCAGGCCTTAACCTCCTCTGGCTTCACAGGCCTCGCCAGCTCCATGGCACATGCCTCCCTCTGACGTTAGCTGGTCCCGATATTTCAGCTCTGAGGGCAAGGTCCTGAGCTTTCCTTCTATTGCCCCCACCATGCTCAGCTGCAGTCAGCCATGACTGCACAGACAAAATGCTGAGAAGGCCTGTGCTGAGCCTCTCTGGGTGCCACATGCTCAGAGAGGCTAAGTGACTTGTCGAAGGTCACACAGCATGTGAAAAACAAGGCAGGGATTTCAAAGCAGGTTCATTCAGACAAGTTAGGTGTCTCTGTGGCCAAGCAGAGCACATCAGTGAGGGCACTGGCTGAAGGGGTTTGGGGACTAGAAGACATGTCCTCCACCTAACAGGGAATGGCTCCCAATTCCAGGCAGCAGTTAGCAGCTGGGAGCACAGCACGACCAAAGTTTCTGATTCTTTAAGGAAAGGTGGAAACCCAGATTTTTATGGGGAACCTCCTATTTTTTAACACTGACCAACACCTGCCCTGAATGTTTTAAACAACTCAGGGAACAACAAAGAAAACACATCTGAAGGTCTGATTCAAGCACTAAGACCCCTGTTACGGAGCTTGGAGTTCTTTTCAAATGAGTGTAGGAGCACTGGTACACAACCCTTTCCTACAGATGGGGAAACTGAGGCTAATCCTTCAGTGACAGGGATGGAAAACTCAACAAGCAAACACTGGCCGACTCTTAACCCCAGGTGCACAAGCCATGGGCAATTCTGGGGAGAGACCAGGGACCGGGGCCAGAGCCCTCTCTGTGGTTAGGAGGCAGACCTAATGTCTCTGGGCCTCAGTTTACCCACTTGCCAGAGAGGGAAAGAAAAAAACCAAACAAGAATGTTTCTTTCCTTCGCTCTGTCTTTGTGAAGATGATAAAGGAGTGATGGATTAGTTTTTTTAAAAATTCCTAAAATTATAAGAAATGACAAGTCCCCTCTCCATCCTGAATAGAGCTTGCAGGATTCAGAAGTTAGAACAGACCCTGGATGTCACGGCCCTCGGCACTGGAAACAAGGGCAGGAGCTCAATCTTTTGCTGTCCACTCAGGGGCCAGGCAGCCGGGACTACATTTTACAGACCAGGGGGCTGAAGCTTGGCAAGGCTCAGGGAGTGGCTGGCAGACACAGAACCAGGAATTTCTCAGACCAGGAACTTCTCCGGCTGGTGGGGACAGGCCCTGGGCGCAGCGGGCTGTTACCACTGCCCGGGCATCCGTCAGGCCTTCACTCACTGCTCCCTTTGAAGTTCAAAGAATGGGCCTCGCCCCTCCAAAGCAGGCAGTAAATCAGAAAGGAGAAAGGAAACTGTCCACCCAGATGAGTTATGGCAGCCGTGGCGAGACAGCCCTCACCCTCTGGGACTGCTGGCCCCAACCTTACCTGTCCCTCTGGCCTCCCCCCTGCCCCTTTCCGGCCCCAGCTGGCCCCTCCATCACCCCTGAGATTGGGTCCTGCCCCAGCCCCTCCATCCCACCACCCTATACCTTCTCCATCAAGGAGTAGTGTAGCCCATGCTTGGACACGTCCTGTGATGGGGAACACACGGCCACCTCCGACCCGGACACCACTCTCCCTCTCACGGCCTGCAGTTGGCTTCCCAGTGGGTCTCCCATCTTGGTTCCTGGGCTGGCCTGCACTCTGGGTCACAGGCCGCCTCCTCCCTGACCCCAAGACGGCCCTGCAGACAGGAGGCATGACACAGCTTCCTTGGGTGACTCTCCTTGTCTCAGAGCTACCTGGGGAAGTCACAGGGTACCCATGGGTTTGCAGGTGTGAACTTGGGGACGAGAGTGAACATCATGGGTGATTTCACTCAGAGCTGTGCACTTGTGGGCAGATGAATGGGTCAGGGACAGGGAAGTGTGCAGGCTGGATGTGTGACACGTGTGATCCTACGGCAGCCATCAGTCGGAACACAGACGTGACAGAGTCTGGGCAGCACTGCGTGTGCACGCGTGTGAATGTGGGTCCCTGGTTGGGTGTGTATGAGTGTGTAACCGGGTAGTGTGTGCACTGGGGGCCAGCAGGAAAGAGGAGAAGTACAAAGTGTGTCAAGGGGAGAAAACATAGGTGTGGGAGAGTGTGAGCTTCTGGCGTACGTGTGAGAATGTGATTGTGAGAGTATGAGTATGTGTGTGTGTGTGTGTGACAGAGAGAGGTTAGGAGCCTCTGAGACGGCAGGGGGACTGTGTCCCCCAGCTCTGGGGGACAGCCTTAGGCCTGATGACATCATTGGGCAGGAATAGTGCCTGAGCTCATCTCCTGGAGGTGGGTCCCAGAAGAAGGTCGCTCAGGAGAGGCGAAGTCTGGGCAGCAGGGAGGATGCATCCTCCTCAGTGAGACTTAGCTCAGTCCAGGGACCACCAGGGCCTCTAGGAGAGAGAAGGGGCCTGGCTCCTGATACCCCAGGGTCCCAGGGTCCCAAGATGGGGCAGAGGAGGCAGTTACGGCTCTGATTCTGAGCCTGAGTGCATGCCCTGGCCAGCCCTGCAGTGGGCGTTCACACCCTCCTACACGGCTGCAGTGTGGCCTTGCTGCCCCGCTGCTGCAGTCTGGGTCAGTGAGGACTTCCCCAATGCGAGGCTGGGCACAGCTGGCCAGCCATGGGGACAGTGTGGGTGACACTGTGCTCCCTCAGCTGCGAGTCAACCAGGGATCCCAGACGATTCCTGGAAGCCATCCCGACTGCCCACCCTGTCAGCCAAGCCTTCTTGGTTCTCTCTCCTCCTTCTTGCTGCAATCCCTGGCTCTTGGTTGCCATGGCAACCATCCAAGGCCAAGCCACCACCGCCTCCTGTCTGCATCGCACAGCAGCCTCCTTTCTGATCTCCTGCCCGTCTAGCCCCACTAGCACACTCCCATAGACACATGCACAGCGTGCCCAGCAGGCCCTCTACAGGGCACATGCACACACCCCTCCCCAAGCCAGCCCTGTTCCGGCCTTAATCAGGCCAGACTCTGTGTCCATCCTCAACCAGCCCCAGGCAGTGGGGAGGGGAGGCAGAAGACCATGCTATGTGGCCTCGGCCTGCAGAAGGCCCAGCGCCTAGAGTCCAGGAGGAGCCAGCCATCCCAGAATGCCACCAGACGTGGCATTGCGTGCCAGGGTCCCCACGGCCCATCCTTCCTCCACCCACAGGGAGATGTGGATTCAGTCTGGATGTGCTGGGTCTGGGACGTTGGTGACACATCCCAGTGAGAATGAGAAAAAGCCTCAGATGTGGCTCAGCAGAGAGGTCTGGACAACAGGCAGTGTCCGAGGTC
The DNA here is from genome assembly GCF_004115265.2 of Rhinolophus ferrumequinum. NCBI lineage: Eukaryota > Metazoa > Chordata > Mammalia > Chiroptera > Rhinolophidae > Rhinolophus > Rhinolophus ferrumequinum. The sequence goes on along the minus strand of NC_046285.1, from coordinate 1,191,167 downwards.
ACCAGGGTGTGGGAGAATCCATCACTAGCTCCCTGGTGGCCACCCAATTCTGTGTGTCCCTCTCAGTGTGCCTGTTCCCAGAAGACTGAAAGCTTTTTGGTTTTGTTTTGAATAAGAGGTTTAGATTTACTTGATCTATGGACATAAAGTAGGTGGCTGCAGTGCTGTACACAGTAGGTACTCAGTAAGAAGAATGTCACTTAAAATACAGAGACAGAATATCTGAGCTCAAAAGCCGGTGGGGTCACTTAGGCTATAACTGCAAAAGTCAGAGAGGTCAGCAGCTGCCATAAATGAGGGGAGTGGGTGCAGGGGGCCTGTGGGAAGACGGGCAGCCCTGCGCCAGGTGCAGGGCACGTTGCCCCGTGCCAGCTGACCTATGGCCCTCTAGGATTATGGACCCAAGATGCTGGATCTTTCTGGTTTTCAGAGAGGCCAGAAAGCCAGAGCAGTGTTTGACACTTCCCAATGTTTAAAATGTGCTCAATGTTTTCACATGCACAGTCTCTCATTTAGTCTCAGGCACTCTTTCTACTGAAAGTAAATTGAGGCTCCAGAAAACTTAGGGAACTGACTCTGCACAGCACAGGAGCAGAAGGCCAGGGAGTTCCCCACCTGCATGCGTGGCCTGGGCCCCAGCACATGGGTACAGCCAGACTGGTGAGAGCAATGGGTGCTGTTGGTGCCAAGCCCAGATCCCCCTTGCAGGGCAGGGCACCCATCCCTCAGGATACTGTGAGGGTGCCAGCTAAGAGCTTATAGCCACTCCTTGACTGAAAAAGTGCCTTTGGGCACCTGGAAATAAATGCCAGGAAGACGTATGCCTCTACCCCCAGGAGCAATGATCGACTGTTACAAGGTCCAGTCCCCTTGCCCCAAGGGGGTGGTTCCACAGTGCCCTTCACTCTCGGAGCTCCCATGGGGTCAGGCTGAGGAAGGCTTCTCCTGAAACCACGTCCACCACTTGTTTTCTTCCCCTGCTGCCCTCTCTCCCTCGCTTCCAGGTTTTTCCCAAGTGCTCCCTCAGTAAATTACAGGCACCCAACCCCTGCCTCAGGCTCTGCTTTTAGCAAGCAGCCTAAGCAGTGAGGGCAGCAGCAGGGGAGCTGGCTGGAGGCAAGGATAAAGGGACCCTTTGGAGACTCTTTGGCCACGACTGGACCTCAGAGGTCTGAGCATATCTGAAGGCAACAGGGACACAGGGGTATGCAGAGAAGGGAGCTGCTGGGGAGACAGCTCTCCCATGGAGCCATGTCCTTCACTCTTGCTGGTAAGTGTCACAGGACACCGAGTCAAAGGACTTCAGTGTCAACTTGGAGAAAAATCAGGGGACAGTCACCATCACCATCTTCCCTACAAAATTCCACAGCCCATCAACAAAACGAATCAAGGGCCTGCGGCATGTCAGGCCCACCTCTGGGTGCCGGACACAGCAGGGCACACACACACCGGAAGGTACGGCCCCTTCAGCCTAAGCCAACTGCCTTCCTCTCTCCCTCTCTCCCTCTTTCCTTTCCTCCCTCCCTTCCTCCTTCCTTCTTCCTCTCTTTCCCTCCTTCCTTCTTTCCATCTGTCCTTTCTTTCCAGATCATCTTTCAGCCCATACATCTTTCCAGATCTTGTTTCAGTAGGTTGATACATACAGAACAACTAAAAGTTATTGTGACGCTGAGAGAAAAAGAGAAGACAAACAGCTCTGGAATAGCCTGGACGAAAGAGGTATGGCGTCAGACTGTAAGTAGAAGAAGATTTCAGAAAGAAGGACTCAAAGCTGTGCCCTGAGGAAGGACTGGCAACAGGTGGAGGCGGATCTGTATGTGGGTGACGGGAGGGCTGTCATTTTTACTTGCAGCAGCCAGGCTGTCTCCTAACGCCCCCAGATGTCTTGCAGAATCTCTCTCTCCTTTCCCATTCTGGGGGCCCTCTTGGCGAAAGGGGTTGCCCACCTCCCGCCATGGAAGTCTGAGGCCTTAGCTTTCCCCTCTGTGCCCTAGGACAGCCCCAGCCCAACATGGAGCTGAGCTGAGCTGGTCAGACACTCCAGACTGGGTCTCGAGAGAGCCACCCACAGTCTGAAGAAGCCTGAGGAAGGAGAAGTTGGGAGGCAAGAAGTGAGACAAGTGACACATGGTCTCAGCCAGTTCTCCAGGGAGCCCTCTAGATGCCCCTTTTCTTATTAGACACTGGTTTTGGATTTTTCACAAATGTATAAGTTATAAGTACCATTTCTGTACCTTGCTTATGTGTTTCAACATCATATTTATCCATGTTGGCATTTGTAGCTCAAGTTCATTCATTTTTAACAGCTATATGATTATTCCAAAATGTGAATGCATCAGAACTGTCCAACTAAGCCATGGATTCAATAGCAAGAACACAAGCTTATGTTTTAAGCAACTGGGGTTTGTTTGTTTGTTTGTTTGTTTTACAGGGATGTCAGATTTCGCATCAGAAAGGATGGTTTGGGTGGCAAGTAACAGAAAACCGAACTTTTTAACTAGTCTCAACTATATAGGGAATTGATTAGATCATGTAACAGAAAATTCCAAAGTTTTCAAGAATTCAAAAAAATGTACAATGACTTCAGGCATGGTTTAATCAAGGCTCCAGGTTTGTTTCTCTGTGGCTCTTTCTTCCTACAGTTCTTTGGATGTTGGCGTTGCCCTCAGGGTAACTTGTCCCCATGCACTAGTTGGCTCAGGTAGTCTTTATGGATCCACCAGTGTGATAGAAGCGGTGGGACTGTGCCTACTGGCCCGGGCCAATGCCGTTCACGCCGGAGCTAAGATGGAGACAGGCCCCTCCCACACCTCAGGACCACCGCTTAGTGGGGAGGAGGGAGAAAATGGATGCTGAGGACGCCATAATAAAGACCGTGGCAAGGTCCTGGCCCTATGATAGCACATTGCGTAAGGTGCCACCTCCTCTATCACTAGCATGGCCCTGTCTAGGCCTCAGTTTCCCTTCCAGTAAGATGCAGGACTGCCGGGATGGTGTCTGTCGACCTCCACCCCCCTTTAGCTCCCAGAGCCCCAGTCTCAATGGATCAGTCTGAGTCTTAGGTGGAAGGCTGGAGCCCACCACCTGCCATCTGTGGGGTGAAGTAGACTCCATGGGCAAATGCTTCTTGGCAGAACAAATTGCTAGAGCATTGTTTCTCATTCTTCTTAGGGTGAATAATTTCCAGGAGTTTATTGGGGCAAGTGAATGATTTCCTCACTCTGCCAAGTTCTTTCCAACACTATAATTGCATTTTTAGTGACAAATTCTTAACAGCAACCCCCCAGCCAGGAGCAGGATGTGGCAAACTCCACTTCACACATTGGGGGCCATCCATCTGTCCACTGCCAGCCCACCTCCTGTCAGCAGACATCAGAGGAAGTCTGCTGGAGGGTTCTGGGAAATATTTCCTGTCTGACAAGAGACAGGCATATGAGCAGCAAATCCCTTTGTACCCCACTCTCCTGCTTCCCGCTCCAGCTGTACAGTGCCTGGTGTTGTGGCAGCCATTTGGGAAGGGAAAGTGAGCACGCTGAGGTGGTCACGTGGGAGGATGGGGAGCACTGGGGCCCTCGTGTCTTTGTTGAGCTCCGGAACACGCACTGCCCACTCACCTCCGATTTTTGTAAAGTAAAAATAAATGTCTTTGATGTATGGGTTTCTTGCAACCAAAAGCATCCTGAGTGATTCTCATTCAAGGGTGAGTCAGAGTTCTCCAGGTCAGCAAGATGCACATGTACATTCCAAGCAGAGAGAACAGTGTCGGGGAGGGCAAAGGAGGGCAGAGATGTGCGAGAGGACGCCCCATCCTGAGAATGGGAAAACAGCATGCGGGACTGTGGCTAAAACGAGAGTTGGGCAAGGGCCAGTACGTGCTGCCATGTGGTAGAGTCTGGCCTCCGGCCCGCACGTTGGTCAGTGGGGTGAAGGAACATTGGAGCATTTTAGGGAGCGGTTTTGAGTTACACGGTGAGCTATGGGTGGGAAACAGGTTGGTGGGGAAAGACTGAAGGCAAGGAAGCAAGCTGAGAAATGGAGGAGTGACAGGGAGAGGAGGGGCAGAGGAGGAACAGACAGGTCTTGGTGACTGAAGGACTGAGGTGACGCGGGGAGGAGGAGCTGAGGACAGGGCCCTGGGGACAGCAACACCTGACAGATGAAGGAAAGAAAGAGGGAGCAGACTGAGGTCAGAGAAAAGGCAGAAAGGATTTCCAGAAGGGACGGACAGCTGTGTTGCGTGCTTCTCTTACCGCCGCACCAACAATCCTGACTCCAGAGTACATCCCACCCCCCCCTCCCCCGCCTCCCCATCACCTGCCACCCAAGCCCACAGCAGCCCCCTCTCAGCTGCTTTATTGTGGCAACCTGCTGCGGGCTTCCTCCCTAGCTCCCTGCCGTCCATTCTCTCCACAGCCGCCAGAGGGCGCCTGATAAAACCTAAGCCAGGTCACACCTCTCCTCTGCTCCACACCCACTCATGGCTCTCATTTCCCTTGGAGGAAGAAAGGGCCAACATTCTCATAGGCAACTTTGATGCCCTAAAGACTCCCCACCCCACCTCTCCGACCTCATCTTCAACTACTATCTCCCTACTGTATTTCAGCCACTCTGGCCTCCTTGCTGTTACTGGAACAAGCCAAGAATATTTCTACTTCCTAGACTTTGCACTTGCTGTGCTCACCGCCTGGAACATGCTTCCCCACAATCTTTGCAAGGCATATCCCCTCACCTTTCTCAGCTAGTTCTTCCCTGGCTCCCTGGTATAATACTGCTCCGGTGCACAGCACCCTCCATCCACCCTACCCCAACTTACCATTCTCCATAGCCTCTATACGCAGTGCACTCTATGTGCATCTACTATAAATACTGGTGTGTTTATCAGCTTGAATCAGCTCCATGGGGACAGGATTTGTGTCTGTTCTGTTCACAGTTATATCCCCAATGCTCAGGTGTGTCCGGCCTACAGCAAGTGGTCAATGAAAATTTATAGAATGAATGAATGAGGACCAAGTGTGATAAAGACTGCAAATAGTCCTCTCTGAGTTTGGCAATGAATCCAGAATGTGAACGGTGAGGAAGTGGAGGTGGCAGGTATAGACAACTGATTTAGGAAGCTTGGCCATGAAGGGAGAACTGAAACAGGGGATGGGGCAAGGAAGTGAAGAAGGGCTTTATTTTTCAGATGCATGTAGTTTAAGCAAGTTTAGATGCCGATGGAAGGAACAAGAAGAGGGCGAGGCTTTCAAGACACAGGAGCAGGGGGAACCAACAGAGGCTGGCCAGAGGAGGCGGGCCAGACAGGGACCCAGAGCCTTGGACAGCCATGCCTGCAGAGCATTGCAGGAGGAAGTAGGGAGGGGTGTAGGAGGTGGTCCCTTTTGTTAAAGTACCTCTGAAAGTGGCACCTGCAATGGGTAAAGCATATAAAGGATGCACAATGACAAAATTGACTTCTAATTAATTTGATTTATCCAAAGAGGGTTTGAGGGTCTGTTTATGTTCCACAGAAGCAAGAGAGTTAACAACATTTGACAAATATTTATCAGAGGAGTACTCTAGACCAGGCCCTGGGTCCAGGCACTGAGTAAAACTCTGCTTGTGATGTAGCCACAATTAAATACCGGGGAAAACTGAGCCCCTTTTTTCAACACTTCCTCCTTAAGGACAATGAGAATCATGTCAATATTGGTGTTTCCTCCTTTACTTGGATACTAGGAAGCTCAAAGCCAAACCTGAAGGTCAGCTTTTTAAAACTAGAGTTTTATGGGCCACGTAGCTGCATTCTTACTTTCTTCCCAGATTTGATCACTAGTTAGATTTTTATTTTGCCTTGCCCTGAAGGTTTTGTTTGTCATTACATTTGTTTGTGTGGTTGCACTTCAAAGAAAATTAAAATAACAGTGGCTTAAAACATGATAGTGGTTTGTTTTTATCTCTTATAACTGGAAGCCAGGAAGTATACAGACCAGACCTAGGCAACTACAGCACACTGTGCTCAGGGACCTGGGTCCCACCTCACCCTTGCTCTACCTTCCTTCAGGTATGCCCCTTGTCCTGGTGCTCACCAGGTAGCCTCAAAGTTCCAGCATCATATCCACACCCTGGGCAGAAGGTAAAATAATTGCTAGAGGACAAGCAACAAAGTGAATTTCCCAGAAGCTCCTCCCAGCAACTTCTGCTTAGAAAACATTGGCTAGGACTGTATCCCATGATCACTCCTAGCTGCAAGGGAAGCTGAGCAATGAAGTTGTTTACCAGGGCATAGTGCTGCTCTGGACAAAACTGGAATCCTACTACTGAGACAACGGTGGATCACTATTGATCAGGTAAAATAGCAGTACCTAACATGGTTATCTATATTTCCCTCTTTTGTCCTTTATAAAATAAAAAACTGACAAATGTTGGGATAGAGTACAAAAGCCCAACAATTCCCAGAGTAGCTACCAGCTCTGTGTCCGTCTTGTCTGTGATTTTGTCTTCACTGCCTTGGAAAGGAACCAAGTACATTTTGCAGGGAGGTGAATGTCATTATCCTCATTTTATGGAGGAGGAAACAGCTTTTCTTCAGACTTCAAAGAACATCATACCACAGAGTCATTGAGCTTAAGATTATTATTCTACAGAGAAGGAGACATGGCCCAGAGGCTTTAAGTGACTTGCCCAAGATCACACAGCAAATTCATGGCAAAGACTAGAGCCCAGATCTTTGAAGATATATTTCAGATTGAATCTGGTCTGGACAGAACCCAACCCTGAGGTTGCCTAAGGCAGGGTTTCTCATTCCCCTAGATACTGAAATTCCATTATTCACAGTAGTCTTAAACACGGGTCCAAGTGAAGTGGGAGACTAGAGTCATCTTTGAGTCATGCAAGCAGCTGTAAAGTCAGGGAAATGGAGAAAATAACTAATAATGACTTTCGACCAAATTCAAGGTGAAACTAGTAAACAATGAACTTGAGAGGTGGAAAAAATTGTTTTCTACTAAAAATCCATTTCCTTGGGTCAAAAGCATTTTCGGCAGGATGGTTTTCCAGTAGACCATGAAGACCTGAACATGCCCCAAATATGTAATCCCTTCCTAAGTGCCAGAGAAACCCCACATTGGCGCCCTGACAAGTTGCCACCAGAATCACTATAGTTTCAGCCCCCAGAGAGGCATCAAAGTCCCTTTTACTAAAATGCATTATTTATGGCTTACAGAAAGTCTTCCAAACCCTGACAGCTAAGGAATGAGCTCAGAAATGAACACTTTGATATTATCAGGGTCAATCCATCTCTCTGGATTCTTTACCCCGTGTTCTTTTTTTTTTCTTTCTTTCTTTCTTTCTCTTTTTCCTGAAAAGCACGTACAGAGGAGGAATTTCATTCAAGGCACAAAGGAATGACGAAGCTGGCTGGGTAACTGCATTAGCCCCTTCGCTGATCGACCCTCTGATTCATCTGTCCTTTCTGTAAAGATAGAAATGACTTCTCATTTCGATGAAGGTGGTCCCAAGGATGGGAGAACCCAAGAGGTGACCAGGGATGAAGAGAATGAAGCTGGAGAGCTCCGAGAGACCACCTCATCCCATGGAGGCTCAGAGACGGCACAAGCCTGGCCGTCGTCACACAGCAAGCTTATGCACCAAGGCTGTGGGAAGTGTCAGGAAACCAGAGTCCCAAGGCTAGTATCCCCTTCTTGAGATTCTTGGCGAGTTCTGACTGCTTGGAGCCTCAGTTTTCCTATCCATAAAATGGCTGCAAACATGAGCCCAGTGTATTTCAAACTGTTTTTAGTGACTGTTTTGATTTTTCAAGCAAAACCATTCAAGGAATCCCCAAAAAGTAAAAAGATGAAAATGCAGTAATTTTTCTCTTGGCCCATCTATCATGGATACCAAGGGACCACAGGAACTCTAGGCTCCACAAAAGATTGTTTGAATTTCAGGCATGAGCTGAGCACTGAGACACTTCCAATGTGGAATTTGGGGTTCTACAATTGTGAGAAGGTATTCCTTCATCCCTAAGCTGAATTATGACTGTGTTGGCCCTCAGCAATAGAAGGGTGCCCCTCACCTTGCTCCAGCTCCATCCTCTTCCCATAGGCCCCTCCAGTGCAGAGATGAGCCCCTGCTGCTTGGAGCACCTTCTGCCTTGCCCAATGCAGTAGGACGCTGGCCCCTTATTAGCACACCCTCCCCGAGGCCATTCTCACCAGAGAAAGCATGGGAAGCTGTGGGAGAATAAGGCCCGCTGGAAGGCAAGAGGCTTGGACTTAGGTCCTATGTCTGTTACCAGCTTGCTGAGTGACTTTGGGCAAGTCACTTCCCCTCTCTGGGTCTGTTTTCTCTACAGGTACAATGCTAAGAGATATATAGGTCAGGATTATTTTAGGTGCAAAGAACAGTCAACTCAAATTGGCTTCAAAAAATGGAGAAATAGGACCCACGTGCACTGTTGGTGGAATTGCAAATTAGTGCAATCACTACAGAAAACAGCATGGATGTTCCTCAAAAATTAAAAGTAGAACTATCTTACAACCCAGCAATCCCCCTTCCGGGGATATATACAAAGGAAATGAAAACAGGATATCGGAAATATATCCCACCCCCATGTTCAAAGCAGCATTATTCACAATGGCCGAGACCTGGAAACAACCGAAATGTCCATCAGTGGACGAATGGATAAAGAAGATGTCACACACACACACACACACACACACACACACACACACACACACACAGAGGAATATTATTCAGCCTGATAAAGAAGAAAATCCTATCATTTGCGACATGGATGAACCCAGAGGGCAGTATGCTAAGTGAAATAAGGCCGAGAAAGACAAATACAGTTCACTCACATGTGCAATGTAAAAAGAAGTCAAACTCATAGAGATTAGAAAAGTGGTTACCAGGAGCTGTGGCATGTCGGGAACAGGGAGAAGTTGGGGGAGGTTGATAAAAGGGTACAAACTTCCAGGAATAAGATGAATAAGGTCTAAGGATCTAACATGTAACATGACTGCAGTTGATAACACTGGGTTGTATAATTAAAATGTACTAAGGGAGTAGAACCTAGGTTCTCACACGCACACAAAATGATAAATACTCCTGTGTGAGGTGACGGGTGTGTTAATTAATTAGATGGGGGATGCTTTCTCAATGTATAGGTATATCAAATCCTCGTGATGTACACTTTAAGTATCTTACAACTTTGTCAGTTATACTTCAATAAAGCTGGGAAACAATAAATTTAAAATGGAGAAGTGGAAAACACTGGCACATGGGAATGAAGAACTCACTGGTGGACTAGGTCCAAGTGAGGCCAAATGTCTTCCAGAAGGTGTTGTCTGGCCCCTTTCCTTCTTTCAACACTGGTTTGATCTGTGTGGCTTCATCCTCAGGCAGGGTCTCCTGTGTGGTGGCAAGATGTCCACTAGCAGCTCCCAACTTGCAGCCAGGTGGCTTTCAAGCCCCTAGAAAGCAAGAAGCAGCTCCTTGATGACACGTACACAAAATGATAAATACTCGTATGTGAGGTGATGGATGTGTCCAGAATCTCAGGACTGGTGCTGATTGGCCTGTCTTGTGTCATGTGACCACCCCTGACACACACACCCCTTGGGAGCATGCTCTTCTCTGATTGGCCAGGCCTATCATATGCTCATGACAGAAGCCTGGAGTGACAGTCCTCCCCAACCTTTATTATTCCCCAAAGATAATAAATCTCCATTAGAAGGCAAACTGGGTGCTGGAAAGGCCAAATCCACAGAGGATCACAAGAGAAAACTAGGGTCCCAACTTGTTTAAGTATGGAACCTCATCCTCAAACTACAGCTCACACAGGCACCCAATACTTGATACAGAATAAAGTCAAGTTGTTTTGGTTGAGGGAATTGGATAGTCCAGGACTTTGTTCACACTCAGTCTTTGCTTTCTCTGTGGATCCCAGCTAGGATATTTAAGAGCCCATTCAGCTCCCTAAGAGGCAATGTTTTGATGGCCCCTGGGGGCCAGGACTCAGGGTCTGTACCCTCAACAGCAGCCTGAGGTCAGGGACACTGTGCCAACCTGCCCCTTGCTGCTAACAGACCTTTTGAGAGCTCAGCTTGCCCAGCCTCCCATCTGATGGCTAAATCCCTCCTCAGCAGGCAGTCTCTCCACCCTCCTTCACATCCATCATCAGGGCGCTCACTCTCCTGCACTCATCCCACTAGATGTTATAGTCTGTTCAGTCTTTACTCCAGCCTCACTGACTGTGAGCTTTGCAAGGGCAGAAGTTGTGCCTGTTTGCACTGCTGTGTCCCCAGGCTAGAACAAGAAGGCTGGGTAAATACTAGAGGGGTGGGTGGGTGGTGGGTGATGGATGAATGGATGGACAGGTAGATGAATGAACAGATAGATGGATGGAAAATATAGCTCCCAGGATAGCCCATCTTTTTCCCAGAAATGGACTAGGAAAAAGCACTTACTCAGAAAGAGCGACCAGCCTCCCTCAGTGTCACACAAATATATGGAGGGCCCTGGCCCTGTCCTCTGACCCACAGACTTGCCTACGCCCCGCCCACCCCATTTCAGGATGGCTGGGCATACATGGCGGAGGGAGTGACCAGGACCCCTGGGGCTGCCTGTCTGAGTGGCCCAGCTCCTCCAATTACTCCTCTTGAAGCATGTCTCTACTGTCTGGCTACCCCTCTGGACACGCCCTAGCCTATACCTGCCCCTTTCTCAAAGATCTCAGCTGCAGCTTTTAGGCAATTCTATGGAGTACAAGGGTATAGCAAGGCCCTTCCTCCTTCTAGGCTCCATGCCTTAAGTTATATGGCCTGGGGCACGTGTGCTTGTCTGTACCACACAGGGACTGAGCTCCGGACCACTATGGACACTGCTAAGCCATATCTTCTGATCCTGGCCACAAGGCAGCTTGCTTTTTGGACCCAAGTAGTGGAATTGACATTTATTACCAGTCAATTCACTTTGCATGATTCCTGCTGGCATGACAAGACCACTGTGATTCTGGAGTTATTCTGTGGCCTGGCCATGGCTTTGGGGCATCTCCACTCCACAGCCCCAACTCCAGGGCTTCGAGCAGCCATGGCAGGACTTGGGGGCACTTCCCCTGGAGAAGCCATGACAGATGGGGAGATGGGCTCTCACCTCACCTTCGATGGACATGGGCCAACAATGTGCCTTCCTGGTAAATGCCCGGTCGGACCCTGACCCTCAACCTTCCTGTAAGTGTTTTCTTTTCCATCCTTTGCTTCTCCCTTATCCTCAACTTGGGCCACGGTCCCCCTCCTGCCAGAATCTTCCCAAAGACCCAACCCTTCTTTCCCTCACAGAATCACTGACAAATGCGTGGGACAAAAGTGAGTTTTGTTCTTTACAGATGGGGAAACTGAGGCCTGTAGTGGAGGGGCACCTTGCCAAGGCCTCCCCGAGCATCAGCAGCCAGACGGGACCCCCCTCTGTGAACGCAGTCCCACCACATCACAGGGCTGCACAGTGGTTAGACAAGGGGCTGGGCGTCCAGGGTGGAGTCCCAACTCCAGACCCCACGAGGCAGGTGACCGTGGCCAATGCCTCCTCCGGGCTCATTCTGCCTGGCTGAAAAATGGAGATGGTGTAGGATTTACCCCATAGGATTCAATGAGGTCATCTGTGGGGAGGGCAAAGCTAGCGCCTCAGACAGAGAAATGGGCAAGAACTCTGAATTTTTTCACTAGCATGTGCCAGACACAGCACTGGGCACTTTACATGCATCGTCACCTTTCTTCTTTGGGGCACGCGTGGTAGTTAGACAGCAATATTCTCATTTTCCAGCTGAGGAAAACGGAGACTCAGAGATAGAAGCCAGGCCTGTGGCACCCTCCACCCCTCACACTGTCTGCTCTGTGTTCTGCTGTCCACTTGTGGGTCACTGCCCACCTGCTTCCAAGTTCATGTCATTCTAATTCCCATTCCCAGGCACTGGCCCAGGCTCTGAGGAGACTGCAGGGAACGGCACAGAGAAGACTCCTGCTTTTGCTGTCCTGGAGGGACCAAGGCTGCCCTTTGGTCTCCGTTTCTACCTTCACTTGGTGCCCCACTCTACCCCTGAAAGAGCTGGACCTTGTACAAGTAAACACACACGGAAAAGACAAACTCCAAAGTAATAGTACTGTGATAAAGAGAAACAGGAAGATAAAGACATGGGGGTGAGCATCCTCTGTATTAACTAGCATGGCCAGAGAAGACCGCTCAGGAAATACAATGTGAATTGCTGAGAAAAAGACAGATCATGGCTATCCGAGGGAAGGAGTCCAGACAGCAGGTGCAAAAGCTCTGAGGCAGGAACGTGTTTGGCAAGTTCAAAACACAGTGAGGTAACCAGATGGCTAGAATGAACTGGAAAAGGGAGAGAGCGGCGGATGAGGAGGCTGATATTAAGGCTTCCCAAGAAAGAAGTCAGCCTCTCGGGGTGCTGTCAGCTCCTCCAAAGCACAGGAGATTGTGTTGGGAGGAGGAAACACAGCGCCGATCACTCTTGATTCCAGAACATTCTGCATAAAAACTAACACACCTGCTGGGAATATGAACTGGAATCGAGAATCAAACATTTAAAATGCACGTTCTTTGACTAGGCAATTTTAGCTGCAAAGGTGGTCAGTGGCATTTAATTACAGCAGAGAAAATCTAGAAAACACCTATGTGTCAACAGGTTGTGTGTGTTATTATACCATGTCAAGGTCACGGGAGATGATGTGGCCATGTGAAATGATGCTATAGAGAAGCGCTGAAAGTGTTTTAGTAAAAAAAGAAAGATGTGCACGATATATAGTTAAAATGAAAAATGGTCCTGTCTTTCTGAATATAAATCTATATGTACAGGCATAGCCAAAGAGACTAGAAACGCTGAGGACCATCTTTGTGGGAGGGAATTGCAGGCACATTTTCTTGTCTTCCTTTTGTTTATCTGGGGTTTCTGCCCCCCTAAAGTTACTTCAATTTGCCTGAGTTAAGTTAAAAAGGGAACTTTAAAGAGATGCATGGCTTTATGGTTCTATAGCCAAGATGGTAGGTGCTGGGCCGTGGCTCTGGGAGACGTGACAGATGTGATGGTCACCGCCATGGGTCAGCCTCCTGGTGATGCGCTAACCACAGCTGAGCTGTCCAACAGGACAGGACACTCCTGGGGGCCTGGAGGCTGACCTGAGGGGAGGGCAGGTGTGGGGGCAGGGCTGGGCCTGCGGGCCAGCCTGGGCAGCAACAGTTGGCATCCAGGCCGCAGTGCCCCGGTGCCAAGCCCTGTGTCAAAGCATGCCCCACACAGCCTCCCGTATGTCTCCAGCAACCCATTCTGGGAGATATTGTTGTCCTCACTTTACAGATGGGGAAACTGAGGCTCAGAGAAGGGCACCAACCCACTCGAGGTCTCACAGCTAAACAGGGCCAGGAGCCAGGACCAGAGCCAGGACCCAAAGTCAGGCCAGGACTCCAGAGGACGTGCGATTGGATGACAGTGCCAACTTACAGCCAGGCTTTCACCTGTTCCCTCAACATCTCTCAGTTCCTGCCACAGTCTCATGATGGGAACTAGGCTCAAAGAGGTTATGCAACCTACCCGAGGCCATACAGCCTGTAGGTGGCAGAGCCTAGGACTCCAACTGCCCCCACTACACACACTCCAGCTTCCACAATGGGGAAGTCCAGAGGGAGTTGGGAGAGAGCCACCTCCTGTCCCTAAGAACTTTGTGGGGAAACTGAGGCAGTTGTGGGGAGTTTGCTGGGACCTGCTGATGACCCCCTTTCCAGATACACCAGCCTCCCTGCCTGACCCAGGCCAGAGGCTGAGGATCTTGGGTGTGGACTGATTGAAGCATCCACTGGAGGTGCTCAGAGTTGTGGAGTCCCCAGAGAATGCCCAGAGCGGAGGAGTGACTTGCCCAAGGTCACACAGCACAATATCAGGGCAGGGCCCATGGGCCTCACCTCCCCAGGCACCACAGGCTGGAGTAAGGGGTTTGTCAAGGAGAAGGAAAGAGCCGGCGTCTTCCAGGCAAAGAGAGATTCCTCACGTCTAGCGATCACGTCATCGGGCCAGGATGCCGTGGCCCCGGAGGACCGTCTCCGTCCTCCATGACCTCATTTCTTGGCTGGGTCCCAGTGTAGCACAGGGCGCCTGGAATCAATACCTCTTGGCAGGGCCCAAGGCTCTCCCCACCCCCGCTGCCCGGGCGGCCCTGCCCAGGAGCACACCGACCCTCCCAAGAGAGGGAGTCCAGTCAGAGCCACCACTGCTCACCACAGGCTGGGAGTGAGCCCCGAAATTTTCAAGGAGCTCAAACTGACTCCCCTCCCTGGCAGCTCACCTGTGCTGAGCTTACCGCAGGTGGGGGAGCAAGCAGCCTCCTTTCAAATTCAGAAACCTTCCCACACTTCCTGCCCCATGGGGGGCAGCTCACATGGCCTCCCTGGGTCAGTGTTTTTGTGCTTCAATGGGGGTGATGAATCCAGCTCACAGAGTAGCCATGGGGTTTCACTGTCCAACACAGTGCCTCACAAACAGTAGGCGCTTAATAAGTGCTGTCTCTCCTCCCTTTAGTCTGGATGCTTATTATAGCACCATCAGAGTCACCCTCACACTTAACAGCAACCATGAGAAGGAGGCTTGGTGGGGACAAAAGGCCCCTCCTGCAGCTGGGGAAGCGGGGTTTGGTGAGGGTGCTGTGGAAACAGGTTTAGAACCCAGCACTTGACAACATCAAAGTGTAGCACCAGGCTGCCTCTCAGTCAGTGCCTGGGCTGAGAAACCCCTGAGAGAACATGGCATCCAGCTTGCTCCCCATTCACAGGCAGGAAGGTCAAGGCAGTTCTGAAGATCACAGAGCCAGTTAAGGCAGAGGTGACTGGAGCTCGGTGTCCACGCTCCCAGGCCAGTGGAGACGGGTAGCCTTCGCAGCCTGAGACTGGAGGCTGTTGTGACAGGACAGGCCCCTCCACTGCAGTCACACTCAGCTTTAGGGAGCGTCCTCATCTTCATGGGGCCCCTAGGGGACTGATTGCCCTGTGTGGCTTCTCCAGG
Organism: Rhinolophus ferrumequinum; assembly: GCF_004115265.2. Taxonomy (NCBI): domain Eukaryota; kingdom Metazoa; phylum Chordata; class Mammalia; order Chiroptera; family Rhinolophidae; genus Rhinolophus; species Rhinolophus ferrumequinum. The sequence continues at coordinate 1,176,124 of NC_046285.1, read as the reverse complement.
GCGGGTCCCTGGTGCATTTAAGGTCTGACAATTAAGTTCACGAACTTGTTGCTAAACTTTTTTTTTATATCAGAGGGATTATTCATTATGAATTTGTACCAACTGGACAAACAGTTAATCAAGTTTACTATTTGGAAAGGTTGAAAAGGCTGCGTGAAAAAGTTAGACCAAAATAACCTGAACTTTTCACCAACAATTCATGGCTCTTGCATCACGACAATGTACCAGCTCACACGGCACTGTCTGTGAGGGAGTTTTTAGCCAGTAAACAAATAACTGCATTAGAACACCCTCCCTACTCACCTGGTCTGGCTCCCAGTGACTTCTTTCTTTACCCGAAGATAAAGGAGATATTGAAAGGAAGACACTTTGATGACATTCAGGACATCAAGGGTAATACGACGACAGCTCTGATGGCCACTCCAGAAAAAGAGTTCCAAAATTGCTTTGAATGGTGGACTAGGTGCTGACATCGGTGCATAGCTTCCCAAGAGGGGTACTTCGAAGGTGACCATAGTGATATTCAGCAATGAGGTATGTAGCACTTTTTCTAGGAAGAGTTCGCGCACTTAATTGTCAGACCCCATAAGTCCCACTAGCTCCAGGGCCCTGCGACAGGGTGTCCTAAGAGAGGGGAGGACCTGGCTAGGCTGGGGCTGCACAATCACGGCCCAGGCATCACGCAAGCAACAGATGAGTAGTGAGGGAAGCAGCCCCTCTGGGCAAATGAAAGGGACAGGTGGGGACTGAGGTGAGCAAGGGAGCATGTGCCCCACCGGAACAAGGTGGTAACTCGTTTTCTGCCATGTGGAAATACGGGTTGTAAGGGCTTCTAGATTGTTGATATATTGTTTTCAAGAAACAGCAATACATCCAGATTTTTATATAAAATCTCATTGAATCAGCAGGGAACAGGGCAGGGTAAAGGGGGACTGCTTGCTATTTGGGCCCGCACCTGGGAGCTCAGTCTTAACCTCACAAGGTGACTGTGCAAATGCCTCTTGGGTTCTCCAGAACCCCACAGGCCAGTTTCACCATTTGCTTTCTTCAGCTTCTGGGTGGGGAGTGGAGCCCATGTAGCCCACCCTGGCTCTCTGCAGGTGGTGTTTGGGTCAAGAAGCAGCATTAAGAGGGAGGGACCCTCACCCTGGCACCCTGAGATTAATGGGACCCTCATGAGCAGCCTTGAATTTGCAGCAGGGGTTGTAGGTTTGGGGCAATTCTTGGTGTCTTTGCTGAGACTTCCCTTTCTCTGCCAACCCAGAGAGCAGAGAGGAAACCGGTGAGAAATGATAACGGGGACACACTCTGCTATTGAGCGGGCAGTGAAAGCAAACCCTCCCACCTTGGATCTTGTGCATTTTATTCAGGCCACACCTCACCCCACACACCTTACTCACACAAGCCCAGATGCCCCCAGAGGGCCATGCACAGCGGTGGGCAGGGGTTGTCATTTGGGCCTTGAGAGGGCTCAGCCCCAGTGGTAGGCAAAAAATGCCCGCCTTCCCCAGATAGCCACTTCTTAATCCCTGGATTCTTGGAATGTGTTACCTTACATCGCAAAAGAGACTTTGCAGACGTGGTTAAATTAAGAATGTTGAGATAGGGAGATTATCCGGATTATCTAGGTGGGTCCAAGGTAACCCTAAGAGTCTTTTAAAGGTAGACGAGGGAGGCAGAAGGTCAGAGTCACAAAGAGACTTGAAGCTGCTATACTACTGGCTTTGGAGATGGAAGAAGGGGCCACCAGCCAAGGAGTGTAGGCAGCCTCTAGAAACTACAAAAGACAAGGAAATGATTGTCCCTTAGAGCCTTCAGAAGGAACGCAGCCCTGCCGACACCTTGATATCATCCCTGTAAGACCCATTTTGGACTTCTGAGCTCCAGAACAGTTCAGAGAATAAATGTGTTGAGCCACTGTGTTTGTGATAATTTGTTAGAGCAGCAACAGCAAATAATATAGATGTCATGTGAGCTGGAAAAAAACCTGGAGTAGGAGCAGCTGGGGCTGCGGGTAAGGAAGCCCTGGCGCTCACACCCTGAGGGCACATGTCCCACAGTGCCTATCATGGGTGTCACCCTTGCCTCACCCAAGCTGGTCTGTGACATCCCACCCCTCTTGCCTCAACATTTGGTTGAGATAACCCAGAGCAAGGCCAACAAGAGTATAACACCTTCATCCCCCAGGAATTGGCACAGAAACAGCCCAATCCGTGCAAAGGCCAGAACCTCTGCTGGCTCTGACGTCTCCTGGACATGAGGCCTGGAACCACTGTAGCCACGTTGCCACCTTGAGGGGCTTAAAAACTAGAGAAGGAAGGAGCTAGCAAGTCGCCTGTGAGAGCCACTGAGGTCTCAGCCTAAACAGTGGCTGTGGGGAGGGCCTACTGTGCCAAAATGAGGAAGATCGGTGAGGAGGACAGCCTACGGGTGAAACCTGAGCCACCAGCATCTCATGCACATTCTCCCACAGCAGCCAGGGCACCTCAGGAATATAGGCCAAATTACGACCCGCCACCGCTCAGGCCGCCAGTGGCCCCTCCGCACCCTGAGTAAGAGCCAAAGTCCTTTCTATGGCTACAAGGCCATACACCATTGGGCCCCATGACCTTCCTGACCTCGCCTCCCCCCTCCCTTTTCCCCAGACTGTTTCACCTTGGCCCTGCTCTGTAACTCAAACACACCAGGCACACGCCTGCCTCGGGGCCTTTGCCAGGGCTGTGCCTGTGCCTGGCACACCCTTCTCAGAGGCTCACCTGGCTGACTCCTCCCTCTATTTCAAGTCTTCGCTTAAATGTCATCCTTTCAGTGAGTCCTTCCTTGACCACCCTGCCATCTCACTCACCCCCATTTCCTGCTTGGTTTTGTTCCCAAGTATTTATCACATACCATTTATTCACTTATATCTTTTGTTGATTGACTGTAGCTCCCCAAAGGCAGGGACCTTCTCTGTTTAGTCCCACTGCCTAGAGCAGCATCTTACAGAGTGGCTGCAAAATACATACCTGAATCAGAACCAGGAGAGCTCCGGGTGGAGGCTCCAGCTCTCACAACCCAGCCCCTCCCCCCCCACCGTCCCTCCCCCACCACCGACCCCTCCCCCGACCACTGCCCCACCACTACCACCACCACCACCTGGACCACCATCCTGGGGCCTGGAGCTTGCTCTCCGGCGCCCTCCACCGCCTGAGCTGGCCCTTGTCTCCTGACCTCTAGATCGGCAGACAACTTTGTCTTAAAAAGTGCAGGCATTCCTGGGCGTCCCCCCCCACCCCCCCCGCACCCGCCCCTACCCCTCAGCCCCCCTCCTCCAGCCTCTGGTGCACGCAGGCACGTGTGCCGACAGGCCAGCACGAGTGGATTCCAGGAACGGAGAGAGCAGCAGGCAGGGCCCAGAGAGGCTGCCCATGGTGGGGCACCAGCAGCCCTAGCCCCGTCCCAGGAGAACCGCCAAGTCGCTACCTGAGCAGTCCCTGCTTCTGGGCACACAGGCATGCAGGCACGCAGGCATGCACGCACACTCCATTTGGAAATTCCAGAATGTCAGAATTCTAGAGTTTTGAAAACTTGTTTATTTCAATGTAGCCCACATTCTGTTCTTGAAAGACTGGGCTACGGCAAATTGTATACTTCCAGACCCTCAAACGCCTCAAGAATCAAAGCAGAAAAGTCCCATGAGGTCATTCTACGGCAGACTCAGCTGGTAGCTCCCAGCACCATCCATCCTTTTCTTATTTCTCTGATTTTCAGCGGGGCTCCCCAAATGAAAACCTCACTCCCAGCCTCTCTTATATCTAGAAGGGTCATGTGACTAAGTTCTGACCAGTGGAATGTAAGAAATAGTGTCCAGCATCAACTTCCAGGAGCTTTCCTTAAAAGATATCTGATACCCACACTTTGCTCTTTTTTATCCTTCCTTCTTTCCTTCCTTCCTTCCTTCCTTCTTTCCTTCCTTCCTTCCTTCCTTCCTTCCTTCCTTCCTTCCTTCCTTCCTCTGTCTCACTGCTTAGAACTAAGATGTGATGGCTGGGACTCTGGCAGCCATATTGGAACACAAAGACCAGATTTCTTCCTTGGTTTGAAGCCAGGAGTTAGAAGGAGGCTAGTCCCCACACCTCTACGCCTAAATATGAAAAAGATAAAAATTTCCCTCTTGTTTAAGTCATTGCTCTTTGGGATTTTCATTTACAGTCCAACCCTCTTACTGCATAGATGGGGCAAGTGAGGCCAGAGTGAGCAAGGACCTTACAAGGCTAGATGCCGAGTCAGGGCAGGGCCAGAGCAGAACTGAGGCACCTGCTTCCTTAGGAGCCCCTGGGCTGGCCTCTCTGATTGCTCCAATGGGTCACAGGACCCTCTTCCCCCAGGTTCGCCCAGACTAGTCCCCTATCTCTTTCCATCCATGGAGGTTCCCAAGGCCGCCAGAGGCAGCCCTGGATGGAGGCACCAGAGGCCTCGCCTCCACCAGGGACGTGTGTGAGCCCAGGCAAGCCCTTCCCATCTCTGGCTACGTGTGTGCTTCATCAGCCCCAATTATTGGCCTCGATGTCTCCCTTCACTAGACTCCCTCAGGATTCCTGGGTTCTGATTCACCCTCATCTTAAGACCAGAGGTCCTTAAAACCAGGGGTCCCTCAGCCCAAGCCCTGTCCATTCCACAATATCGCTGGTACATGGTCACCCAGGTGCTGTTCAGACAGAGAGGACAGTTCCTCTCCGACAGTGCAGCCCAGTCCTTCTGAGCTCTACCTGGGATGCCCGGGCTGCACATGGAGCTGGAATCAGCCTGCTGAGTCCCAGCCTGTCCTCTGGGCCAAATGAGCAGGGGACCAGGACGGTGAGCCCGCTCCTCTCCACACTCATGGGCACTTGATGCACTGCCGCTTTCTGAATTCTGCACGCTGGGGAGGAGTTCAGGTGGGACAGTGGAGGAAAGGGAATGCGGACTACTCAGCTTCTCCTCAAGGACTGGGTTTTTATCTCCACAGATAATGGAGCTGCAGAAGCGGGTCCAGGCCTCGCTGGCATGAGAAGAGATCCAGCCCATGCTCTTCATGCATTATCTGATTTAATGTTCATAATAATCGCTAAGGTACACTCAGTTATTACCCCATTTCACAGATAAGGAAACTGAAGTACAGAGAAAGTTGTCCACAGTCCACTTTCTGCCCCAACAAATCCAGATTCAACCCACGTGTGTCACCTTCTCCAAGACCCTCCTCTGTCTGGGATCCCACCCTGCCCATGGCACCTGGAGCGGGCCCCAATGGTGGATCTGAGCACTCGTCCACCGTTTCCCGGGGCCCCTCCCTCAGTCCTCCCAGGCCCACGTCAGAACAAGACTCCAACTTGCAGGAAAATTATGAATAAGGCAAAAGAAAGTTGTCCTGGCCCCTGTGCATGCCTTAAGTATTTAAATTCTTTTTCATAATTATCTCAAATAGTAATTATTGCAGGAGCAGATGCGCTTATCGCAGACAAGAAACCACCTGCCTTCCCATTTTTGTCAAAAGTGGAAACACTGACATTATTTTTGCGATTCGCTTCAATAGCTGTTTTCACTGTAAATACCACCTTAACCACAAGAAAAATACCCTGGGAGACGCTGGAGGTATTCGAGGTTTTGGAGGAATTATTCCATGAGGGCTGCGAGTGTTTCACAAGGACATGGACAGAAAGGGGCATGGAAGAGTGCTCCCTCTTCGTGCCAGAGGGAAAAGTGCACCAGCTGAGAGGAGGCTCTTACTCCAATGGGGGGGATCACCATGTGAGCCCCTTCCTGCTCTGTGCTCCCAACTCTCACCCCCACCATCGACTCCAGCTGCCTCCCCTGGGCTGCCCACCCTCTGGAAACACCTTGTTCCTCCCCAAAGAACATCAGAATCAAGGGGCTCCCTCCAGGCCCCATCGGAAACAAGGGGCCTGACCTCCAACAGGAAGCTCTAAGAGTGAAAGACTGGAAGGGACCAGGTTTCCAAGAACACGGCATTCCGAGGTTTGCAGGGCTCTAGCCTCACACAGTCAGGCACAGGGGCGATGGGAAAGACAAAGGAACATCAGGGGCTACAGCCTGAAAACTGTCCACCCCAGCAAACTCCTTCCCCACAGAGTTATGTGGAAGCAGGGCATCCCCTCCCTCTGAGTCCGAGCTCAGTCCGAGCTGTCAGGCACGGAGTGAACTCCCTGGGGGTGTGCAAGCAGGGCCTGCACAGTTGCTATGGGAAGGAGTGTCCAGTTCTGGGTGAGAGGCTGGGGACAGGGGCCTTGAAGGGGGGCCCTATGATGGGGCAGGATAAGCCATGGCCAAGAAGCGGGCATCCCAGGTCCTAACCCTGTGTCTGCCACAGGTGGCCTCGGCCTGCCTGCCAGTCCTCTCTGGGCCTCAGCTTCCCATCCATCAAATGGACACACAGTCTTGGAGGAGCCTCTGGCTCTCGTTCCTGGGGAGTACAGGTGGGCAAATGCCTCCTCTTCAAAGCCTTCAGCGTTCTCATCTCAACAGCGGGTCTCTCCCGGGCTCTGTGTCCCCAAGTTATTAATGTCATTGTCATGATCAATTATTGCCATTGAGTATTTTTACTAAGTGCCAGGTACTATGCTGAGTACCCAGCATGCACTCTGCTTTATGTCAGTTTTCTTGCACAGGATTTCCACGCTGTAGTCCCACCACCATCCCCATTTTACAGACTGGAAACTGAAGCTCAGAGGGTATAAGCGTGTTGCCCAAGGCCACACAGCTAATAGGCCGAGGTACACATGACTGCAAGCAGACAACGTTACTGAGACCTACACTGTGCCCCCTAGAGATGGCAGGAGCTCTGATTGTTCCCATGTCAAGGATGCAGGCATCAAGGCTCGGGGAGACTCGCTTTACCAGAAGCGGGGGAGCTGGGACTTTAGCAGGTGTCCCTGATGATCAGGAGGGAGAAGCTTGAGAAGACAGTAGCAAGATGGGTACTGAGAAGTGAGGGGAGGGGTTCGCATCCAGCCGGCTGCCTGAGCATCTCCACAGGGCTCCGTGGGCCCTCCACCTCCCCACTCCTTTCCAGTTGTGTTCTCTGCTGCCCTCGCGTGGTCAATGGAGTAAACGGGGTCTCTGGATCTGGCTTGAGTGAGGAAGGGTTGGCTGGACTGGCCAGAAGGCAAGAGGGCCCTGGCCTGGCCATGAGGCACAATCTTCTCTCTAGTCTCACGCACCCCCCTCCAGCCACTCCGGCACATTCTTACTTCTCGGCCTTTGCCCTGCAGATCCCTCTGCCTGGGACACTCTTTTCTGCCTTTTCACGTGGTGGCCACCTTCTCATCCTCCAGCTTCCTGGTGCTATGACACGTCTCCTATTTAACCTAGGCCCCTGCTCTTCTCGGCCCTCAGCTCTGTTCTCATGTCCATTGTCAGACTTGTCCCTGTCCGACAGCACATTCTGAATTTGTTTGTTTGTTGACTGTTTCCCCAGCAGGGTCGTATCCAGTGTCTGGCACACAATAGACGCTCAGTAGTGACTTTAGAACAAATGACTGCAGGAACATCCCCATCAAATGGCCGTCCACTTGTTCACCCCCACCATGGGGCAGCTACGGCTAAAACAGGGGCACTTTCTCACAAGTTTTGGCCCTGTCTTCCCAAGGTTCCAGCCCTACCCTCCTGCCCCAAGACACCCTGCAGAGAATTAGGGACAGCAGTTGGAACCCCTGAGGCTGTGCTTCTCTTGGCTGAGCCATTCTGCCTTCACACAGGATGGAGTCTCCAGGGGTCGCTGTCCATTTCAGAGTCCACTGAAGTGTCTAGAGTGGAGCACAGGAACCAGGGAGCTCAAAGAAGAGCAAAGCAGAGCTGGACATCCCCTCCCTCGTTGCAAGCACAGATCTTTAGTAATGTGGCCTGACAGACACAGTCATTAGCTCAACAAACGTATCTTCATGCTGTTCCCTGCTGGTGCAGAGAAGTCTGCAGAGATGAATCCAGCCTAGATATATTGCTCGTGGGAGAGATAACATGCCTCCTTCATCCCACCCACTTCTGTCTGGCTGTGTGAGACTTTGGGCAAGTCCCTTACCCTCCTTGGCTTTAGTTCCTCTTAGGTACAGTGCAGGTCTGGGGGGAATGGTCACAAAGTTCCCTGGGACCCTGGGAGCCCCCATTTCATTGCGTTGAGCCGTCCCCTGCTCTGAACCTGTGCCTTTTACAAGCACGCCTCCCAATGTGCTTTCTTGATCGTCTAGCTATGATCCATCCTCCCCGTGCTGCTCAAGGGATGGCAGTCTCAGAAGGAAGAAGGGCTGTGTTCAGGCCCAAGGGGACAGCCAGTGGTATAAAGGGCTGCCGCCCACCTGCCCAGCACCCTTCCAAAATGGCCTGATGGTGGCTGTCATTGCTCTCTTCTGGGTAGAGGGGGGTGGCCTGGCCAAGGCTTCCTCACACAAGCTTCTGTCTTGCTGTGTGACAAAGTTAGGAGAGACAGCCACTCACGTTTATTGAGCACCTACTGTGTTCCACACTCCGTCCTGAATGTGCCCCCTCAGAACTACATGACAGGTGCCTGCATCCCATCTTTCAGGTGGGGGGGCTGGGGCTTGGAGCATTCAGCAACCTGCCCCTACTGCCCGGCTGGTCAGTTTGGCCCAGCACAGACTTCACCTTCTATGGCTCAACCTGCTGCGGACTCTCATTTTTCCTTTTCTTCCCAGGAAAAGTTTGGGTCAAATGTCTGAATGCTCCTGGCCATTAGGGTTCACACATCTACATTTCTCGATTCCTTGGTTCTCTGCACCTCCTATTTTAAGTCTCTGGGTTTCTGAACCCATGAGTCAAATACACTGTCATGAGTGACAATAGTTACCCCCTCACGGAGGTATCATATGCACTGACTCATTCAGCCCTCACCACAACGGGCTGGTTCTGATATTAACCACAGAAGCTCACAGGCGAGGAAACCGGGGCACATAGAAGTTAAGGAACTTGCCCAGGTAAGTGGCAGAGCCAGGATTGGAACCCAGGAAGTCTGGCCCCAGGGTCTGTGCGCCTCACCACACTATACTGCACTAAAATTCAGAGAGCACCTAGTCCAGAATTCAGGTGCTGAGATTTGAACATTGCAATATTGTAAACATCTCAAGGAGTGTAATCTCCTTAATGGAGTGTTCTCACGACCTCCACCTCTGGTCTGGGAAAATGATCACACCGAGATCTTGAGGCACCCACGCCCTTCAGAGAAGTGGCCCAAGGGCAGCTGCTGCTCCTGCAAAGCGCACGCGGCAGGTGGCTTCCTGGAGGAGGACCCTCCACCTTGGTTGGTTTGGAGCCCCTTCTGTGGCTTGCTCAGCCCTGTCCTGCTCATACAGGCACTAACCGGGAAACTGAGGCCGCATAGAGGGGCATGTGAGCCGGCCCCATCTTCAGGGTCAGTGGTGAGTGGCCAGCCCGTGGGCGGGGTGGGCGGCCCTCAGGACCCAGGCCTTGCAAAGCGGCGGGGAGACGCTGGGCGCCAGGCCCAGCCCCTCTTACGCTCTGCTTTCCACGTCGCCACAGCGCCCCCTGGCGTCGGCCTGCGGCGGCCGGCTCCGGCCTTGAACGCAGGCAGGCCCTTCCTGCGGGAGCGGCAGCCGGGATGCCTCGGGCGGCCGGGCAGGGGTGCGCCCCGGGAAGGGAAGAGGCGCCCAAGGCCGGGCGGGGAGCGGCTCGGGGCTGGCGCGGGCGAGCGAGAGGAAGGCGGCGGGCGGCTGGCAGGCAGTTGGAGGGAGCGGCTCCCCAGCGGGCTGACCCTCGCCACCGGCTTCAGGGGACTGGCTCTTCGTGAGAGGCCTGGGCTTCCTGTCCTCCGCGGCAGGCTGGAGCGGCCGCCAGGAGCCGGGAAGAGAGCGACCACACCCCTGAGCCTGGAGCTGACTGACCTCCCGCTGCAGCTCTGCCCTGGGGCGGCATGGGCAGGGGCTCAGCCTGCCCGCCACCCAGCTGTGCCCGGCAGGCAGGCCCTCCCTGCCTGCAGCCAACTGGAGCAGAGGGGAATGCCTTCAGTTGTGACCGTGCTGACAACCATCATTGTAGCCAGGGCCTCCCACACCAGCGGAGCCCACATGCTGCCCCAGTGGGCACGGGAGCAGGGAGATAGATGGGGGCCGCATTGATTTTCTTAAAGCAGAGGAGTGTGCGTGCAGATGGAAATGCCAGACTTAGGGGTGTAGGGAAAGGCGGGGGAACAGAACCTGCCTTAAAAAAAGTGGGTTGGGGACACAGAAGCCCTGGGTCCGGATGCACCTCATCCTCCACCGCTACCAGGTGAACTCTGCCTCACAAACAGGAGACAAACTGTAGGCTGAGTATAAGGAGGAAGCCAGACTGGGGCTTCCAACAAACACAGACCTCAGGCAGCGTTCTTTTCTGAAATCTGGCAGCGAGGGCCCCAGAAGACAAAGCTCCCTGTAGGGAACAAAGCTCCCTTTCCTGGAGTCCAGCACCTCTGCTTCCACCACACACACACACACACACACACACACACACACACACACACACCTTCCCAGGACAAAGCTGCCAGGAAGTAAACACACGTTAGCAGGCTGTGTGAGAGGGAGAGCCCAGGCCTAAGGGTACAGATGGGGAAACTGAGGCCTAGAAAAGGGCAGCGACTTGCTCTGAGTCCTCCGCACACCCCACATTTCCACCATCATAGCACTCATCACACCAAAGGGTCTGTCTACCAGGGACCCCCAGACAACAATCACACAACTAAATATATAAAATAATATCAGTGAATGTGCTTAGAAGAAAAATATAAAGGGTAAGAAGACAGGGGATGATAGGCGGTAGGGGTGTGGAACTTACGGCAGACATGGGTCAGGGAAGACCCTTATGAGGAGGTGACAGCTGAGAAAAGACCTGAATGAAGGGAGAGAAGGAACCTTATGAATACCTGGGAATAAATGTTCCAGGCAGTGCAAAGGCTTGAGGTGGGAATGTACCAGGTGAGCTCAGGAACAGTGAGGATGGCCACGTGGATGTGGAAAGGGAGATGAGGTTGGGGAGTGTGCCCGGGCCAGCTCTGGAGGGCTTACAGAGCACAGGGAGGGATTCTAATTGATCCCGGCTATGACGGGAATCGATGGAGGGGATTGAAAACAGGGAAGTTGTTTAAAATAACTGCTCAGGCAGCTTTGAGGGAAAGTGCTGTGCAGACTGGAGGGCTGTGTAGTAAGGGAGGAGGCAGAGCGGTGGCAGCGATCCAGGCAAGGGACGATGGTGGCTGGAGCCAGGCTGCTGGCAGTAGAGGCGGGGGAGGGTGCTTGGGTTCCGCCGTGTTCTGAGAGTTGATTGTGCAGGACTTGCCTACAGTTGCCTGTGGGGAGGAGTAGCCATGGAGAGGTCAGGTTCTGAAATGTTCTGAAGGTCCAGCAGGCAGGACTCACTGATGGTTTGGATGTGGGGGTGACAGAGAGGAGTCCTGCTGCTCCAGCTTCTAACTGAGTGACTGGGTGACCATGGTACCATCCAACTCAGGCTCGCCCACCCCCACCCTCCATCCCTTTCACTATGACTCTGGGAACTCGTTTGTAGCCAGCAAGACCCCTAAAGCCGCCTCTCTCCTTACTGCATGCTCACCACTCGCTGAAGAGGCTCCATCTCCAGCCCCAGTGCCTGGAGGGGTGGCCAGGAAGGCGTGCAGGGGCCAGGAGAGCTAAGACCATGTGGGTGGGGGAGGGAAGCTCCCCAAAAGAAAACGGGGCTGCCACAACCAGGGCAGGGCCTGCCAGGCAGGCACAAACAACTGGTGCCTCGTGTAGGAGCGCACATTAACTGATGTCCCGGGAGCCCGAGGGTGGCTAATGAGGTTATGCCCGTTCACGGTTGAGGAAACAGAGGTCCAGGGAAGTGGAGTTCTAGCCAATGTCCCTCTGCTGGACCAGGCAGGGCTTACCTCAGGCCCCGTCTGCCGATGCTTTCCCTTCACCACAGCTGGTAGGTGGGTTTTCCCTGGGATTCCCATCCACAGCAGTGACAACGTGACCATGTTCACTCTGGGCCCAATTGGAGGGGCACTGGTGCCTCTACGCCTACCCCCCTCCTGCCCCCCTCCTGCCCCCCTACTGCCCCCCTCCTGCCCCCCTTGCCCCCTCCTGCCCTCCTCCTGCCCTCCTCCTGCCCACCCCCTGCCCCCCTCCTGCCCCCCTCCTGCCCCCCTCCTGGCCACCCCCTGCCCCCTCCTGCCCTCTTCCTGCCCCCCTCCAGGCCACCCCCTACCCCCCTCCTGCCCCCCTCCTGCCCCCCTCCTGGCCACCCCCTGCCCCCTCCTGCCCCCCCTCCTGCCCACCCCCTGCCCCCCTTGCCCCCTCCTGCCCTCCTCCTGCCCACCCCCTGCCCCCCTTGCCCTCCTCCTGCCCCCCTCCTGCCCACCCCATGCCCCCCTCCTGCCCCCCTCCTGCCCTCTTCCTGCCCCCTCCTGCCCACCCCCTGCCCCCCTCCTGCCCCCCTCCTGCCCCCCTCCTGAACCCCTCCTGGCCACCCCCTGCCCCCCTCCTGCCCACCCCCGGCCCCCCCTGCCCCCCTTGCCCCCCTCCTGCCCCCCTCCAGCCCACCCCCTGCCCCCCTCCTGCCCCCCTCCTGCCCACCCCCTGCCCCCCTCCTGCCCTCTTCCTGCCCCCCTCCTGCCCACCCCCTGCCCCCCTCCTGGCCACCCCCTGCCCCCCTTGCCCCCTCCTGCCCCCCTCCTGCCCCCCTCCTGCCCCCCTCCTGGCCATCCCCTGCCCCCCCTGCCCCCCTTGCCCCCCTCCTTACCCCCTCCGGCCCCCCTCCAGCCCACCCCCTGCCCCCTCCTGCCCCCCTCCTGCCCTCCTCCTGCCCACCCCCTGCCCCCCTTGCCCTCTCCTGCCCCCCTCCTGGCCACCACCTGCCCCCCTCCTGCTCCCCTCCTGCCCACCTCCTGCCCTCCTCCTGCCCACCCCCTGCCCCCCTTGCCCCCTCCTGCCCTCCTCCTGCCCTCCTCCTGCCCACCCCTGCCCCCCTTGCCCCCCTCCTGCCCCCCTCCTGCCCCCCTCCTGGCCACCCCCTGCCCCCCTCCTGCTCTCCTCCTGCCCTCCTCCTGCCCACCCCCTGCCCCCCTTGCCCCCCTCCTGCCCCCCTCCTGCCCTCCAACTGCCCACCCCCTGCCCACCTCCTGTCCCCCTCCTGCCCACCCCCTGCCCCCCTCCTGGCCACCCCCTGCCCCCCTTGCCCCCTCCTGCCCCCTCCTGCCCCCCTCCTGCCCACCCCCTGCCCCCCTGCCCCCTTACCCCCCTCCTGCCCCCTCCTGCCCACCTCCTGCCCCCCTCCTGCCCACCTCCTGCCCTCCTCCTGCCCGCCTCCTGCCTGCCTCCTGCCCTCCTCCTGGGCCTCTGACCTTGCTAGGACCCCTGCAGGGAGGGTTTAACATTGGCCCAAAGGCATTGGCCTGGAGACCAGTTGTCAGGTGGAAGCATCCAGGCAGAAATCCTGACACGGCTGACAACGCCCCGGGCAGGCACAGAGGCCCATTGTCCCCTTCCCGTCCCCACCCTTCCTGGTGTATTTCACAGGGTCAGAGTGGCTGCGGTGGGGAGGACAAGCACATAAACCTTGGCCCCTCCAGGCTGGACCAGCCTTGAGCTTCTGATCTGATAAATGGACTGCACGGAGGGCAAGGCATGGCACAATGCTGACCTTTTAGGGCTGAGAGTGAGGGAGCTAGAGGGCTGAGCCCCACTGGGGACCCTTAGGAGCCTGTGTGGCAGCAATAGCAAGGGCCACCACCAAGGAGTAGGCAGAGAGAAACCTGGAACAGGTGCTTCAGATATTGGGGGGTAGTGCAGGCCAAAAACAGGCCCCAGCCTGGGACGCCCCTCCCCTCCACATACCAACTGCTGCCATCACTACCACCATGCTGTGCTACTTCCTTTAGTTCTGGCCCCAGCCTGCACAATTGGACAAAGTCTGATTATCACGTGAATGGCTGGAAAGGACCCAGCCTTTCTCTCAAGCAGCTCATGGGTGGGTGGGGGAGTGCATAAACATGTCTGTTTATTTATCCAATAAATATTTATTAGTGCCTCCTTTATGCTGTACCTGGTGCTAAGTGCTGGGGAAAGAGATGATGTTTGTGTAAATTCTGAGAAGGGCTCCCCCTAGGGATGTGTGAAGGCAGTAGGAGCACAAAGCAGGGATGTGCCAACCCTGTGTGTGGTGATCAGAGTGGGGCATTGCAGGATGAGTAGGAGTTTGCCAGGCACTCCAAGCACAGGCATGGAGGTGTGGAGATGCTTGCAGGTAGCTGGGAAGGGATAGTGGCTGGGGTGGCTGGAACGCAGGGAATGGATAGGTTGTGACGCAGATCTGTGGAACTTGGACTTGATGGGGAGTCACAGGGATTTACATAGGAGAGGGACTGAAGCTGAGTGTCTCCTCTGCTAGCTCAGCCTCAGACATCTTCCTTTCACCCCCTGACATGGCAAGCAAGGACACTCAGAAGAACCAGGCACCCTGTCCGTCATCAGCCATGGCTGGACTGTGTGTGTGGCCTGGGCGAAATGTTCTGCATTGGTAAAGGGGGCATGATCGAGGAAAGGAGGGGGAGTCAAGAAGGCTTGTCTCCTTCAGAGGAGGCGAGGCAAAGCCCGCTCCTCCAGACCGCTTGCCACACCTAGGCATGGGCGAGGGCTCCTCTAAGGGCCAAAATGAGCAGGCTGACCACGGGGCTATGGGTCAGGTGGCTGCCAGAGCCCAGGCACCCGAGATCGGAACCCCCATACACACACACACCTCCTCCACCTTAGATGCACCCCCTTCAGGCCAGCATGCCCACAAAAGCAAGTACAGCAGGACCACTGATGGCGTGTAGGCCCCAGACATACGGCAGCCCCTGTCGTAGTGTCCTTGGGGGAGTCTGTTCACATCCAAATTATTAGTGGTGCTGCCTTTCTCATTCAAGGGTGCAGAGCTAGACAAGAAAGTTACGGTCACCCACCTCATCCTGGGCATTTGCTGGTGTCACCGTTCCTCTTAAGAGGGTTTCTCAACCATTGTGTGTGCATGTGTGCATGTTTGTGTGTACCTGCATATGTGTGCATGTGTGTGTATGCATGCACATTTGTGTGTGCACATGCACGTGTGTGTGCATGTTTGTGAGCACATGTTTGTGTGTATCTGTGAGCATTTTTGTGTGCGTGCATGTGCCACAGGTGTCTTTGGCCGTCTGGAGGAAACTGTAGGTTTTTAAATGTCAATTATATTGAAATTATAGTTATCAAAATACTAAAAAGAAGTCTGTAATAGGGCACTATGTGGGTTCCTTTCTTAACACAATGAATAACACATTCTAGCGGCAGATCTAACACACACAGTAATTTTAAAGTACTGCTGAGCATAAGCGGTATTTTGAGATACCTGAAATGTGACGTGAACACAGCTAATGCTACTGTAGCTTGTTGCCTGCGTTCATAATGAAAGGAAATGCTACATTTCCATTAGGGGGTAGTTTAGTGGCAAACAAAAGATGTCATTTTTGCACATCTATTTTCACGATCCCGATTTCTTTCCAGGTCCCGAGAGTGCTCTAGGAGCCAGCAATAGCCCTGCCCCACGCATCCCTACCTGCCCCCTCATCTGCACTTGTGTGGCTACCCGCAGTTCCCTGTGTATACACCCCAAGGTCTGGAGGAGCTGACCCTGGGCCAGCTCCGCAAAGCTCTAGGGACAGCACCATAGTCCTCTTCCCCCTGCCTGTGACTCAATTCTGCACGCGCACCCCACTTTGCACCTCAGAACTTCCACTGCTCCCCCAACACCTCACAACTCTGTGCTTGGAGTGCCCAACCTGCTTCTCCACCTGAGTAATTCTTGCTGGGTAATTGAAAGCCCACTGGAGGCAACACCTCCTCCAGGAAGCCTCCCTGATGCCAGTGTAATCACCCCTCTAAGTGTCCACAACCCCCTGCAGCTTCCTTACCATTGCAATGACTGCCCAAATGGTCATACCTGTTTCTGTATCCATCTCCACCAGACTGTGAGCTTCTGGAGGCGGGGTAAGGACAGTGCGATGAGCTATTTCCTTCATAGACTATTTTTCAGAGCAGTTTTAGGTTCACAGCAATATTGCCTGGAAAGTGCAGAGTTCCCCTCTGCTTTCTCCACCCACACATGTACAGTCTTCCCTGCCATCAACACCCTACCAAAGTGGTACATCTCTCACCGTCCATGAACCTCCATGGACGCTCTATCATCACCCAAAGTCCACAGTTTCCATGAGGCCTCACTCTTGGTGCTGGACATTCTGTGGGTTTTGGAAAAGGCGTAATGACATGTGTCCATCATTACAGTATATAGAGCAGTTTCTTTTTTTCCTTTGGACTTTTTTTATGAATTTAAAACAAACGTCTGTACATTATGTGCAGGTCCGATTAGCTGGTGAGCAGGCATGCAGGCAGGATGCCAAGCTGGGTGGGAGAGCAGTGGCAGCCACAGGGGCGTGGAAAGGGTCTGGATCCTGGCTTCTCCATTCCTGCTCCCCAGCCTGCTGTCCCATGGCATCCCTGTCCCCAGGCCATGCTGCTGGCCTACTTCCCTTGGTGGTGACCTCCCAGCATGAAAACAGGAGCCTCTTCCTATAGAAAAATTAATAGAAGCCCGGGGTAGGACCTAACCCACCCCCACCCTTAGTCCCAGGCCTGCAACAGCCGTCTTCCAAAGAGAAAAGCCGGTTCAGGGAGCCAGGCCCAGGCCTGGCCAGGAGAAGGGCGAGCGGTACCTAGCAATCCGTGTCACCCCAGGGGCCCTGGGGGTGGTGGGCAGAGCCAGGCAGGGGCAGAGGTGAGGGGCTCTCACCCCAAGGCTTTAAGCAGAGCAAGGTGAGGGTGTCACAGCCCAGGGAAGGGCGGCACACTGGCTGTGGGCAGGGCCGAGGACCGGCAGGGGGCTAGAGCAGATGTGAAGCCCTTGGTCCTGGACCCCCACTCGATGTCCAGTGCACCCTGGGGATGCAGGGTGGGGCCTGGGCCACCGCCTGATACTGTCTTCACTGCCCCAAAACTCCTTTGTGCTCCACCTACTCCTCCCCCAGCCCGACCCCTGGCAACAACTGATCTTTTCACTGTCTCCATAGTTTTTGCCTTTTCCAGAAAGTCATATGGTTGGAATCATCCAGTATGTAGCTTTTCCTGATTGGCTTCATTACCTTAAAATATGCATGTAAGGTTCCTCCATGTCTTTTCATGGCTTGGTAGCTCATTATTTTTAGTGCTGAATGATATCCCACTGTCTGGATGGACCAGTT
Organism: Rhinolophus ferrumequinum; assembly: GCF_004115265.2. NCBI lineage: Eukaryota > Metazoa > Chordata > Mammalia > Chiroptera > Rhinolophidae > Rhinolophus > Rhinolophus ferrumequinum. The sequence goes on along the minus strand of NC_046285.1, from coordinate 1,158,858 downwards.
TATTATCCATCTCCTACTGAAGGACATCCTGGTTGCTTCCCAGTTTTGGCAATGATGAGTAAAGCTGCTGTAAACATCTGTGTGCAGGTTTTTGTGTGGACGTCAGTTTTCAGCTCATTTGGGTAAATACCAAGGAGTGTGACTGCTGGATTGTGTAGTAAGAGTATGTTTTGTTCAGTAAGAAACTGCCAAACTGTCTTCCAAAACCGCTGCATCCCCACCAATAATGTATGAGAGTTCCTGTCGCTCCACAGCCTTGCGGCATTTGGTGTTGTCAATGTTTGAGACTCTGCCCATTCTCATAGGTGTGTATGATGTGGAGCATCTTTTCATATGTCTATTGACCATCTGTAGATTTTCTTTGGTGAGATGTCTGTTAAGGTCTTTGGCCCATTTTTAAATCAGGTTGTTTTCTTACTGAGTTTTAAGAGTTTTTTTTCCTTTTCTTTCTTTTTTTTTTTGGATCACTGTCCTTTATCAACTATGTCTTTCACAAATATTTTCTCCCAGAGTGTCCCTTGTCTTCTTATTTTCTGGAGCAATGAATTTTTGCGGTGAAGAACACCTGGGTTCAAATCTGTGTGACCCTAGGTAAGTCACGTGTTCTCTAAGCCTCAGTTTCCCCTCTGTAGAAAAGAAAAGATGCCCTCCCTCACAGGTTTTAGTGGGATGAAATGAAACCTTAGCGATGCAGAGCCCCCGCGCAGAGGCTGTCGGGTAGGCACTGATGGCGCAGAGTCATCTCAGTTCTCTGGGTGGTGCTCTTTGCCCAAGTTCCACCATGAAAGCACCTGGCCGTTAGTGGGGGTCCCATCCATGGCAGAGGAGACCAGGCCAGGTCAGTAAGTCCGTTTGCCAGGAAGATTCTTGTGGGTGGGAATTCTTGGTCCCACAGGGAAGAGGATCCATCCCCAGGAAGATAAGAGCCTTAGGGCCAGGGACACACTTGCTGTTCAAGGGAGGGTTGGCCACTCTGCCAAAGTCAGGGCACTACCTACACCATATCCCCTGAGGACACCTCTCACTCAGCACCCAATGCCCTTCTCATCTGGCTTCCCTCAGACCTCCAGCCTCTGCTCCCCGTACCTCTATCCTCCAACCACACTGGCCCCGGACAAGGCCTGTAGTGCACCCCATGAGCTAGTGTGGCCCTCCCTGTCACCAGACACACCTTCCCCCATGACCAGCTGTCCAAATGCATCTGTCTCCATGGGCAGAGGGCAGAGCTGCAGCCACAAGGGGGCACCACTGTCCTGCAGATGCCGGCACTCACCCAGCGTGCCTGTCTCACAAAATCTGGACAACATGGAGCTTCAAGGTCCAGCTCACACACCTTCATTGATGGGAGTGACAGGGGTGACACCTTCACCTCCAGCCAGGCTGCCCTGCCCATCACAGGACAGCTCTTTCTGTAAGAAAAGGGCTTTTCAGTGGTCTGGGCCTACATATTTTGCAGAAGCCAGGGGTTTTAAGAGGCCATGAAGACTACCAAATCTAATATTTTAAGAGAATGACTCCAGAAAAGCTCAAAACTTAAAACTTTATGCGAAATTTCTCAATGTTTACCTGTTGTCTCAAAATTTTTCTAACTATTGTGCCCGCCAAGCAATGGAGCATGTGGGCCCTCAGCTCGCCACACATGCCCTGGTTTGTGGCATGGCTCAGTGACTTGGATGGAGCCAGCCTCAAATGCCCATGTGCAGTACTCAGATACCCCCACCTGCATGCGCACTGCCAACGGCACTGCCTGCCCCTCAGCTTGGCACGTGTCAGGAAGTGAGATCATCGATGGACTCAGGTTACAGGAGGCTGACGGGAACTGCCTTTCTGGAGGGCAGCCTGAAAAAATGGCCACCTGGTGACCAGCAGTTATTCCTGGCTTTGTGTCCAGAGAAGTCCTGAAACAGGCCCTGTGGGGACAGCGTCCCAGAGAGCAGTTTCCAGGCTCTCGGCCTCATGTGGGGAGGTGCTGGCTCGGGTGGTGAATGGCCGTCAGCTGTGATTGGCTGGCCATCAGCTGTGACCAGTTGGCCATTGGCTACTAATGTAACTGCGGGCTGCGTTGATTGGTTGGTTGGTTGTCAGGCAGAGAAGTGAATGGCAGACTGTGCGGATCGTGTGGCTACTACTGCGTGTGTCGCCCAGCGGCCAGCGAGTATATACTGGTGTGACTCCCCCACCTGTGGCTCCGTGGGTGTTCCTTTTTGGCCTCACCACGTCCTGCGTTCTGATGTGGGGAGCGGGAGCAGAGGCCCCGCAGGCCGCCCCGCACGACACATGGCGCAGCGAGCAGGGCCTCACACATGACAGGCCCGAAGGGCAGGAGGATGTTCATTGAGGCAGAGTCGGGGACTGGTACCTGGGAGCAGCCGGGGGTGGCGGGGGAGGGCTCTGCAGCAACGGACCAGATGCACACAGTAACAAAGGTAAGTTTAAGACGGTACTGAATGCAAGGCAGTTTTTACACCGAATGACATCTAGACCACAAAACCGTTAAAGAATCAAAAATACATGCACAGAAGAATGCAGTATGGGAAGAGGGAGAAGAAAGAGTCACTTTACATCAGGGAACCCAACAAACACAACTTTAGCCAGTTGATAAAGGTCAACATGCACAGTGACATATTATGTTAACGGCATGTAACCTTGATATACTATGGTCTTCCTCCCCCAAACTCCTGACCCCGGTCTAATCCAAAGGAAAACATCGGCCACCGTCCAAGAGAGGGCACCTTATGGGACACCTGACCAACACTCTTCACATTGTCAAGGGCAACAGAAACAGGACAGCCTGGAAATGGTCACAGCCAGGAGGAACCATGACTACTAGTTAACGTGGGGTCCTGGATGGGGTCCTGGGTCAGAAAAAGGATATTAGGTAACAACTAAGGAAGTATGAAGAACTATGGACTTTAGTTTACGGTAGTGTGTCCATTGTGACAAATGTGTACAATAATGTAAGATACTAACAATAAAGGAAATTGAGTGGGTCAGGGTGTGAGAGAACTTTGTACTATCTTTGCACTTTTTCTATAAATCTAAAACTATTCCAAAATAAAACGTTTATTTAAAAAATACATACACACCAAGCGACAGTATTCCTTTTCTAAAGCTCCTCCTCACACAGAGATACACAACAAAGGTGTCAGAACGGGGCCTGGAGGAGGATAAGACCATTGACACAGGCCCCAAGGACAGTTGTGTGGGTGAGCACCAGCCCTCTGCCCCAAGGTCTGAAAAGCAGCCTGCCAGAAAGGCCAGCAGCTCCAGCTGCTCCCCACATGGCCCTCTGTGCTGGACACACCAGCCATCCCTCAGGGGTCCCAGGAGGGAGGCCCTGATGCTGGGACAGTGAGCATGGCACTGGTCTCCCACTGCAGGTGTGCTCACCTCCAGGAAGAGTCCCAGATGGCTCTTCCTGAAAGGTCAGGTGTGCTGATCGAGGCCGGGCCCATAGGCACGGGGAAGCCCTCAGCAGGGGATGCCAGAGGGCAGGCTCAGCCTGCTGGGAAGATACAGGACTGTCTGTGTGGGGGGAGGAGGGGGGCGGGGGAAGGGTGTTGTGTTTCACCTGACACAAGGCCATGAACTGCTGCCCCTCCTCAGGGCCTGGGGAGCAGAGTGTATACAGAAGGGCAGGAACATTAACATCAGCACGAATGTTGCAGTTCTGGTACAGATGGATCCAGCAGGCTTGTCTAGTCTGATGAGCAAGTCCTTGGCTTGTCCCTGAGATAAGGGGAGAGGGGCCTGGACATAACAGGGCTGGAGCGGTAAGGCCGGCCTCCAAGGGCCTCCCACCCTACGTGGTGCTGACATCCCTGAGATCAGCTTCTACAGGAACCTCCCCTCAGCCCTACGATACATTCTCCAGACGGGCAGCCAGCGTGACATTTGTAAATGCAAAACTGACCCATTGAGACAAGTTAGTGTGATTACTAGGTAGATAGGGAGGTCCCTGGTGGAATAAACAAAACGCAGACATGTCCGGAAACTCCAGGCCCTGGAGTGTCTCCTTCATCCAAGACAGAGACAGGAGAATACGCCTTAAACTTAATAGATAATCGAAATCCCTTCTGGCCGGACAGAGGAGCAGCTCTGATAGGTAGGACTGGGTTGGTTCCTTCATCCCTTCAGGATGGACAAACAGGACAAACGTGATGGATGCATCCAATTAGAAGGCTCCAGCCCCTTTCCCTAAGCAGCAAGGGAAGGTATAAAAGTAAGAGCTTCTGCCTCAGTCACGGGCACCCCCATTTGGGACCCCTCCCACTCGGGAGCTGCAACCTCTGCTCCTGCCTCTAATAAACTATCCTGTTTTTAAAACTTTTTGCCTCTCCCTGGTCCGTGTGTCCATTCTTCGGCTTCACGAGACACGATCCCGGCCCGCACTCAGAAACTGCTGGCAGATCCAACATCACCTACATCATTTGGGGACCCACAGGAAAATAACCCCACAGCAGCTCCCTGTGGCCAGGCAACAGCCTACCCGTCTGTCTCCTTGTACCTGCCGCCAAAGAAAGGAAAGTCTGTGGGACGGATCCCTTCAGGGACTTTGCTTCACCTTTCTGTTCGCACCTTATGTCTCCCTGTTTGGCTCCAAAGGATGGCTGGTCAGACAATGATGAGTAAGATTCCCCACGGGGTGGGGCAACTCAAGCCAGGCTCAATCGAGTGGGGACCAGCAGGAGAACCCACGGGGTTCATAGAGGTGGGCACAGCCCCCCACCTTCCCCAGGCTAAGAAAAGCCTCTGCCTCTGTGGCTGCGTTCCTTCCCAAAACCTGCAAGGGAAGAGAGTCCATGATGTGCTCTCCATCTATTCATATGCATATAGGATTTGTCCCTCGGGGAAGTACACACATCCTGAGACTTACGGTCCAGCTGCCTGCAGGCAAAGGTGATTGGCTTAAATCAGTTTCCTATTATGATGTGTGGGATTCACAGATCTTGAGATTGACAAGCTTTATCTCCTTTACTCCCCAACCTAACTAATAAAAGCTAATGCATAGGCCCGATTCGGGTTGTCCAGTCCTTGAGACTGGGGGTCCCTTGGCCCTGTTTAAACTCTATTCATGGCTACTGTCTTTTCTTAACCCTGCACCGCCCTCCTCGCTCCCCACAACCCTCATCGCGTGGGACGCAACAGCTCCCCATTAGGAGTCAAGGACTAGAGTCCTATCCAGGCCTGCCACACCCCGTCTGACCTCCCCACACCTCTCTTTCTACCTGCAATCATCCACTCACCCTTCACCAAGTCTCCAGGCACATCTGCCTTCTTCCCTGTCTCCAAAGCCTTGTACCTGCTGGTCCCTCTGCCTCGTTCCCCTTCCCCAGTTGTTACTGAATTCTGTTGGGGACTTTTCCTGTTGCATTTGACACGAAACTCATCCAAAATAGCTTGCACAGAAAAGACAATACTGCCAAAAAATTCCTCAGGCCCAGCAGGGGTCAGGGCTCAGGCATTGCAGCCAGGACTGCTGGCTTCAGTCCCACCTTCCACCTGCAGCAATGTGGGAGCGGCAACTTCAGGCCTGGCACCCCCTCAGGTTCACGGTCAGGAGACAAGAGTACCATCTCTATCCCAGTATTCCCAACAAGAGTCACTGTCTGGGATCACATCAGGGCCCATCCTGGAACCAGTCACACTGGTCAGGAAGCATTTGTAACAGAGATGTCACAGAGTAAACGTCACCTTTCAGCATTCATTGTGTGTGTCTCTTTGTGTATCAATTAAGCTCTTTCAAAAAACAGATGCTCAGCCGGGATTAAACGTGCCGGACTTCGTTAGTGGAAATGCCTGTGAGAGAAAATAAGGCAAGGTCTGGGTAAGGCTGGGAGCAGTCTGATCTGCGGGAAGGAGAGAGGGAAGGAGCACTGGGTGGCCACATCCCTGCCTGCCATCCGTCTGAAGGATCAGCAGATCCTCTTGGCTGTCCTCAATCTGTACTCGGCCATCAGAGGAGTCCCATGTCTGCCAGGAGGGGGCCTGCCTCACTAATTCTGCTTTGCTCAGTCCCTAGCTGGGAGCATCCTATGGAAAGCATGGCAAAGGCTTTCAAAGCGTGTAGCTGGGATCCATGTTCAGTTATACTCCCAGAGCTGCAGGTCCGCCAGGTGCATTCTCACGGTGCCCTACTTCTCCATGCAAGATCTGGTGGGCCCGTCTATCTGAGAGGAAAACTGAGAAAAGGGAGGTGAGTGGAGTGACCCACAGCTCCTGTCACTGCAGTTGACCTAGAGGGAACCACTGGTCCTCATCCTCTCCCCCACTATCAAAGGTCCCCTCACCCTTAGCTATCATCACCTTTTCAGGTGTTGGAGACTCATCTGGTAGTTTAAGCCAAACCTTCATTCTGAGGGATCTTTGATAGCTTGGTATTTGTCACATTGACAACCGAGCCCGTCTCACTCTGGGGTTGCTGCATGGGTCTGTTTACAGGTACAATGGGGCAGGAGCACCTGAGATCCCCTGAGTTCCCCTCATATCCCTTCTTGCCCCCATTGTGTTGAAACGGCCTTGTCTCCTCTGCTGACCGGGTCAACCACGTCATCAGCATGGGGACCTCACTGTGTACCTATCAGTCCCGGCACCAGGAGAACAGGGAGCACGGGCAGTGGCCGTAATGTACAAGTCAGTGGCACCTTGCCAGTTCCCTGGGGAAGAGCGTGCCCCTTTGGGAGCCAGGACTTCTAACCCTGAAGAGTCCAGATTTGCAAAGACAGAAAGAAAACAGCCACTCAGTGGCCACTGGCGTGATGACAAGTGGGGCCACTCCTGCGTCCATTCCTTGGATCCCAGACAGCTCCACATGGGGTCTCAGATTTAACGTGCTGCATCCTACAGGGCGGCACCCCGTGGTTTTGTAATGTTTTCCCCAAGCCAGCTCTCCATTCACCTTTACAAGGCCATTCCCGTGCTCTGAGGCTGGCTGCCTCGGGGTGACACGGTGTGTGAAGGACCAGTGGGTCCTACAGTCATGGGTGGGCCAGTCTCTCAGCAGCTTCCCTGTGTAGCAGGACTCTAATCCGACCCTGTGCTGTGCGGGAGGGTCGGACACTGTAAGCCTGCTCTCGGCTTCGGCGTCTACCCCAAGATGGAAGGAGGCCAACGTAGTGCCCTCAGTGCTCATCCCCAAAGCAGTGCTCACCTGCTGCGGTAAGTGGGTGTCCATACTCTTGGGTTCATGTGTCACCCTGGGACTTGTTTTATGGGGTCCCAAAGCACTGTGACTCCAAAACCTACTGGTAAAGTCCTAATGGGGCTACATTAGGAGGACACAGACGTACAATGGCTGATGGGGTTAAGGTGGGCATTTAGATGAACTGAATGTTTGAATAGCTTCTCTGTGAAGTGGCTGCATCTCTTCGACCCTAATGTATTATGAGGATGGACACTGTGTCTGATGGGAGAACACTGCCCCTCCCCACCTATATAACAGAAGACAGGAACCTGCCCTTCAGGCAGTATTGACTGGACACTGGTGGACAAAACATGTGAGAAGACCAGAAGCTGGTCAGTTTATTTGGGTTTTGGAGGACACATATTCCACTTTTGGGGACACTGCTAGCTTCTATCCATAAAACTGATCAAAAGAAGCTCTGAAGTCTTCCCTCAGACTGGGGCTTATGGCAAAGCTACCCAGGAATGACTGCTGGGATTTGGGTCCAGAAATTTTCCACGTAACAGGCAGTTACTGGTTGGATGTGGACCTTGACTGAGACTGCTCTTAGGGCTGAAGGCCATAAACCTTATCTTGAAACCTGAAACACCCATCATGTCGTGTGTGAGGTCCAGGAAACACTGTGACGGGGAGGGGAGAGAGCCGTCCACCAGAGATGCGCAAGAAGACAGAAATGGTCTGTGCAGGAAGACCCGTCCAGGGCGATGGCGGGGCACTCAGCAACCACACGCAAGAGGATTCCCCACGGCTGACTCTGGGCTCCGCCTGAGCAGCTGCCAGGTCCTGGCCACCCGGGTGGTCCCCTGTGAAAGCTCTCGATTGACCAAAAAGCGCTTCTTGGCTGATGAATGGCAGCTTCAAGGGTATGGACAGTGTCCTGTTGGAAGACTGCCCCTCTGATGGAAGAAGGTAAAAGCAAGTCCCCAGAGTAGCCGAGTTACACGCTATGTGCCCCAGGTTGGGTTTTTCAGTGGCTCACAGGTGGAGACCAAGGATGTGGTCAGGAAGAAGGGCCATGGAAACCTCGTCTTTTAGAGGGATGCCCACGTGAGCCCGGCCCTGTGGAAATCACTGTGGGAAGTGAGGGGTGCGTTAAAGTAGAACATGCTGACACCCATCCAAGGAATTCCCTTCCAGGATCAGAAAGTGACTGGAATTAGCAAGCAGGTATACTGGTGTGCTCCTTTAAGTTGGCCACCGGGGTCCATGAAATGAGTGGATATTTGGAGGCTGAAGCCATGCAGGGACTGGTTGAATCTAGACATACTCCTCTTGCCCCCTGAGGCACAAAATGTCAAGAACTGTCCTGTCAACTAGAGAGAACCGGTAAATTGCTATCTGCGGCAGATTCCCCAGGGGAAAGTCCTTGCCCACTGCTGGCAAATGGACAAATTATGGAAGCCCCGGACCAGCAAATGGGTCCTGACAGGAAGAGGCATTTCCTCTGGACTGGGTTTCACATGCCCCGCCTCGTGGAAGACGGAAATGCTCAAGATACTGTACGAACCATTAGCACAGTAGACAGTGTGACAATTTGGACTGACTCACATTTCTTCAGATCAAGGAACAGCCGTTATAGCCTGTAGTGTACAATCATGGAGACATCCTGCTGGGAGTCATGGCTAGAGAGAATTAGAACTGGCAACTGAAAACACTGGTCATCTAAACCGGGGGTGGGGGGGACACGCAGGCAGGAAGGGCTGGCTTATACGCCATCATGAGTATGTGCTCACACTCACCATGAGGGGGGCCAAGCGAGGGCCCCCCCGGATAGATTCCTCTGCTTTTCTAGGTGACCTGGGGAGGGGAGAACGGGGGTGCTGTTACGAGGACACAGTTCTTCCCACACTGGAGGACACTGGTATGACGATGCTCCCTGCAGCCCCACCCACCCAGATCATCTCAACTTTCTCTTTTCCTCTCTGATGCCATTGTCACAGGACCAGGTATGCAACTGTGGATACAGAAGCAGGAAGGATTCCTAAGCAAAGAAAAGTAACTAAACTTTCAAACCTCGATCTCATAATTCCTAAAGGCCCAAGGAGGTAGACACCGCTGTCCCCTCTTCCAGCAGAATCTGGGTTGACAGTGTACAAGGTCTGACAATTAAGTTTGCAAACTTGCCACCATGCGCTTACATTGGCAGCACTGTACGAACAGCTCAGTAAGGTTTCATAACCTTGGTATATCAGTGTCTCACAGCTGCGTTCGTGTGGATGTGTGGCGGTGTCTTGCTGAGTGGCGTTCATTATTGTTGTTGCCTGTTTTGTGTGCCGTCGCAAGAACATCTGAGCTTGAATTAGAACAATGAACAAACATCAAATTTCTTGTTAAACTTGGCAAGAGTGGAAGTGAAATCAGGAACATGTTAGTCCAAGTTTATGGGGATAATGCCATGAAGACAACAGCAGTGTACAAATGGATTAAATGTTTTTTTCTGAGGAGAGAGAACGTGTCACTGATGAAGAGAGGTCAGAGCGGCTAGTAACGAGCAGAACTGGTGAAAACATTGCAAAAATTCATCAATTTGTGCAAAATCGTCGGCTGACTGTGAGAAGCATAGCAGCCCAAGTAAACATCGACAGAGAAACAGTTAGGAAAATATTAACTGGAAATCTTGGTATGAGAAGTGTGCAAAAATGGTTCCAAAGGAGATCACTGATGAACAAAAGTAAAGGAGAGGCGAAGTTTGCCAAGACCTTTTGGCAAAGACGATGTTTTGGGCCGTGTTACCGCCGGTGATGAAATATGGGAATACCAACACCACCCTGAAACAAAGCGTCAAAGTGCACAATGGAAGTCAGCCAATTCTCCACTACCAAAAAAGTTCTGTCCGTCCAAATCAAGAGTCAAAATGATGTTGCTAACTTTTTTTGATATCAGAGGGATTATTCTTTATGAATTTGTACCAATGGGACAAACAATTAACCAAGTTTACTATTATATTTGGAAGTGCTGAAAAGTCTGCGTGAAAAGGTTAGACGACCTGAACATTTCGGCAACAATTCATGGCTCTTCCATCACGACAATGCACCAGCTCACACGGCTCTGTCTGTGAAGTAGTCTTTAGCCAGTAAACAAATAACTGTATTGGAACACTCTCCCTACTCACCTGGTCTGGCCCCCAATGACTTCTTTATTTGAAGATGAAGGAAATATTGAAAGGGAGACATTTTGATGACATTCAAGACATCAAGGGTAATACGACAGCTCTGATGGCCATTCCAGAAAAAGAGTTCCAAAATTGCTTTGAAGGGTGGACTAGGCACTGACATCAATCAGTGCATAGCTTCCCAAGGGGAGTACTTCGAAGGTGACCATAGTGATATTCATCAGTGAGGTATGTAGCGCTTTTTCTAGGATGAGTTCATGGACTTGTCAGACCGCAATGCAGCTGTACTAGCAGCCTGCGGGCCGAAATGGCCCACCAGCTCTGGGTCTCTAAACCAAGCCTGGAGGGACGGGAATGGACTGAGAGGGAGGCACCTGCACCTCTCAGGTGCCTGCACGTGGACCGGCACAGGGCCCAAACCTAAATCCCTTCCAGTGCTGGAAGGACGGGGGTACAAAGGGAGAAAGCTGAGGGAAACGGAACGAAGGGGTTATGGATGAGAGAAATCCAAGAGTGCATTTACTCAGTATTACGTTAACATCTCACGAGAGCCTTGGAGAGAGATGACATTGTCTCTTAGCTTGGTTATTCCAGATGCCGGAAAGGGGAAGCCAAGCCCACTCCTGCTGTTGGAACCTGACAAGGTCAAATGGAAGATGTAAACTGGGTGACCTTGACCCAGGAGACATTTTGGTTATATGATATGATGGTGGACTGGACAAATTGCTAATATCAGAGTGGGTCCCTGTCTTAATTTTCAGGTGACACCTACCGTGATATGGTACAGCACTGGCATTGTTGGTAAGCTTGTACTTACACTGATGGCCAAAAGTGCTGGAACATTGAGTTAGAGTCTCTGCAGAATGTAATACTGATGGAAAACGGCCAGCCTAAGGAACCATTAGCTCGTTTCTATGCAAAATATTCTGCATAAGTTTATCATAAGGTACAAACAGCTGATCAAGATGCGTGATAAGGAACACTAAACGTAGACGCCCAAATACGATCATCCTGTAAGAAAGCCTATGCCAGAGGCCAAAGGCGCTGGCCTTCTCTTACCTGAAGTCTGGTTGCCCTCGGGTCTTACAAGGGGAGCTCTAGGCCCCTGGAAAGTCCTGACTGGAGTGTTTTGTTTTTTTTTCTGTTTTTTTTTCACCTGAAGGCACTGGACAGTCTAAGAATGTGGCTTACGATGGGGGCTTTGGGACACACCTTATCAGTTCTGATCTCCAGAAGGGACTGGACACTAAAGGTCAGCCACGCTGACAGTATGTGACTGAGATCTAATAAAAACACTGGGAACCCCCCGTCTGGCAACACTGTGTGTGAACTGTTACCCATCATACCAGGAAGAATGATACGACCTGAGGACATGGAGCCTGGTATCTGGAAGGAAGGGTGGTTGTAGGGACCCCCAAGCTTGTGTCTGGCATCTAAAGTGAGGACGGTCTCTGGGGGCTGTACCTTGCCCAAAATTCTAGAATCACTGAACCTTGGAAACTACAAGACCAGAAGGAAAATTGTTTTCCAATAGCCTCAGGTGAGCTGACACCACGCTGGAGGCTTCATGTGTGTGCTGATTCTGTCGGCATGACAGCTCTGTGAGGGAAGAAGTGTGGGGATCCCCTCCACTGCTGAGGCACATGAAACCCAGGGAAGTGATTTCACTCATCTGAGGCCCCACCCACCAGGAGTGCCTGTGAACCGGGGGAAGGACCCAGGACTCGGTGGAGTCTGTGGGGGCCGGCTGGGGCCTCTGCCAGCCAGCCAGGGGCTGCCCATGCATTTCTGGTATCCTCAACCCACCTCTTGAATGGAAGGCTGTCCCCTACTAGCCCATGTCTGACAGAACTGCTAGCTCGGGTTTTGAAAAGCAGAGAAACAGAAAGAAGAGAGGCAGCCAGGCCAGTGAGAAAGTCCTGGCTTCGGCCACAGGCCCCTGGGGCCAGAGGCAGTAGGGAGCAGGGGGATCGAGGGCCTGAGATGGTGGGTCTTCCACGGCAGACGTACGGCCACAGGCTTTGAGGTTGGCTCTTACCAGTGGGTAAAAGTTTTAATCAATCACCACATCTTAAAATTGGGAGATTTTAAATCAAAATGTACTTTGGGAAGTTGTCTTGAAGAATGAGCACATCTGGCCACCTGTGCGCAGGTCCCCAGAAGGCAGCAGTGCTAGGACTGCAGATCACTGCCTTCCACACCAGGCATGCGCTCCCCGTTTACCTCAGTCTCCAGCAGGTCCGTTTTTCTCCATTTTTGACCACCACACATGAGCCAAAGCTGGTGGCACTGTGGATGCGCGCACACACACATGCTCTGCTATTTTGTGACACAAGCCTTCCCTTCAGCAGGTGCGAAGCACTCTGACACTTCTTTCCTATTTCACTTTTTAAACGCTGGCTGCCATCCACTACATCCACTATACACAAGGCCCACGGAGTCACATGCCGTTTACCGCCTGAAAGCCACTGGCATGAAAAAGAGCCAAGGGCAGTGGCCAAAGCATGCGCTTGGGGGCCTCACAGGCGAGGTCCAGATGTCCACGTGGACCATGGCATGAGCTGTCCCCTCTCAAGCCTCCATTTCCCCAGTCGTCCTCCTCTGCCCAAGACTTAAAGTCCCAGAAACCTATCGTGGAGAAGAAAGGTGAATTCTCTCATCCTTCAGGTTTCTGTCCAAGGCCACTGTCTGACCTGACGTGTTCAGGCCTCCAGGAGGGACCAGCACTGGAGTTCCTGGACAATATCCAAATGACACACCAGCCAAGGTCCATGTTTGGGCAAGCAGGAGAGGGAAGAGGGAAAGTGGGGAGAAGTGGTGAAAGAAGAAGGGATTGCAAAGCCAGCCTGTTTACACTGCGATCCTTTTACCCGCAAGGGAAACTCTTAGTGTGGGGCGAATTCCTTGAGTAACACATCAAGGAAGCTCACAATGAACAAACTGAAGCACTGTCCAGGCTGGGGAACCTGGGACATTCAGATACCATTGTCAAACTCAAACACTTTACAAAAGTAAGGGTTTTTTTTCTTTTCTCACTTTTTTAGTTTATAACCCTTTTGTACTATTTGAAAATTTTTTGCATTGTATGTGTACTACTTTTATAATTAAACAAAAACACTGAAAATGATTTTTTTAAAAAGTAAAGTACTAATCACAGTGGAATGTGAAATGGAATATCAACTTTGGGGACAGGTCATCCAGTTGAGTCCAAGAGCCCCAACGTGGTCGCTGTGTTTCCAGTCTTTGGTCATCAGCCGGCCTCTGGTCCTCCCACTCTACCCACAGGGCACCGGCAGTGACCTTGAACTGCTCTCAAAGCTTCCACACACCTCCCGCCACCAAGCTCCTTCCCATGGGGGTGGGGGCATAAGACAGGCCCAGGAACCCAGTCAGCAAAATTAAGTTACTTTACAGAGTTAGAGTAAAAACTGCCCGTGTAACCGGGCCCCACTCAGGCAGTGCTGAGCGCTGGCAGGTGGTATGGGGGCGGTGCTGGGGCCAGCGGGAGGACCCTGGGTCCTGCGGGCCCCGCAGGGCACTCAGGCGAGTGCCTTACAGGGCAAAGGTGGTAAAGAAAATGTGCATCTTGACCAGGAAGATGGTGACGGAGCCCTGGCGCCAGAGCTTCATCTCCACATCCAGGGCAAAGTCCCGCGGCTCGCGCACAGACCGCTGCAGGTACAGGACGCCTGTGTAGGCGTTGAGCCGGCGCGTGCCGAAGTAGCCCTCTTCGTTGCCCCTGGTGATGGTCAGGGTGATGGTGTCCCCTGCGAAGGCGGGCACCGGACTGATGCGGAAGATGTGTGCTGGCACCAGGAGGCCGGTCTGGAAGTTGAGCTGGTAGTACGTGATGCGCGAGGGCGAGTTCTGGCACTCCAGGAAGTCGTGGCACGTGGTGCGCTCACACTTCCTGTGGGGTGCAGGGGCGTGGTCAGCAGGCCTGAGGCCTTGCACCCATCCATCCAGCGCCCTTCCACCCTGATGACCACCACTGCAGACAGGGCAGACGCCCAGTTCTACCTCTAGTAGACTTGCAGCATCTGCTAAGTCACCTTGCCTCTGTGGGCCTGTTTCCTCATCTGCAGGATGGGCTGACAGCCTTGTGGTTTCATTGGAAGAGGGTGAGTTTGTCAACATGCAGCACTTTGCACAGTGCCTGGCAATCTGCCAGCAGCTCTCAGGCACCAGATGCTCCTCCCTTCCTCCTTTTTCTTTTACTTGCACACTGCCCATCTGCACAGATACTCTGGCCAGGGTGTTCTATTGTTTCAACCATTTTTCAAATTCCTTTTCTTCCGTGCACTGACTGCTCCTGAGCCATTTCCTCCTCTGACTGGGGATGCCTTGCCCTTTCCCAGGTGGAAGCCTTGAAACTTGGCCATACTAGACAAGGATGGTCCCCAATGGGGCCCAAGGCCTCAATTTTTAAGCACAGCAACAACCGGGTCTCTTCCTGGCCCTCTGAGCCCCTGGAAAAGCTCACTGCTTCCAAACCAGGATGCTGTGCAGGCACCAGGGCTCAGCAACTCTCGAGACCTTCTGAGCAGAGTTCCCCACCTGGCGGGCCACAGCCCCAGGCCACGCAGGGCCGGGGTGGGCACGACACTGCCCACACAGCACTGCCACAGCACTCATGACATGCCACACACTGCGCTAAGCACACCCGTCTTCACTCATCTGGTGTTCACAGCTGCCTGCAGTGGTGCTGCTCCTATCAGTCCCACATGGAAGTCGGCTTAGCTGAGACCCACTGTACTCCCTAAATGTCCCAAGAGAGGTCCACATGGACATCCCCGAGCAGTGTGCTGGCCAACTGCCAGCAGGGTGGCGGGTAAATAAATTATGGATGTGCCCACGCTAGGCGATGCCATTCAAGGCAGCTGTATGCACAGATGTGCAAGGGAGCCAGCTGCGAGGCAGAGAAGGCAAGCTTTGAACAACTGCATGCATCTGTGTGACAGCACCGCCAGGTACGATGTCTGCTCAAATAAGAGAGAAGACAACACACGCCAACTGGTCAGCAGTCATGGGGACAGGGGCAAGAACTTTTGCTTTGCGCACTTTTATTGTTTGAATGTTTTTATAAGCATGTGTCTCTTTTGCACAGGGCTGTTACTCTCTCTCCATGACCTGTGCTGGGGGAAGGCAAGTCAAAAGCAGCCCCATGGAAAAGCCCACACAGTGAGTAGCTGAGAGCTGAGGCCTCCTTCCCCGACCCATGTGAGTGGGCGGCAGGATCCTGTAGCCCCATGAGACCCTGAGCCAGAACCACCCAGCGAATCTGCTCCCGGGTTCCTGACCCTCCAAAACTGTAAGATAATAACTGTCTGTCTTGTTAAGATGCTAAGCGTCATGATAACGTGTTATACAGCAACAGATAACTAATATGGTGCGAGTGTGTGTGAGAGAGCAAGAGGGACTGAGATTTTCTGCGAGTCTTCTTCCCTTCCTTTTCTATACTCCAAACTTTCTGCAAGGTACTTTCATTTGTACCACTTGTGGTCAGACCACAGACCCGGCAGTCGGGGCGGGTGAAGAGCAGGAGGCGGTGAAGGCAGAGGCCACTGGTCACTTGGCCTCTCCCCTGGACCCAGGGCTGGGGTGGGGACACTCACGTTTCAGAGACTCGGATGTAGTTTGGAGGGCACTCGAAGCGCAGACAGCGGAAACCACCCTGGATGTTATGGCAGGTCTCAGCCTCAGAGCAGTTGTGGGTGCCCAGTGCGCACTCGTCCAGGTCTGGGGGGGAGAAAGGTGATGGGAGGGATGCCCCCCGCGGGGGACCCTAGTCTAAACCACCCAGATTGTAAGAACACAGCTCACAATTCTATCCTGTGCCATTGTGTCGGCTCCACACCCAGCAGCCAGAGGGCCTTGCTTTAAAATGCAAACCTTCTTTTGTCATGTTCTCTGAGGGTTTCCCATGCTCCCTGAAGAACAACCCTGGTCCCTCCCAGGGATGCTAGCCTTCGCTGAGCCCCTCTGCTTCCACTCAGGCTGTCGTCTTTCTGGACCCCTCTGGGCTGCCCCAATGCCCCAACCCTTCTCCCACCTCAGGCCTTTGCACATGCTGCTCCCGCTACTGGGACACTTTCCCCACATCTTCCCATGGCTGGCTCCTTCTCGGCTTTCAGGTCTCAGCTCAGGATCACCCCCTACAGGATGCCCCCCGGATCGCCCTACAGAGTGGTCCTCCTCCATCACCTCCCACCCCATCCTACTTGATTCTCCTCATACCTTCCGTCCTGCTCTCAGACACACCTAAGCTATTTGTTTGTCGCTTGTTTCCACACTCCCCCTCCTCAGTGTGAGCTCCAGGCGGGCAGGAGTACGTTTCTTTGTCTGTGCTGTGGTGTCCCAGCACCCAGCACAGTGCCTGGCCCAGGCAGGTGCTCTGCACAGACCGGTGGATGGCAGTGCGAGACCCCTCACTAGTAGATGCAGCTTCTGACACACACAGCCTCCAAAGCCCCCGTAAACGCCCAGGCACACGCAGGCTTCCTGTGCACTCACATGGACAGGCGTGCGCATGTCCATGCTCCACACACCCACCCGGGCAGATGCATGCACACGAGGTACTGAAACCTACACACACTGTGGATGAAAAGGGGCCACACACTAACGCTGACAGACTCAGGGGAGCCACATGGCAGGCCCTACGGACTCAGAGACTGAAAGTAACAACACAGGACGGTCTGAACAGAAAAACTCGTAACTAAAGCGCGCCATGGCCGGTAGTCACATCTTTGGCCTGTAGTTTCCTTGGCAAAGGACAGTCTTTACCCTAAGGGAGCCTGTCTGTTGTCTTTTTGCATCTAAGATAACATACCCTTGGAAAGTCAGAGCAATCCCTTTTTCTGGACCCCTCAGAGCACAACCCCCACACCGAAGAGGAAACTACAAAATCCCTCATTGTTGTCTTGTTCCCCAAATACCACCTTTATGTGCTATAAAATGTTGATTATTAACTGTCCTGTATCCACCAATGTAAAAGAAGTCTGTGTCTCTCCGTTTTACTTTTTATGCAATCTCAGAGATTTCCCTCTTTTGCTTTCTCCTGCTCCCTTAACCTATAACCAATGGATTTCATGTAACCCGCCTTATGTCTTCACCTTTGATTATAATGTATAAAATGAGCTGCAAAACTGACATCCTCCTAAGCATTTTCTCAATCCTTTGAGATTTTGCTTCCCAGCAAGTGTCATCAGTTTGGCTCGAGCAAACTCATAAAAATTCTCTACAGCTTTAGGCGTTTCTTAACGTCGACAACACACATAAACATATGGATAAATATCTCGGACAAAAAAAATCAGAGAAGCAAGAATACGGGGTGTGTGTGTGTGTGTGTGTGTGTGTGTGTGTGTGTGTTCCACAGGCATCCTGTGGATCAAATAAATGAGTTCCAGAGACCCTCCCTGTGAGGACGAGCTGATCAACTCAGAGAGGTCAGCCTCAGGAAGCCCCAGGGTCTGTGCCGGGGTGGGGGAAGCAGTGGTCTGTCAGGCCGTCCCCTGGAGGCCTTCAGGTTCTATACCCAGTCTTCCACACTGGCCCCACTTAGGGATTTCTCCTCACTCAGTCCCCACCCCGGCCCAGTGGGGTGAGGGACATGGGCCTCGCTCAAGGTCACGCAGCACTCAGCTGGAAGCCAGGTCCACCTGATGCCAAACTCTGGGATCCTACCATGGTGCCAAGCTGATCCCTAACGACAGCAGTTACAACAGAACAGTGCCACCAGCAGCAGCCAGCTGGACCGTCCGAGCTCACCGCCTGACATTCATGCAACACTCCAGCCACTCTGTACTCATTAACTCATGAGGCACGTGTGGGGTCGCTTCCAAGCCACAGCTCACATTCATTCACCTCTTCAAGCCTCACTCTTCTCTGAAAAATGGGTCATGATCCCATTTTCCCAGGGTGGTGCAAAGGCAAGGGGGAGAAAACATGGCAGGAGGCCAGAGCTGGTGGGGGGTCAGCATGGGTGTGGTGGTTGTCCCGACGGTCCACTAACTGAGTCCAGACCCGGGGAGGACCTCCTTCTGTTCCTGACCCTGTGCGGGGTGCCCACAACGTGAGTAGAAGTCTGGGCCCTGCAGCCTGGGTGGGGGCAGGGCGGGAATGAGGTGGGAGCAGCTTTTCACTGTCTGCCCTGGGCCAGTGTTGACAGTGTTGTCCAGAAGTGGCTGGAGGAGCCCCAAGGGTCAGAAGCGTGACCTGGCCGTGCCCAGCTCACAGGAAGCTGCTGAGGATTTCTCGGGGACCCCCTGGCAGCTTTGGGGCTTTGACCTTGCAGCTCTCCTGGACAGCTCAAGCCAAAGGAAGAGCTCAAGGCCGTACACCCACGGGGTGTCATCTTTTTTGGGGTCACAGCCTGATTTGGGGTGGCAAGGCACCAGCCACAACTCAGACGTGCAGAAATGGGGGACAAAGGCAGTGGTAAGGCTGTTAGCATTGCTAAAAGCTAGCCCTTATTGAGGGGATGCTGATAAGGGCTTCACATACACTAAAATGGAAAAGAGCAGCATTCAAGCTTATTTCCAGTATGATTTAGCTAATATTGTATTGTGTATGGACATATGTGTATACATATTGGCATAAAGAGACACGGGAAGGGAAAACATCCAAATACCAGAAACAGCTGCCTCAGTTCAGTCACATGGGCAAATAGTCACTGAGCACCTGTCATGTGCTGGGCACGTGCCAGGGAACAAGAGTCATGGCCCTTCCTCATGGCACGTACGTGTTGCAGGACACGTGGCCAAGTCTTACTACGTCCCTGTCCCGTTTTTCACTACTGAAGAGGGGCCGGTGCTGAGACCTGAGCAACACATTCTGTGTCCCCATGGCCATCCTACGGTCGGAGCTGTGAGACCTCAGTGTCTGGCCCAACACAACCAGGGAGCACAGAGGGCAACTGCTTAGCTCCGAAGGTCAGTGGCCACAGACACGTGGTGCCACAGTGTGACCCAGGAAGTGGATATGACCAGGCAGAACCAGCACCTCAAGCTGTGCCCTCGTCTACCCCGTGACAGACAGAGACTTCCAGCAAAACAGTCTGGAGAGAAAATAAAAGTGTCACATGTGCGGAGGGACCTCTCCCTCACCCGACCTCCCTGGGCTGGCTGGTGATGCTGCGTGGACAGGAGGGACCCTGTGCCTCGCCACCTCTAGGAAGGGGCTGCAGAGGCAGGGGGGCAGCATGGGCAGCTGTGGGGTCCCAGGGTCAGAGGTCAGTGCTGGCGGTGCCTGGGCCCAGGGAGCCCTTCAGGAGCAGCACAGGCACCCTGGGCCGTCTGGGCATTCCTCGGACCCTGGCTAGTGTGGGTCAGGGAGGGAGGTTCAGGGAGAGAACGTCTGAGCACGAGCAGGTTTTCTCCCGGAAGAGCCTTCAACAGTGAAAGTCACTTCTTACAAGTGACCACATGTATGCTCTGCTATCAGATGGGACGGCCTGCGTCTCAACACTGAAAGCACATGCTAGAGGCATAAAGTATTTCCCACACAGCTTAGCTTACAGGTAAAATCCCCACCTTTTCAGAGTCCATACCGATTGTTTTTTAAATTACAAAGCAGCGTGCTTTGCAGGTAGGGAGGCCGGGCTGGCTTCTGTGAGCCCAGCAGGTGTCCAAGCCCCTGACTGACCTGATCTCCGTCAGAGCATCTAATTTATCAGGAGTGGTAGTTTTTCATCAGCCGACAGTAAGTGGACGGCTGAGTGCACACGTGTGGACGGCAACAGTCCTGTGGGCAGAGCTCTCTGACCGACGTCACATCCACGCCACCTGCGACCCTGTATCTGTCCTACATTGATTTAAAAAACATCTGGCTGATATCTACTAATTAGACCTTAGGATCCATTTACAGGTAACGACCATCAGCCCGAACAACACTGATCTAACTCTATACCCTGCCGGGTGCCAACCCTCGCCGCTGGTCCCCAGGAACACCAGGGCTTGCCTTAGTGGATGAAAGCTGCAACCCAGGGACCTCAGGACTGTCAGCCCCACCACCTGGGGAGCCAGGAGGAGGGCCGGTGGGCTGGTGCCCCTCCTTGATCCTGCCCCAGGTGCACTCCAGGCCTTGCACTTCACCTTGCCCTGGTTTGCCCTGGTGGCTTGCCAGGTCTACAATTTGGTGGCCTCAGTATATCCCAATGGAACTGAACTAGAGATCCTGACTCTCCCGGTTAGAAGGAAGACTACATGTCACAGACCTGTTTCTTCTTCCAGGGAAGTAGTCCCCTCGATTTAACGGCTGACTGCCCAGCCCCTCTTTGCAGGCCTCCAGTGACAGGAAGCCGCCTTCCTCCTGTGAGCCCTTCCCAGCTCTGCGTATCTGTGCCTGGGAGGCTGTCTCTGTGCATGTGGCTCTGGGACAAGCCTCTCGGTGACCCTTTCTCTACCCTTGGGGTACCACTTTACCCTCGGGTCCAAGGCCTGGCTGCCCGACCCATGGCTGGCAGCAGATACCTGAAGACAGAGACTGTGGCTCCTCAGTGGACAGGTCTCACGCCTGTTAGAACCCCACCCCACACACATACGCATGCACAGATCCCCGCCCCACTTCCATGGCAAGGCCGAGCGGACTCCAAGCCTGGAAGATGCTAAGCTGGGTCGAACAGCACGAAGACTGTCAGCTTCCTCGTCCCAGGCACAGACCACCAGAGGCACTGCTATTCTGTGCTTATGCCACTTGGTGTCAGCTCCAAGTGTCAGCAAGCTGTGCGGGGCTTTCCATGTCAGCTCGCAGCCTGCCCAGGCTCTGGTGGGCAGCGACCCCTGCTCACCCTTGCAGGACCTCCCGCTGGCAGTCATGGTGTAGCCCTGCTCTGGGCACGCACACTGGTAACTCCCGGGCACGTTGACACAGCGGAAGGTGCAGAGGATGCCGGCACCCTGCGCGCATTCGTCAATATCTGCGGAGAAGAGGTTCAGCCCTCATGAGCCCTGCCCCACCACAGGGCCCAGCCACTGACAGTCATGCTCTCTCTGCCACAGCCAGGCAGCTTAGGACAAAGGGCTCAGAGAAGGAGAGGGTCCAAAGCCACACAGCAAAACAGGATTCCCATTCATGCTTGCTTCCTGGGGCTGCTCCATAATCACTACTATTAGCTAAGGGCCAGTCGGGTACCAGACGCGGGCCTGGACGCAGTGTTCAATTGAACCCTTCGGCCCACTGAGGTCAAGACCACTGACTCCATTTTGCAGAAGAGGAGCCTACGGTCAGACTCAGGAAGCGTTTGCCCAAGGTCACACAGCCAGGGAGTCACAGGGATGAGACTCCAACTCTGATTTGATGACAAAGCTTCTGTGTGTCCCCCATCAAGCAGGGACTGTCTGGGAGCCTGGTACATGGGAAGGAGTGCCTCTCAGGAAGGAGCCCTGGGCAGAGGAGATGTACCTGTGCAGGTGTGTCCGTCCTCAGCCAGCTGGTAGCCTTGGCGGCAGTAGCACTGGTAGGAGCCGTAGATGTTGGCACACTCCTGGCTGCAGCGCTGGGCCTCACACTCATTCACATCTGCAGGGAGACCAGCCTGTGGGCACGGCGGAATCTCGCAGCCCAGAAATGAGGGCCAGGGTCCAGGCTCACCTGGAGCCTTCTCTGAGTGAACATTAGTTCCAGCTTCCCCTTGGGGCCCAGACAAGGACGAGGGGCCCACCTAGGGCAGGCAGCTGAGGCAGGGGTACAGCTGGGGCTTGGTGTGGAGGCCTGGCTGGCCTGCTGTCAGGAGGAGGTGGCCACAGGTCAGGCTCAGATTCCAGGTGGAGCTAGAGCTGCCCTAATGAGAGTCCACAGCACCTGGTACAGATGGCTCTGGGAGCTGTCACCTAGGCGCTAACAAGGACATCCTCAGGCACTGCCTGGGGGTGGGGAGGGAGGCAGGTGCTCGCCTCCATTAGAGTGGGCTGAGCCACGTGTGGGTGAATGAAGGATCATGTGGGTGAATGAAGGATCGCTTCTCAGCTTAGGTGGAGCATCCACTGGACTGCCCGTGGCCAAGGACTTGTCTTTCACTCAATGAGCCAAGAACTGCTGATCTCTTATGCTGTGCCAGGCCTGTCTTAGGTCTGGGCCTGCCGCCATGAGCAGGACAAACAAAAATCTCCACCTTGTGGAGCTGACACTTGTGAGTGTTGGGGTAGAACAGGGGAGGGAGCTAATTAAATGAGTAAAGTAACTAGTATGTCAGAGGTGGCAAATGCAATGGAGAAAGACTGCAGACAAAGGGGACGGGGGTGTGTCTAGGAGGGTCACAGTTTTGCCGCCATGTGGGCTTCTGGGGAAGTGTTCCAGGCAGACGGTGCAGCAAGAGCTGACCTCGAGGTGGGCGCCTGCCTGGAGCACTCCAGGGACAGCAAGCAGGTGAGGGTGGCAGAGGAGAGTGACGAGGATAGAGAGGGAGGAGGTGACGTCAGATCATGCAGAGCCCCGGAGACCGTCTCATCCACGTCCAGATCCTCAGGACCTTGTAATATACACAGCATTCACACAAAATGAACGAATGATCTCTAGGAGGCTCTGAGCTTCTGGGGGCCAGGGGCCACACTGCTTCATCTGACTCTCACATCCAGCCACCGATGGTGGAGCAGAGAGGTGGCGTGAGGCAGGGATGGTGGGGATGACGTTGTACGGGCCACGGAGTGAATGAGTGACCACGTAATGCCTGGGAGGCAGAGGCCCCACCCCCACAGCTCTCTGCATTCAGCCTGGCACAGAGGAGGTGCTCACAGGCCGTTATAATGCAGACAAAGGCACGAGTGAGAGTGAGGTCTGCTTTGGGAGCCCATCCAAATGCCATCTGACGTAGCTCGGCCTGATCACCGTCCCCTGCCCCTGGACTGGTCCTGACCCATGGCAGGGCGAACCTCTCTGCCAGGCCAAGTGACTGGGGAGAGATACACAGCCCCTCCAGGGGTCTCAGCAGACCCCACCCCCAGGAGGGAAGACAGGAAAGCGCCTCCAGGCTGGGGAGGGACTGGCAAAGATGGTGCCAGGTAACTGGGGCTGGACACCACACAACTCTTTCCTTCAGCCCCTGCCTCCTCACTGAGAAGCCTCGAGACCTCCTTCCCTATCGGTCCCCTCCAGACCTGGTCCAACCACACTGTCAACACACATGGGAACAGCGCACGGCCCCCTCACATGCTGTGCCCTCCTCAGCCAGGGGTGCATCCCATCCAGGTGAGAACTCAGCCTCAGGTGCCAACCGTGGGCTGGGTCCAGCCTGTTCATGTGCTTCGCTTCACTCATAGCGTGTTTTTAAAACGTTTAAATCCATCAGCAACATGGAAAAAGCAGCAAATTTTACATAAATGTCTATCTTTCTGGCATCTGGACAACCAGGAAGATCACCCTGGACTGGCACTGTTGGGTGGCACCCATCCATGGGTGCTGTGGCTGCTGTGCCCTTTTTCCAGCAAATCCTGGGCTCTGCAGGTGGCCATGAGCCCTGTGTCATGTTTTACTCACTTCTCTTCCCTGCCTGGTCTCCAGGGCACTGCAGTCGTGACCAGGGTCAGAACCTACCAGGGGGCAGAGGCTGGGCTGGCACCCCGCCTGCATGGAGCTCCCTATCTGGGGGTAGAGATGACACACAGGCCCAGGCTCTCTAGTGTGAGACAGCTGGGGCCCTGACCCTTGGGGAGGGCTCACAGCAAGAAACAGCTAGACCAGCTGCGGCCGGGGGGGTCTGCACAGATGGAGAACAGAAGTGGTGAGCGGTGGGGTCACGGGGGTGAAGGTGTGAGGGTGGAGGCTGGGCACAGCTTTGGGCTCCGCACGTGGTGGGTGCATCTGTGTGGCATCAGAGGCTGAGGTCAGACATCAGGGTTAGTGGTACCTTCACAGCGCTTGCCATCAGCAGCCAGCCGAAAACCGGAGGCACAGGAACAGCGGTAGGAGCCGAGCGTATTCTCACATGTGTGTTGGCACAGGCGGCCCGGGGAGGTCCAGCACTCATTCACATCTGTGGGCAGATGACAGAGGCAGGTGAGTGGCCCAAAAGGAAGGCAGAGGTGGCCTGGAAGCCAGCTCCCTCCAGCCCAGGTAGAAGAGGGGGATGGGTGGGGAGAGGGACCCAGGAACCCAGCGTAAGAAGGGGCCCCAACACGGAAAAGGGGAGGCACAGGCACCGGGGAGAAAGGCAGTGAGAGTGTTGGAGGGAGGCCAGAGGCAGAGATGAGGGACAGACAGTCACAGCAAGCAAGGGCAGGAGAGGAGGGGACAGAGGCTGAGAGAGCAGAGGAGCAGAGCCACAGCTGAGCAGGAGGCAGGGAGTCCAGCCCAGAGGGCAAGCCTGTCAGAGCAAGGCAGAGGCTGCAGGAAGGAGTGGGCATCCTGCAGGGAGCCTGGGGCAGGTGGGCACGGCAGGGAAGCCAGAGAGGGGTTGGGCAACCAGCCCCACCTACCTACGCAGGTCCGGCTGAAGAGGTCCTGCTGAAAGCCGGCTTTACAGTCGCAGCGGTAGGAGCCAGGGAGGTTGTGGCACAGCTGGTTCTCCCTGCAGTGGTGCACGCCTGCCTCACACTCATTCACATCTGCAGGGGAAGGTGCGCAGGGTACCCTGAGGCCCAAGCCCTCGCCCTACACTGGCCTCCCCCAGGCTGGGAGCCCATGAAGGCAGCTGAGGCTGGCCAGGGGACAGGGAGGCAGTGGCCTTACCCACACACTTGGTCCCGTCCTGATTGGCATGGTAGCCGCGCCCGCACAGCAGTGGGTTCCTCTGGCACGTGTAAGAGCCCACTGTGTTGATGCAGCTGAAGCCGGCCCGACACGGCTCGGACAGCGACGTACACTCATTGATGTCTGCAGAGGGGGGTGTGGGTGACAGGGAGCCTGGCACGGCCCCTCCCCAGGCCCCAGCAGGGCCAAACTAGGAGGCAGCCACTCCCGGGCTCCAGACCAGCCCAGGTCAGGGCGGTGGGGTCAGATTGTCCCACTCGTGTCCCATGGCACAAGGGGTTTCAACTCCCAGAACCCAAGCACCTGCCAGCTACTTCCTAATGGGGTAGCGAGAGGCAGAGGGGATACCTAGGATAACTACAGCGAGTCAAGCCCTTGCTCCGGCATCTCCACACCTGCCAGCCTGTCAACCTCACCCCTCACACGCTGCAGGCCTGCCCTCTGAGCTCAGCATCCCGCCACGGCTGGGCACAGCCCTGGGCAGGGCCTTTGCACATGCTATCCCCCCTTCTCGGGCACACACTGCCCCCTGACACGTCCACGGCTGGCCCCCTTACTTCCTCAGGGCCCTGCCACAATGTCACCTCCTCAGGGAGGTCCTCCCTGACCACTGTAGGTAGAAAAGCCACCCTCCTTTGAGCTTTTATCCTCCATTTGTTTCATCATTTATTAAAGTACCTTTGCATAACTGCCACCTGTGTAAGTGTGTTTTCTTATTTAATCTCTCCCCTCTAAGATGTCCTGTTAAAATGCTGCAGCCCCGACTCTAGACCCATGGCACCTAGGAGGTGCTCAGGAAATGCTGCCAGTGACAGACTCACTGGGGACCTGTTTGCAGCCTGGCAGACACCTCTCCACCTTGCCCTGCCCTTACTGGGTGTCCCTGGGCAGATCACAGGGACCCTCTCGTGCCCACAGCCCTGTGGTGTCCTGAGGGGTTCCCAAGGCCTGACACTGTTGGGCTGCAACTGTTAAGAGGGTGCCTCCAGATCCCAGACTAGCTAGAGGGACCCCCAAAGTGCCTTGAGAAAGCCTTCACATAAAGTGAAGGCCACTCTCTGCCTCTCAGTGTCCTCCCTGTAAGTGGGGATGCCGCCCCACAAGCTGCTTTCGTAAGGAAAGGGTAGGTGACGGACGCTGTTCTAACACCGCTCGTTTCTTCTGCCACGGGCCGGCCTGCACCATGCCCACCTTCCTGCCTCTCCGTGTCTCATCCCTCCCCAGGTTTATCAGAGTGCACCCTTCATTGTGCCTACACTCCAGATGCCATGAGTACTAGAGGTGCTCGTGGTTCGCCTGTGGGCCTGCTCTGCAGCCGCGGGGAAGGTGGAGCCTCCTGGCTGTGGGCCAGGGGCTTTGGGACGCGGCTGAAGGGAGGTGGCGAGTATGAGATCTCCTGAGACCCATGAGGGGATAGGAGGCCAGCATCTGTCTGACTGACTGTGGGTCTCGCCCCATGAGTGCAGCATGCAGCCAACTTAGAAGGTCTCTCCAGCGTGCTTTGCAAACAGACATCTCAGTGAATGTCGCATGCAGTAGGGTAATGTTCTGTAGGACTTATGTTCCAGTCCTGTGCATGTGTGCGTGTATGCACGCGTGCACGTGTGTTTCTATACCAGGTAAAGATACAGGATATATTTCTTCTTATTAGCTCAGTTAAAAGACATCTGGTACACATTCATCCAGTCCAAGCCCATAGATGGGTAAACTGAGGTCACCAGAGAAGTAACTCAGCCAAGGTCAGAGAACTCAGGATAGTAAGAGCTTCTATTTGGCAAGTACGTCCTGATCCAGGCACTGGCACATCCATTCCCAGGAGGGACACTGCAGCCAGGAGAGGGTAGGAGCAGCAAGCAGGCCTTCCTGATCTCTACACGCTGAGTCCCCCACACATGACCAAAGACACCAGGCAGGGCTCCCCTGCCCACTACTCACCCACACAGTTGCCCTCGGGGTCCTGCAGGAAGCCCTCCATGCAGCGCTGACGAGCCTGGCAGTAGAAGGAGCCCTTGGTGTTCAGGCACGTGAATCCTGCCTGGCAGTTGTGTGTGCCCAGCTCGCACTCGTCCACATCTGGCGCACAGAGGTAGGGGGTCAGGGGCCTGCAGGCTGGCGAGCCCCTGCCCACAAATCCCCGTCCTGACCTTGCTGGTTACAAAGCGCTACTGCATCCCGGAAGGCAGAGCGCTGTCACTGCCCACGCTATAATGACGACAGAATGATGACATCATCACTTTACTGAGCTCCTCTGTGGTACTGGGCGTCGTCCCCAGCACTCTGAGCCGCGCTTATCTGCTTAATCCTCACAACCACCCTAGGAAATAGGGGCCATGGCAACCCCATCTGACACAGGGGGAACCAAAGCACAGACAGTTCCACCGCCAGGGGGCCTGGGCCAGGGCCTGCGCTCTGAACCGCTGCCCCAGGCTTCCCTGGGCAGGCAGAAATGGGGACACATGCTATAATCCCTACGGTCATGTGTCCAGGCTTCTCCACAAGTGTCAGACCTGGATGGAACTGCTGCCGCCACCGACTGTGTGGCACTGAGCAGGTCAGTGAGGGCCCCACCCACACCCCACGCCCGCGCAGTACCCCCCAGCTTACAAAGCACTGGTCCTGAGCTTTCCCTCCTGTTTCTTGCACAGCAGGCACATCAGGCCTTTTCTACAGACCAGGAAATTGGCTGAGTAGAAAGGCAACACACAGACTTAGTGTCCGGCCAAATCTCACTCAGCTTCACTGCCAGACCAACGCCCCTGTGTTATCTGTATGTCGTCTCTGTCCTTCCCTCCATCTACCCACTCTCTGGTTTCCAAGGCTTCCACCAGTTTCCCACTGCAGCCTAATCTCTGGGAGGCCCCGTGCCAGGTTCCAGGCAGCAAGACATGAATCAGAATGGCCCCGGCCAATGACGGCCTACTGCCCGAGAGGCAGCCTCTCCACATCCACGCTAAGAAGGAGGCGCCCAGCGCCCTCAGATGAGAGAGGGTCAGAGGGTGTGGGGTGCTGGGGCACATCCAGGGAGGTGGCACCTCTTGCCAGGTGTCTGGGGTCTTGGAGGGAGGCTGGCCCTGTGGGTGTGCACACAGGTGCTGAGGAGGCCGAGCTCATCTCCCCTCCTAGCTCATCCCACCCCCAACTCCACACCCAGCTCAGGGCTGCTGCACGGGGCGTGTTAATCCACCTCCCTGAGCTCACACCCAACCTCCGGGCTATTTCTCATCAGCCTTCTCCAGGGCCTGTAATAAATGAGCACTGCAGGTCTTCCCTCCTTGGTGACATTCTTTGGGACATTTTCAGTTAGAAATAAAATGTTTCCTATCACATGTGAAATAGACTCCAAACTCCTGTCAAGTCTGTACCCTCCTTCTAGGCTGCCGGCATGCTTTCCCCAGCCCAAGCCTCTTTCTGTTCTTCGAACATGCCACGATCTCTCCCCTCTCAAAAGCCCGCATGTTTGCTGTTCTCTGCCGGGAGCACCCTTCCCAGGAGCTCCTCGTCATGTCGGTCTGCACTCTGACGTCACTCCACAGGGGCCCCTTTAGACCCGACCTACTGTAGCAGTCAGCCTGAGGTCGCTCTGCCATCCTCCTGTTTCCTATGTGGCCCCATGTCCCTCATCAGGAGGTCAGTGACAGGGACATCGTCACCTACCACACATCCTGCCACCCAGAACCCCACAGGCACACAGAGAAGCTCGGAAGTATCTGTGAAAATGGTCCAATGAAAATTCTCCTTCCTAGGTGGCTAGAATTTTCCAATGAAAGGGATGGAAGTGACATGGGGGGCTCCACCCCAACACAGAGACAAGGGAAGCGAGGCATGGCGAGGGGATGAGTGGCAGTGAGACACCAGAAACAGGAAGCCAGGAGCATCAGCCTCAGACACCCCCTCTGCTCCAAACTCCATCATCGGGGGGGCTTCGTATGGGTAAGAAACCCAAGTGCCGGGAGCTCGTGGCTCTTGCAGGCCAGGGGCGGGTCAGGGGTGAGGCCTGCAGACGCTGTGCTCACCTGTGCACTCGCCGTCCTCGAGGGCGTAGCCCGGCTGGCAGGTGAGAGCCTTGTAGCAGCGGAAGGAGCCCACTGTGTTCACACAGTGCTCGCCCCGGCTGCACGTGTGCAGGTCTGTGACACACTCGTTGATGTCTGCGGGGACAGTGAGGGCACCAGAGGCTACAGGGCGCTGCCGGGATGGCGGCTGAGCGCCCAGAGAGCAGCACACAACTGACGGCCACTCGTCTATGCATCCAGTCATTCAATAAGGATTCACCGAGGGCCTGCCGTGTGCCAACAAGCACTGTCCTTGGCGCCAGGATACACGGTGAACGACACAAACAAATCCCTGCCATTGTGGGGACACTCAAGTGGAGGAGGTCCAGCAGATGAAGAAACGCACATGTGACAAGGAGGGTGCTCGTGAGTGTTGTGGGAAACACAGAGCAGGGTGCAGGAAAAGGGGGTGAGGGTGAGCATGCGCCACTGAAGTCGGTCATAGAGGGTCCTCAGAGAAAAGGACACTTAAATAGGGGACACAATGAGGCCGGCAGGTATTCCAGGTAGAGGGGGCAGCCCATGCCAGGGCCCTGAGGTGGGGGCCTGCTAGGCACATTGGAGGGTGGCCGGGGGCGTGTGGCTGCAGGGGGAAAAGAGTGTTAGGAGATATGGAGGGAGGTGGAAGCCATGGAGGGTTCCAGCAGAGGAAGGAAGTGCTCTCACTTATTTGTAACATGGTCCCCTGGCTGGGTGTTAATACTCCAGGGATGAGGGTGGAGGCTATTAGAATAGGAGATGATAAACTGCCACCCATGGAGGTGAGGAGAAGCAGTCAGTCCAGTTCTGGAAAATACTGTGAAGGTGGCACAGACAGGATGCACCAATAGATGAGCCAAGGGTGAGAGAAAAAGGACACAGAGGTCTGCAAAGCTTGTTGGCCAAGCAGCTGGCCAGGTGAGGGACCAGCCCCTGGGACAGGGGTGGCTGGGAGAAGCCGGCGTACAGGAGAAGATCCGGAGCCTGTGGTCACACTGAATTTCAGAGTCAAGAGCAGCTGGAGACACACGTCTGAGTTCATGGCAGGGGTCTGAGTGGAGGTACCAATGTGAGAGGGGTCAGCTGCTGAGATCATCTTGGGGGGGCAGGGCACAGCGAGAAGGGGCCAAGAACGGAGGTCTAGGAGGAGCAGCCGGGAAAGGGAGAAGCCAGAGAGGGGAGAGCAGAAGGAGCAGCAGGGCTCGGGGAGAAGACCGTCGGGGGTTCCCCCACTCAGACACTATTCCAGGTCGCGTGCTAAGCATGCATGGAGGCAAGCCCAGGGCCCGTCTCCACGTTCGTCCTGGCAGGGGAGGTGTGGCAGTCATCGCTGATGCATTTATTCCTGCACACACATTAACTAGCACTATCTGTGCTAGGCCCACGTGGCCAAGCGGGAGTGCCAGCCCCAGCTCTTGCCCTCCAGGAATTGCCAGCCCAGCGAGGGAGACAGCACAGACGGGGTGGTGACTCTGGGCAGAAAAGCTGTGCAGTCTCCAGGCCATAGTATTGCCTTCTCTGGGCCATGGGCTGGCAGAGCGCAGTGATCGCTGAGCTGAGTCTACAAGTGGAGAGGAGGGGTGAAGGGCTGCGGGGAAAGAGACCCCCAAACTCACAGGTGAACCAAATGGGTAAGGCCAGGCTTGCCGCGGTTTGGGTGGGGATGAGGAGGAGGAGGAAAAGACAGAGTTCTGGGCCAGCGGTTTCCAAGGAAGGCTTGGCTGGGCAGGAGAAAAACTTCTAATTTGCATGCTAGATTGACAGAGGGAGACACATTCCCAGGAGTCCAGAAATACTGGAGCCCAGGAGCCCGCAACCCAGGAGGAATCATGGTGATCAACAGCAGACACCACTCACTAGGGAGGCTCGCTAGGGACCGGGCAATTCCCGGAACTGCCATTCCACAATCCTGCGACAGTCTCATCGAGGAAAAGAGGGCATGTGGCCAGAGCAAAGTGAGGCAGCCTGCACACGGCAGCAGCAAGAACAGAACCAATGCTCAGCCCAGAACGGGGCCGTTTCCCCTGCTGGGGCCTGGGCCCCAGAGCCAGAGGTGCCCCCTCCTAAATTCTCGCAGCCCAGCCCACTGAGCACACTTTTCCCAGGGGCCAAGACAGTCCCCAAAGGGCAGGGACAAAAGGCAAACAGCAAAGCACAGGGGTGTCCCCACAGGCCACGTGCCCGTCACCACCCAGCCTAGCCCCACTGCAGCTCCCGTCCCTCCGTCCATGCGTCCATCCATCCATTCAGCAGAGATTTGTCAAGTCCCAGACTCATCACTACCATGCAGACTGCCTCAGTATGACACAGTGATTGAAACACCATAATGACATCACTCATTTCGTCTCCACAGTAACTGGTTTTACAGCTGAGGAAACTGAGGTGCAGAGAGGTTAAATGTCTTGTCTAAGGGCTTGCAACTAGAAAGCGGCAGTCAGGATTTGAACCCAGGCAAGCCGGCTGCAGAAACCATACTCCGTCTGGGCAGCGGGGTCCCATCTCATCAGCCGGGGTTAACACACATGCCTGGAGCTAAGACGTGAACCACAGAAGACACCAGTGTATGTTTGTGGATGAATACGTGATGGAAAGCATGAATGCTCACAGATGGTGACGTGAACATGGAAATGGAGCAGAAGGGCAAAGACGAGACCCTGAAAAGTCTGCAGGATCAATGAGGAGGGAAAAAACTGAAAGCATGAGACTGTGAGCTCATACATTTTGCTGAATGGAATGTGCCTTTGCTCTTCTAATCCCAGAACATGTCTTCCTGCTGCCCAGCGACACCTTTTGGCACAAGGGCTTCTCCCCAGGCCACCAGTGGAGCCTGCATACCCGGCATAGAAAGCAGTAGGGTGCCTGCAGGCCCTAGGGGGACCGCCTTCCCAGACACACAGACATACCCAGACAGGAGAGCTGCCCAGCTCTGACAAGCATGTTGTGCCGATGCCCGGAGGCCAAGGGCAAACGTGTGCAGCAGCCGCTCAGCCCAGTACCGTGGGCCTGTGTGCCCAGCAGTGGAGGGTGAGGAGAGGACACGTTCAGGTTGGACATGGTCCCCAAGCACAAAGAAAGACTGGGCTCTGCTCATGCGCCCTGAATGCACTCTGCACTGCTCCCACCTCCACACCTTGGCTCGAGCTACTCCTTCCAGCATGCATGCCCTTCCTGATTTCCAAGTCCTAGCTGTCCTTGGAGAGCAGTGCAAATGCCACCTTCTCCAGGAAGTGTGTACAGATGCTACCAGCCGGAATGACCTCACCCTCTGCCTGTATCTCTGCTGCAGCACTTGCCAGTCTGCCCCAAGTTCCTGCTCCTTTGGGTCCATCTCTGTTCAGGGCCATACTTCTTCCACCTTGGGAGAGCATCAAGCCCGCCCTTCTCACTGCCCACAGAGCAAACCTGGAGGCCCAGTGCCCAGCCCACATGGCCATCAAGAGGCAAGAGGGACAAGCTGTTACCAAGCATTGGCCCCACCCGTGTGCAGGCGAAGACCTGGGTGCCAGCCCTTGCCCTATCCTCCGAGCCCTAAGCTTAGAGGTCAGGAAACAGGTTCGGAGAGGAGAGCTCCACTGCTCAGGGGCACACAGCAAATGAACACCGAACTGGGGTGCAACGCCGGGTCTGCCAGACCCCAGCTCCTTCCTTTTACCCCGGGGGGCCCTGGATGCACCTAAGAACTATCTCAGCAGCTGACCTCACGTGCTCGCTGTACCCCAGCCTTTCTACTGTCCCGATGACCTCCAAAGGAGCATCCACGTCCTCAGCGCCTCCTTACAGATGACAAAACTGACACTTGGAGACGGGAAGTCATTTGATGAAGGCCACAGAGCCACTAGAGGATCCCGCTTCAGACCCAGGCCTCTGCCTGCAGACCTCACACGCCCTATCCTGCTGCCCAGAGGGCTGACCTCCTCGTTCAAAGGCCCAGCCAGGTCACACGTCACTCGGAGTGTGCTGACTCTCAGGCGCATGCCTGGGGAAAGCAGCCTCCCAGGGGCACTGGTGGAAAAGCGGGACAGACACCAGGACACGGAGGACGTGACACGGAGCATGGGGGGGGCCGGCTGCGCTGAGCTCACATGCAAAGGGCAGGCCCTTTAGCATGTGGCTGCATGTGGCGGGCGTGGTGTGGAGCAGAGCAGAGCGCCATGACGGTGGCGGCAGCAGGGGCTCTCGCTTACCCACGCACTTCCTGTGCACGTTGAGGATAAAGCCCTGGGCACAGAGCACTGTGTGGTTGACACAGTAGAAGGATCCCAGGGTGTTCACACAGAACTGCCGCCGGCTACAATCGTGAGCACCCAGCAGGCACTCGTCTCGGTCTAGTGGCAGCCGCAGAAGGGAAAAACAGAAGGGCTGTTAGGTGGGCATGGCCTGTCCTGGAGCACCCAGTGACAGAGGGGACGCTGAGACTCAGAGATGGGTAGGGAGCTGCCCAGGGCCTCCCAGCCCATCAGTGCTATGTCTGGGCTTTGGGCCCCAGTCTGAGTTTGTACAGTTCAAAGCTGTCAGAGCCGGAACCCCAGTCAGGGCAGGTGGCGAGGTGAGGCTCAGAGAGGGCAAGCAGCCTGCCACAATCCAACAGCAGGGCGGAACCAGGGACCGTCTGCCACCCAAGTTCTGGAGGCGTTCCACCTGCACAGACAGCCGGGGGCGCCACACAAGGCAGGGGCTGAAAGCTCAAGTACTAACGGGGCCAGGCTGGCAACATAAACAGGAGACGGGCCAAGGCGCGGAGTGAGGGGGACTCTAGAGGCACGTTGGGCCTGTGCTCTGTTCAGAGGGGGATCGGGGCTACAGGCCCCTGGCTGGCAGGTTTTACAAAGCTTCAATAGGAAACTGCCATCTGGACACTCAAAACAAATTCTTGAGTTTTTCATGGTTGGTAACTAGTTTGAGTAAACAGGGTAGAGCCCAGCAGGACTCCCCTGCAGGATGGGCTGCACGCTCAGAATGCCCGTCTGCAACCTCTGGCCTGGGCCCCATCGCCTCTCCCGCCAGGCCCTGCAGAGGAGGAAGGGAAGCCTGGAGACACAGAGACACTGGCCCACAGCCTGGCTGGACCCAAAGGAGTCCCAACCCAGGACAGAAACATCCTCACATCCTCAGGGCTCTGGGGGGAGTGAAGCCCAGCAGGCACCGGAGATCTGTCCCCACCACCCAAGACAAACACCTGCCAGTCACCACCATGCTGTGTGCCCTGGGGAAGTCTCCTGCCTTCTCTGGGCACTGGGTGGTTTTCATCCACATCAGAAAACAGCCTCAGTGGAGGGGCTAACTAGGGGTGTCAGCTTCTGGCAGGGACGTCGGCATTTTCCCAGAGGTTTAATCCAGGTTCCCCCAGATACCCACCCGGGTCACATCTCCTGAGATTGACCCTAATCTGAAGTGTGTCCTAGCCCATCTGCACGCTGCATGTCTGTCCTGCCTCCAGACATGACAGGTGTCTGGGGGAAAGGTGCAGTCACGAGGCCTCTCAGACTGTTCTCCACGCCTCACTCACTGAGAAAGCCGCCCCAGCAGGGTGGGACCCAATGCCCCCACCTCACAGGAGGCCACCGGGCCCCACAGAGGCCCCAGTGAGGTAAGACCCAGACCTACCAGGGTCGCTGGAGTGAGAGGGATGTACTTCCGGAACCTCTTCGACCCTCTGTGCATGGCAGTGGTAGCTAACTGTCACCAACATCTCCTGTCCCCTCCTTGGTTTCAGTAACAGAACTGAGCACGTGCTGCACAGATGGGGGCTCCTACTCCCCAGTCTTGCTCCCCACCGGAGGCAAGTGGGAGGGATGAATACCAATCTTGGTCCTGCCTTACAATAACTGGGCATGCACTTCCCTTTCCCTTTTTCCACCCACGGCCAGAACGGGGACAATGTGGTCAGAAACAACTTGGGCCATGCAGACAGGGGTGACCCCAAGGACAGGGGAGTTGGAGTGTGCTCCGGGGATCTGGTGAGAAATACACATTCTCAGTTCCTCTGACAGACCTACTGGGTCAGGATCTCTGGGGATTCTGTGGAATTCTCAGGGTCTGTGCTGTCACCGGGTTTCTAGATGACTCTGGCACACACTGAAGTTTGGGGAGCACTGCTGTGCAGCCCTGGCCAACCTGTGTACCCACCCTGGGCTGCACGTACACCTGTGCATGGTGACATGAGAGGTAGCAGAGGCCCTCCATTACAGCCGCCACACCTGTTCCCTCACCAACACAGTGAGTTTTAGATCAGGACCACCGCCCTCATTCCGTGTGTCCCATCCCCACCCTGGGCCCCCCACGGTGCTCACCTTCACAGGACACACCGTCCGCCATGATGGCGTAGCCGGGAAAACAGGAGCACATGGCGGAGTCCCCGACAAGGCTGCACACTTGCTTGCAGGGCCCATTGTCTGTAGGAAGCAACACGGAATCAGACACCACCAGGCTCATTGCCTCCAGCTCTGAGCTCGAGATGGCGGGACGGGAAGCCCAGGAATCCCACTCTTGGTCCTTTATACAAGTTCCCTGGTAGGCCGGCTCATACACGGGCTGGTGTCTGGGACAATGTTCTCGATCTCCAGATGCCAGCACCACTCGGAGACCAGACCCCTCGCTCAAGTAACAGCAGTGGGAGTGAGAAGGAGACAGAGGAGACAGAGAAACGATGGGGAGAAGGAGTAAGAAGGAAGGGAGGAGCAGAACAACAAACGGAAAGAACGCTCTACGTGTTACTGAAGGCAGTCTCCAGGACAGTTCCACAAGCAAGGAGTTCTTCTCTCAACTTTATAGGAACCGAGACCCAAAAAGTAGCTAATTGGCTTGCCTGGGGTCACATACAACAACCCCAGGCTGTCCTCTGTTCTCATCTCCCCTCTCATCCCAGGCTGACCCTGCCCCCAATCTCACCTCCTTAGCTACACTCAGTTCAGACAGCAAGACCAACCAACCCTCCAACAGAAGCACCCTTTGGACAGGGGCCACCTTGCACACACCCAGCACTGGAGAGCTCACCACCTGCAAGCAGCCCAGACACACCCTGAGGCCCAGGTTACCTTTGCAGGTGTTGGGTTGTGGCCGTGGGAGCAAGATGGTGTTGGGGGCCACTTGGGAGGAGTCTGGCTTCAGCGAGGATTCCTCTGCAGCCTTCGGCCGTGGGGGGCCACCGTCTGTCCCAGGCAGAGCAGACAGGAGAGGGAGGTCTGCCTCACGTCTGCAGCCAGGGCTCAGGCACTAACAGGCACCAAGCTGGCACTGGATTGAGACTACTTAATCCTTCCCCACCCACTTCACAGGAGAGAACACTGAGGTTCAGGGAGCTACATACCTTGAACCAGACTAATCTCACAGCTATTCAGGGCAAAGGAAGCAAGTAAGACAGGGAGTGAGTTTCCAGATTGACAACAAATCTGTCCCTGGAAGCTGGCAGGGAGAAAGACCTCCCAGACCAGGGGCTATGGCAGCCTCCTGGGCGGCCGACCGGGGCCTAAGTACCATGGGCCTGGCACTGGGGATACAGCTTGGGTTGGTGAGAGCCCCTGTGGCTTGAGTCCTGGCCCTGCACTGAAATCCAGGGCAGAGCACTAGGGCTGCCCCTGCAGATGGAGTTCAAGAGGGAGCCTATCTGTCTGGCCTCACGGAGTCCATCGGCAGGGGCTTCCCGCTCCTGCCGGTTCCAATGTGCAGGTGGCAGGAGAAGTACCCCACAGTCCCCACTGCAGGAATGCCACACTGCCCTGGCAAGGTCAGCCTCGGCCCCACCCCGACTGTCCAGGCCCTTACCTGGCTGGCAGGTGCGGCCATCGCCCTGCAGTGAGAAGCCAGGAAAGCAGGCGCAGCGGTAGGAGCCCACGGTATTGATGCACAGGTGCTGGCACAGCTCGCCGGGCAGGAGCAGGCACTCGTCCTGGTCATCTCCGGGCAGGCTGTTGGGCAGCTCGGTTTCCATGCCCAGTGACAGGGCCTCCCGGCTCCCCACCTGCGCCTCTGAAACTGGGGTGGGGGTCAGCACGCATGATAGGAGCTGGGTGGGCCCAGCAGGTGGCTGAGACCTCAGGCCCTCAGCAAGTCAGTGCAGGCGCTCGTCCGAACCATCTGCCGGCCCAGCTGAGGACAGGTGGACGGACGGATGAAGGGCGGGTAGGTGGGACAGATGGACAGACGGAGGGATGAGGGATAGGTGGATGGACAGACGGATGGATGGATGGATGGGCGGATGGATGATGGCTGGGCGGGAGAATAAATGGATGGGTGGACGGACTGACCCTCAGCAATAAGAGCGAACCCATGAGTCAGGTCTACAATAGCCCTCAGGAAGCTTTGCCTGAAGTGTTGGATTGGATTCACACCCTTAGATTAGTGACATCAGCGAGGGGAGCAACAGAAAGGGCCCCAAACCTGGGTTCCATCAGACTGCGATCTGAACCCTCACTTGAGCCTTCCCTAGCTGTGTCACCTTCAACACCACCAGGTCTCTCCATGCCTCCCAGGCTGCAGCAGGGAGCAGGTGAGAATGGGAGAGAAGGCTCTAAGGCCGAGCTGCCTTGGAAGGCTCATCACATGGCAGTCACGGGGCAGGGTAAGGCCTGCAACCCCTCCACGCTCCACGTCGGCCCAGAGCCTTGCTCTGCCCGCCAGCACCAGGCAGCCAAGTCCCCAAGGGAGCAGTGCACGAGGTCACACCTCAGGGACATGCTTCATACTGAGGGAGCTCCATCAAGCCCCAGCCCAGTCAGCCCAGGCCCGGTGCCTGCCCGCTGGGCTGCGCTGCCTGGTAGGCCAGCCCTCTGGACACCCAGCACTGCGAGCTGGCAGCAGACGGACCCGGGCCTGGGCCGTGCTGGGCATGCCGCATGCTAAGCAGCATCTCTGGGGCTCACGTCCTCATCAGCAGATTTCTCACAACGATCTGCCCAGCAGAGCGCACTCTGAGGTTCAGAGGAACACAGGGATTTGCCGAAGGTTCCCTGAGCAGGACGGGACCAGGTAAGTCTGAACCTGCCACCTGCATCCCAAGGCCCAGGTCACCTACCAGTTCCTTACCGGAGGAGAGGAACACATACCTCTGGCTCTGGACTCTTCTCGGCCCCCTGATCCCTGAAGCCAGGCTTCATCCCAAATCCTACCTTGAACCAGACTCATGGGTACTAACTTGGCCTTCACACCATGCCCAACCAGCCCCTTACAGCTCACCTCAGCAAGTGGCACTTCCTTGGACTGGACAGCCTCGTGCCCATGCTGGCCTGGTGAGGCTGGCCACTTCCCCTGGCTTGGCCTGGCCCATTCTCCATACACTGGCTGCGGCCCCGCCCTACTGCGAGGTCAGGTGTCTGCTGCGCCCACCATCACATCCAGGAAGCCCTGTACCCAGGGAGCAGGCTCTGCTCCTAGGAGCCCTGGCCCTGTAGCCTGTGGACAAGGGGTGTTCTAACCCCATGCACAGGGTTCCACTGTGCTGCATTATGATGACAGAGACTCAGGGATGACTGGGTCTGCTCAACTGCAGGACACCAGAAATCCAGAGTCAAAGAGTCCAGTCCCAACTATGCCAAAGACATGCTGTGCACCTGGGCTGAGGCCCTGCTGCTCTCTGGGCCGCAGCTTCCTCCTCTGTACTGCGAAAACGTGGCAACAGTAACAGGGTGGCAACTCTGAGTGCTTTGTCAGGTACTGTCAGAAGCTCTTGACGAGCATCCTGTCATCTGTCCCCACACTGATGAGGTAAGAGCAGAATCCCAGGTTTCTCCCCACAAAGGGCCACAACTTGTAGAGGAGAGCAGTGGAGGTGGGATCCCAACCAGGTCTACGGAACTCCAGACACCAAGAGTTAATCTTGATTCTAGAACAACCTCTGGGGCTTTCATTCCCAATCCTTGAAGTGACAGGACAGGCCCATAGGGGCCCCAGATGGTACACACAGCTGGAGGAAACACTAGGCTGGTGGTTCTGGAACTCTCCTGGCCATCTGGTCCCAAGCTGGTCAAGACTAAAGGTGTGAACGCCTGCACAGGTGACCTGCCAGGGCTTTCATGGCACCAGCCCCAGGGCTGCCAGATCAAGCTGGACAAAGGACATCCGTGGACTCACTGGGATACCATCGTTGGGCTCCTGGTGGCCCACAGCACAAAGAAGGTTAATAGCCACGAGTCCAGAAGATAGCTGGTTAGGGTGACAGAGGCTGGACATGGCAGCTAGAACAGTGACCACAGCATATGTAGGGAACAGGAGGGAGGAGACCCAGGGACACTGAGGGCTGGAGGCTCCCAGACGTGGCTCCTGACCCTCAAGCAGGAGCAAACACAGGCTCCAAGCCCCACGTGGTCACCTGGAGCTGCCCCCCCACACTGCCTAAGGCCGCTGGGAATGGGGATAGAGAGGGCAAGGGCATATGCCTGGTCAGCCCTCAAAGGACTTGTGGTCTGGTGGTGATGGGGGCTGCCAAACAAACACATTGCTCGTTCAGTCCTTTGCTAGCGCCTCTTCGGGGCCAGAAACTGAGAACACAGACATAAAAGACAGTGCAAGCCTGAAGGGGCTGATCAGGTAAGCGGGTCAACACTCACAAATGCCTTCTCTGTACTAGTTACACCCGTCCCCAAGAACGTAAGGATGGCACAGGTGAGAGGACGGAGGATGGATGAATACAAGGAAAGGTGAGTGAAAGGTTTGCTGACCAGGCTGGTGGGTAAATGCATAAGAAGATGGACAGGGAAGGAAGAAAGGAAGGAGGGGGGGAGGGAAGGGAGGGGAGAGGAGGGGAGGAGGGACAGAGGGAAGGAAGAAGGGAGGGAGGGAGGGGAACGGAAGGGAAGGCAGGGGAGGAAGGAGGGTGGGAGGGAGGGAAAGAAGACTGGACGGATGAATGGATGAACACATGACTGGAGGGACGAATGGACAGATGGACGGACGGACGGACGGACGGACGGACGGATGGATGGCTGAGTCAATGGGATAGACGAGCAAGTGGATGGCTGGGTGTGTGGGTGAGTAAGCAGATGGATGGACGGGCAAGGGGATGATGTCTGAATGGTATAGTGGATGGATGAATGGATGGAGAAATAGACCAGAGGATGGGTGGGGGATGGTTGAAATGGATGGATGGATAAAAGTATGGATGTGTAGGTTAACAAAGCCACGGAAGAATTTTGTCTAGAGCAGGACTTGTGCCTCAAAGCCACAAATGGCTGTGGACCCAGAGTTGCACAGAAGGACAGAGGGTACCCAGCTTTGGCTAGAAACCCCACCAGTTCTCTCCCTCTCATCCAAATATCCCATATACCCTGTGTCCCAGGGTGGGCAGCACCCACCTTTCTGTGGTGCGGTCTCAGGCTCAGGAGGTTGGCGGACTTCGGGGACAATGAGGGGGTCTTCGCCCTCACAGCAGGAGAGCATGACATGGTTGCAGGGGTAGCCCAGGTTGGGGTTGGATTCGCATGACTGGCCCTCAGCACGCACACGGAGCCCCAAGCCACAGCAGTCACAGCATTGCTAGAGAGAGACACGTGGTCACTGCCGTACCCTGGCTCCTCAGAGCCCATCTCCCTCCCCACAGGGCTCGCTGCGGGCCCCAGGGTGCAGCCTGGGTCAGGCTCGGAGGGACAGGTGATAAATGAGAGAGAATTAATCCTGTCTTGTTTCTTCTGTCCGTTATGTGCTCTCCAACGGTGCAGGACTTACCTGTGCCATTCCCCATGTCTGGCTCAGAGTAGGGCTAATGAGTGTTTTTTGAAATAATTAATAAACGGCCTCTTGTGAAAAGAACTACAAGTTAACCCCCAGCCACATCCACTAGCTCCCTGCCCCCATATATACTAGTGGACTGATTCTATTTAGGCCAGCTAAACAACTCCATTTTCCAGGGTCCCTTGCAGTCAGAGAAAGAAGTCACTGGGTGAAACTTTCAAAAGAGCTTTTAACAGAGGCTGATTCAGCTTGGAAGTACATCCTTTTTGCATGCCCCCTAGGTCCTTTTTGGAACAGGTATGATGGCTGGAAGACTAGCAACCATCTTGGGATATGAGGTAACCTTCAAGATGGAAGCCACAAGTTAACGATGACTGAGCAGAAAAATAGAAGCCAGGGTGCCTGAAGATACTGTGCAGATGCACCCTGTCCCAGACTGCTTACCTCGGAAATCTTTAATGTTCAAACTGCTGTGGCTATAATAATGGCCCAATAGTTTCCTCTCCCTGTGTCCACCATCTCTGCAATGTGATAGGGCAGGTCTTCCAATCAATATAGAGTATTTCCCAACCTACTGGTCGTGCCTCATGACATGCTTTGGCAACAAGATGAGACAGAAGTGGCAGCTCCAAAGGCCTTTAACACTTCTACCCCGTCAGGACCCTGCCCAGTCGTTAACATGGATAATCGCGGCTAAAAGAGTGTGAAGGATGAGACCAGTGAGGTCTGGCGGGGTCAGAGCAGACTTCATCACGGAGGCGGAACTTGGAGCCAACCATGACGCCTGGGGAAGGTGCACTGGTCATTTTAATTTACATACACAGAAATGATAATAAAATAATGATTATTGGTAATTCCTTCCAACTGAGATAACTATTTAAAATTTCCATGCATATCTTTCCCAGCTTTTTTCCCTGGGAATATATTACAAATTTAGAATTCTACCTAACAGCCCATGCTAGCCTGCTAGAGGCCACACGGAGTAGAGAAGAGTCCCAGCTTCAGCCATCCCAAATCATCTAGTGCCAGTAGAGCCATCACCTGCTGGCAGATGTATAAGTGAGCGCAGCCAAGGTCAGCTGAGCATGGCCCAGGTCGGCAAAATTACACTGACTCATAAGATAAGCCACTCATAAGTCAGCACATTTTGGGACTGTTTGTTACACAGCAACAGCTAACTGATACTCCAGACCTGCATCACCCAACGGTGAACATTCACACTTGGAAAACCCACCATGTACTTAATAAATACTTAGTTTGCATTACCTCTGATCCTCACTATCCCCCCCATAGGACATACATTATTGTCCCCATTTTATAGATGGAGAAGCTGAGGCTCAGAAAAGAAGACTGATCCAGAGTCAAACATACAGAGAAAAAAGGGATTCTAAAGTTGCCTGTCAACTAAGTGCTTTCCGTAATATCAGTTGTTTTTAGGAAAAACTATCCCCAACATGACAAAAATTGAAGTCAAAATCATCTCCCAAATGCTGCCTCCTCCAGAGGTCCCTGTCACAGTTATCCAGGCTTGTGACACTGTGCCTTCTTCAACTCCTTCCCCCCTCTCCCCTAAATACCTCCTTTTGTGCTGTTTCCTGAAACTGTT
The DNA here is from genome assembly GCF_004115265.2 of Rhinolophus ferrumequinum. NCBI lineage: Eukaryota > Metazoa > Chordata > Mammalia > Chiroptera > Rhinolophidae > Rhinolophus > Rhinolophus ferrumequinum. The sequence goes on along the minus strand of NC_046285.1, from coordinate 1,116,583 downwards.
CCAAAGTCCTAGTTTGCCCCTGTCCTCTGCTGCACAACTAGCCAGGTGTCGATCCCAATGTCTGTTTTCCCTTCTTCCCAATTTTCAGTGGAGCACATAACCTCTCCAGAATAAAGACTATATTTCCCAGGTTCCCTTGCAGCTAGGTGTGGCCACTGGACTAAGTTCTGGCGAATGTGATGTAAGTGGAATTACTGTCTGTTATCAAAAGAGGGGCTTATCACACCCGTGTTTACAGAAGCATTAGTCACAACAGCCAAGAGTAGAAGCAACCCAAGTATCCATCAACGGATGAATGGATGAACAAAATATGCAATGGAATATTATTCAGCCTTGGAAAGGAAGGAAAATTCTGGCACATGCTACAACATGGATGAACCTTAAAAATGTGCTTGGTGAAATAAGCCAGATAATAACAGGACAAATACTGTGTGATTCCACTTAGATGAGGGCCCTAGCGTAGTCAAATTCACAGAGACAGAAAGTAGAATCGTGGGTGCCAAGGGGCTGGGGGAGGGGAAATGGGGAGTTGGTGTTTAATGGAAACCGTTTCAGTTTGAGAAGCTGTAAAGGGTTCTGAAGATGGATGGTGATGGTTGCACAATAATGTGAGTGCATTTATGCCACTGAACTGTACTCTAAAAAATAACAGAGATGGTTAATTTTACATTATGTGTATTTGCCACAATTAAAAATAATTTAAAAGGGGGTGCTCCTTCCTCCTTCTTGCTGCCTGGAGCTCAAACAGCCGTCTTGGGCCAGGAGGCAGCAAATTACAGTTGGTAAAGCAGTGAGACAGCATGAGCCTGTGTCCCTGATGACCATGGACCCTCTCGCTCCTTCAGCTCTGGCCTGGCTGCCTCTAGCCTCCAATATATGACAGAAATGCTAATGTTTTAGGGAGTGTCCCATTACTTGTAGCCAAACTGACAGCCCGTCCCTGAACTACCAACCCGAGGCCAGCATGAGTTCTAGCATAGTAACTCCTCTCTTTCTGTAAATCTCTCCAGCGCCCTGCAGACCACTGGCCTGAAACCCAAGTCCTCAGGGCAGTAATTATTCCTCTTCTCTATCCCACAGCTGCCTGGTGAGGTTTTACTCCATCCTGATCGCACTGTCACACAGAAGAACCCCCTCAATGAATGGTCTGCACAATTGTCAGAAGGGACCCAGATAATGTTCCTCAAAACTCTCCTGTTTCCCATGTCACTCAGAGTAAACGACCATCCCCATAATGATGGACGGGCTCTTCCCCATCACCTCTCTGGCCTCAGCTCCTGCTACTTTTCCCCCAGTCACTGTTCTCCAACCACAGATCTCCTTGCTGCTCCTCACACATGCCAAGCATATGCCTGCCTCAGGACCTTTGCACTTGCTGTTCCTTCTGCCTGGAAGATACTTCCCACAGACATCCACATGGCTCACCCTTCAGGGTTTTACTCAAATGCACCCTTCTCAGTGAAGCCATCTCCGGCCACTGTGAGCTGAAATTCCAGTGCTCCCCACTCCTGACACAGCTTATGCCCCTTCTCTCTTCAGTTTTTCCTTAACACCATCACCTCTAATACACCGTACATTAACATATTCATCTCAGTCTCCATCTATCCCCCTGACCAGAAAGAGGGCCCTCAGAGGGCAGGGATGTTCGTGTGGAAGTCGTTTCTGCATCCCAGATGCCTAAACAGGGCCTGGCGCACCAGGCCTGGTGTCAGAAACATTTCGTGAGGAGGCCGACATAATAACTGAAGATGTCTCCTATGCAGATGAAGAGACGCCCAAGCCCAGGGGTGAGGGTCACCACCCTGAAAAGCCCTGCAGGGGAGCCCCACCCCGGGCCCTGAGGACCCTCAGGCCCAGGCCACAAGGCCGCAGTCGAGCTTGCCTTGTACAGGGAGACGCCACAGGTGTCGCTGTCCTCCAGCCCACAGGCCTCGCCCTCCTTGGCCCCCATGGCACCAGCCATGCAGCTCTTCTCCTTCAAGTAGGACACGCAGCAGTGCTTCTGGGCTGTCCTGCAACAGACGTGCACCTCAGCCCCACCTGAGACCTAGCCCCGTCCTCCCAATGACCCTCCCCATTTCACAGAGGAAGAAGCTGAGGTGCGGAAAAAGGAAGCCCCTGCCCAAGGTCCTGTGAGTGGGACCTGTGCTGGTGCAGGGGCACTGGCAGAGCCAGCACAGCCCCCACCAAGTCACAGGCTTTGTTCCTTGGTTTAACGAAGAGGACTTAGGCCTGGACCTCGCTGGACTCAGTGCTGTGTGTCCCTGACCAAGGAGAAAGGGCAGTCGGCACCCCGAACCGCCACAGGGCCAACAGAGATAGGAAGACCAAATCCTGGGAAGGGCTATGTGGCGGGCCTGCAGAGCTGCAGCCTCCAGGGTCCCTGGTCACGCCTCCTAATCTCTGTGGGGCTGCTCTAGGGCAGAGGCAGCTGGTGAGTCGGCAGCATGAGGGCAGCGCCAGGACAGAGTCAGGCTCACAGGAGGCTGGTTCAGCCCCGTGTGAGGAAGAACATGTCCCAGCAAGAGCAGTCCAGCGACAGAAGTGGCTGTCCGTGAGGTAGTGAGCTTCCCATCACAAAAGGGATATAAGCACACAGTACAGCCACTTAGCTCAAAACTCCAGGAAGCTGAATGGGGCAAGCTCTAACTCCTAAACAGCCCCCAATTGGCAGGAAAACAGAAGGGGAAGGAAAGAGACAAGGTTAGAATGTAAATGTTTCTAAAGGTGTGCTGGATGTTAAGAAGTACGGAGTCTAACCCTGGTCATGCTCCCAGTGGGTCGTGTGATGCTGGGTGAATCACATCACCTCTCTGAACCTGTCTTCCTTGTCTGGAAAATGAGTAGGTTGGAAAAGATGGTGTTGCTGGAAAAGAGAAGTGGTGAATGGCTGAGCAAGGCCTCTTCTGGGCCTGGCACAGGGAAGGCATGCATGGGTCCCCATCCTCCCCTGCTGACACACTTGAGTCAGAAGAAACAATCGGCACAGGCAGCAGCAGAGGACAGCGAGAGGCCAGCCTTTCGGAGACCCTAGGGCAGCAGAGGGCTGAGGACCGCGGGGCAAAGCTGAGGGAGGAAAACGTGTGGGCTGCACACCGCGCAGTAGCATTGCGGTGTGTGTGCTCAGAGCAGCACCCAGTGAGTCCCAGGTGGTGATGGTCCCGTAGCACCTGCTCCAAAGTACACTCCTCTGATCATGTGTTTTAGCCGACTACGAATTTGTGTGGCCAGTTTACTTTGGGGACCAGTCTTGGGCTCTCCACACTTGCGGAAAGCCTCGCCAGCTGAGCCACAGCTGCCACGTGTGATGGCCCATGTGCACCTGGGAGCAGGTGAAGCATGTGCTTACCGTGCACTGCCAGGGCTTGGGGTCCATGGCAAGCAGAGGTCTGGAGCAGGTGAATGGGCAGCTCTGCCGGCTCCAGGGTACCCACCTACCTGCAGACGTCGCCCTCAGAGCCGCTCTCAGGGATTCCCAGGCACTCGTCATTGTCAATGGCCCACTGCTGTCCGGCTGCACAGCACGTCTCAATCAGGTCCTTCGTAGAGACTGTGGGTGGCAGGCAACACAGGCAGCGTCACCACCCTGGAGGAGGCATGCACTTCCAGGATGTCCAGGTCGTCATGCATATGAGATGCCACCAGTGCCCGTCAGACCCCCGTGACGGGGCAGCTGACCCACGCACCCGCTGCTGCGTGTTGGCTGCCAGCAACTCACAGCTGGAAGCTCGTGGGGAACTGCCTGACAGGTTGAGCTGCCCCCTGGTGCAGGGGGCTGGGAGAAGCACAGCCAGTCAGGAAGCCACCTGGGAGTACAAAGGTGACAGCTCTGTGGGCCACCGCACTCCCGCGTGCTCTGTAGGACCAGGAGCACTGTCCCACTCCTTCCTGCACCTCCCTGCACCTCCCTGTGCACAAGGGCCCCAGCTCAGGCTTGGCTTCCAATGACACAGCACTCCAAGGAGGACAAGACGTAAGAAAGCAACAGCAAGAGCAAGAGACGTTTAAAACTCAGAAAAGTTCACAGAACTAAGTTAGTGGAGAAAACTCTCTGTGCCGGGGGAGGTTGGGAGGAGCTGGGGGCAGGGAGAACACCTTAAACTCAAAGGCACAGACCGTGCACTAAGAAGCGGGTGAACTGACCACCTGAAAATTAGCATTCTCTGTGTCACAAACGCCTCCAGGAACAAATGTAACAGACTGCTGACAGGTGTACAATTTGGGAATGTCTAAAACTGAAAAAGAATTGCTATTAAGAAAATATAATAACCTCCTGAAAATTAACAACACACACACACAAAAACAACCCCAACATAAAATACCTATGAAAGTGGAAAAATCAGCAAGAGCAATAAATGGGCTCTTGGGGTGGCAGTGGGGAGGCAGCCAGTGTTGGGAGACCTGGCAGCACCTACACTGCTGAGTGTGCACCTCTGCCAGGACCTGCTGGGTCCGCTCCCGGGTACCCATGGCCCAGAATGCAACCACCACAAGAAGGCGTGCTCGAGATTCCTGTGGGAGGGGGTTGTTGCACGCAGTCTGCAGTTCATGCTGGGGAAGCGGATGAAGAGAATTTGGAGAGATCCTCCATGTAGAACTCCACAACTACCAGAGAAAACAGACTAGATGAGCATACAACATGAAGCTGCACACATGTACGCACAGCAACAGGGGCAGCACGGAACAGAACGCTGGGGGACAAAAGGAAGAACTCAAGTGAGATCATTACACAAATTCAAAAGATTGCACACAAAATAGTGATACACATTCTGCAAGAACACATAAAAAAAAATCCACAAATTTAACAGAAGAGAACTGTTGCCTATGGTAGGGACAGAGGATGGCAATGGGGAAAGGAAATACATAAAACACATAAATAAAAGAAAGCCTTGCAAAGCTGTAAAGGTGTAAGGTGCCAGGAAATGAGGAGTACAACTGACCCAACAATTCTATTCTGAGGTCTTAAAAGAAATGACATTCAAAAATAAAGCTCATCTGGAACACCTATGTAAATGCCGGGGCAGCAGGGAGCAATGGAGTAACTTTGGGCCTGGCTCTACTTCTTAGTGCTACCACGTGCAGCTGTGTCTCCTCCCAAAGACTCAGTGCCCTTCTCTGCTATGAGGACCTAATGTCTGCACAGCTGCTGAAGCCTACAGGACCTCTAAACATCCTAGAGCAATTCACGTAACCTGTAGGGCGGAGGAACAAATGCACCAAGGGGTGTCCGCAGCCTACAGGGTTCCAGGAACAGAATGAGCACTTGCTAGCATCATCAGTTTTATCTGCTAACCGGACATTTCAAGTCACCAAAGTTTTCTAAGCTTCAATTACCTTCTGTGAAACAGGGAAAATAAGCTTCAGTAATAACTTAAGAGCTGTTCTAAGGCACCAGGAGGATAGAAAGAATTCTTGATAACTGGTGTCTCTCAGGAACAAGTCACAAACATCACACTCAATAGTCAAACACTGGACACATGTCCCACTTAAGTCAGAAATATGACAAAAATGTCAACTGACACTGCTACTACTTAGCAGCTTCCTAGAGATGCTAGCAAATGCAATAAAGCAAGACAAGAAGAGGCACGAGAACTATTAGAAAGAAAGAGACGATGGTCATTATTTGTAGATGTCATGGGTTCATCTTCCTAGGGAATCAAAACAAAGTAGTAAATGAACACTAAAAACTTAGTATTATTATTATTATTGTTACTACTACTAGTATTACTACTAGTAGTATTACTACTACTATTATTATTTGCTAGCCAAAACCAAAATCAACATATTCAAATTAGTGGCTTTCCTATACATCAGCAACAATTAAATAGAAAAGGTAGTAGGAAAAAAACAATCCCATTGAAAACAGAAACAATTCTAGAAATAAATGTATAGTAAACATGCTAAATCTACATGAAGAAAAAATTGTCTAATAGATAAAACAGTATACTTTATTAAAAATATATACTGTGTATCTGCAGGGGAATATTCAATACCTTAAAGATGTCAATTCTCCTCTATTTAACCTATTACCATGTTTCCCCAAAAATAAGACCTAGCCAGACAATCAGCTCCAACACGTCTTTTGGAGCAAAAATTAATAAGACCCAGTATATTATGTTTATTTTTTATATCACATAGTATATTATATTACATTATATTATAATAAATTCCCAGTCTTATAGCAAAACAAGACCAGGCCTTATATTAACTTTTTCTCCAAAAGACGCATTAGAGCTGACTGTCCAGCTAGGTCTTATTTTCGGGGAAACACGGTAATTTCAATGCAAACCCAAAGTCCCAACATAATTTGTCATGCAATTTGTCTATGTGATTCGAAAATTCATTCAGAAAAGGAAATGTTTAAGAATACCCAAGAACACTGATGTCAGAAACAGGCGGCGTGAGAGGTCCCTTGGTTTCTCCTCTTAAAGTTAAAGCAAGTTGAACGGCTAGAATTCAACAAAGGATTCTCCGCTCAACAAACAAACATGTCTGAGAGATCCGCACAATGAAACATCTGAAGGTGGACAAATCGGGGTGAGCAGGAGAGAAGGGAAGAGGGAAGTGCAGAGATGGGGGACACAGCCCAGAGAGGGGAGGGGTCAGGTTGCAGCGTGTGCTCTCTGTAACCCTGAGCATTCTTGCTCGAGTGATCAGCATATACTACAGCTGAACGCAGGGCAGACACAGAATACAGAGGTGTGACAGCTATGGTCTAGCAGCCACCATTGCCAGGGAGAACAAAAAGCCACAGAGCCCGGTTGCCTCCCCTCACACTCCAGAGCTCGCTTCCCCTCACCCTCCCAGAACTAGCAGCAGGCCCCCGAAGAAGCTATAGCAGTGAGTGTCAAGTTACTGGAAAAAATATCAATAACAGGTCTGAAAACTGGAGAGACAGTTCCTGAAAGGCAGACACGAAGGCTAATCCCAGTGAAAGGGGTGGAGATACAGCGCTGAGGTCTGGGAGAAGAACAAAGACACAAACACACTTGCGGCCTCTCCCAGTCCACCTGGCACCCACCCATATCAGCTGATCTCAGTGGGCGCACCTGGGACACCTCGGGCAGTGCAGCAATGCACCTGGTTGCAGAGGACAGCCCTGGGATTTCATGCGCTTAGAACACCATCACATTCACTCATGGGGATGGTACCCTGAGACCAAGGGAACCTGGTCACAGAGGAGACGCGCACCTCCCTGGGGAATACAAGACATTCCCACTGACCTGAAAAGAATGCTCCTGCACCACCTACTGGAAAACAAAAGAAAGACCTCTTCTTATCAACCTGCTAAAGAGGTATCGCTCTTAAAAAAAAAATTTTAAAAAGGCAGAGTTCATTCCCATAAATACAGAGGCAGAGAAATAATCCATTAAACATCATGAACAACCAAGGTAACAAGGCAGCTCAGAAAGGAAATGAAAAAACTCTCCAGAAAATAAATGTAAAGACATGGAAATATGTGATTTAAATGACAGAGAATTCAAGATTGCAGGTCTGAATAAACTCGAGATGCAAGAAAACTCAGGCAGTTTAATGAAATAAAATCAATGAACAAAAGGAGCACTTCACCAAAGAGACTGAAACATTACAACAGAACCAAACATACATTCTGGAGACGAAGAACTCTATAAAAGAAATGAAGAATGAACTAGGGAGCTTAGAACACAAAGCTGACCAGATAGAAGAAAGAATTAGTGACATCAAAGATAGAACTCTAAATGATGCAGATGGAAGAAGAGACTTGAGAAGTTAAAAAAGAAAAAACTATCTGACTCCATCAGAAAGAGCAATATAAGAATAATGGGCGTACCAGCAGGAGGAGAAGGAGAGAAGAGAACAGAGAGCCTATTCAAATAAATATTTGATTAAGGACTTCCCAAACCTATGGAAAGAACTGGATCCTCAAATCCGAAAACCAAACAGAACACCTAGTTATCTCAATCCAAAAAGGCCTTCTCCAAGGCACATTATATTAAAACTGTCTAAAACTAATGACAAAGCAAGAATTCTCAAGGCAGCCAAGGAAAAGAAGATGGTAACCTATAAAGGAAATCCCATTTGATGATCATATTTTTTAGCAGAAACTCTACTATCTAGGAGAGAATAGAGTAAAAGATTCAAACTATTGAAAGAGATAAATTACCAGCCAAGAACAATATATCCAGCAAAGTTATCCTTTAGATACGAAGGAGAAATAAATTTTTTTTTTTCAGACATAGAGAAGCTAAGGAAATTTACCACGACAAGACTTGCCTTACAGGAAATACTGAAGGGGGTTATTCTACCTGAAACAAAAAAAAGACAAAAGGATACAAAAATATGAGTAAGATGACTAACAGACAGAAGCACAAAATTGCAACCCTTGTTCAGAGTAGGTTATTACACACTTAAATGTAACATAAAGATTAAAGGGGATTAAAAACATTAAAAAAGAGAGAAAAATTAGACAATAGCTAATGCAAGTCAGAAATGAACTTACAGCATATATAAGGATAATTTGTGACAACAAATACATAAAAGCTAAAGGTCTGAATTTGCAAAGGGGAATGGAGATAATGTGCATTCAGAAGAAAAAGTACTACTGTGTATATGAAACTTTGTTTTGCATAAACATAATGGTAACTACACCAAAAATCCAGAATTGAAACACATAACACAAAAACAGAAGAAACAGGGAAAATCGTAGAATACCATCAAACTAAAATAACAGAAACACAATGGCAAAGAAACAATGGAGACACAGAGCTACCAGAAAAAAGATAAAATAGCTATAGGAAATCCTCACATATCAATAATCATCCTAAATGTAAATGGACTGAATTCACCAATAAAAAGGCACAGAGTAGCAGATTGAATCAAAAAACAAAACCTAACCATATGCTGTCTTCAGGAGACACATCTCATCTGCAAGGACAAATACAGACTCAAAGTAAAAGGGTGGAAAATGACACTCTAAGCAAATGGCATACAGAGAAAAGTGGGTATAGCTGTGCTTATATCTAACAAAATAGATTTCACAATTAAAAAAAGTAACAAGAGGGGCCAGCCCGGTGGCTCAGGTGGTTGGAATACTGTGCTCCCAATGCCAAAGTCACCGGTTTGATTCCCACATGGGCCAGTGAGCTGCGCCCTCTAGAGCTAAGATTGTGAACAACAGTTCTCTCTGGAACTGGGCTGCGGTGAGTAGCTGGAGGTTGGCGTGAGCTGAGGTGGGCTGCTGTGTGCTGCCGCAGGCTGCTGTGTGCTGCCATGGGCTACCGTGTGCTGCCATGAGTGGCCAGTGGCCAGCGTGAGTGGCTGGCAGCCAGCGTGAGTGGCCAGCAACAAGCATGAGCAGCTGGCAGCCAGAGAAAGCTGCCGTGAGCTGCTGTGAGCAGCCTACTGAAGATCGCCTCAGCCAGGGGAGTGCAAGGCTCATCATACCAGCATAGGCCAGGGAGCTATGTCCTACACAACTAGACAATGGCTTGAACCAGAGTAGAGGGGGGAGGCGGAAGAAAGGGGGGGAAAAGTAACAAGAGACAAAGATAGACATTTTATAATGATAAAGGGATAATGACAATATATCAAGAAGATATAATACTTACCAATATATATGCACCCACTCAGGTAGCACCAAAATATATAAATTACTAACAGAACTAAAGAGAGAAACTAACAAAAAAACCACAATTATAGTGGTGACCTAAATACCCCATTGACAGTTATGGATAGACGATCCAAACAGAAAATCAATAAAGAAATGTCGGCCTTAAATGACATACTATTAGACCAAATGGACACAATCGACATTCACGGAACCTTTCATCCCAGAATACCAGAATATACATTCTTCTCTGGTGCACATGGAACATTCTCAAGGGTAGACCATATGTTGGAAAATAAAACTGTCTCAACAAATTTAAGAAGACTGAAATCATACCAAGTATATTCCCTGACTACAACGCTTTGAAATTGGAAATCAACTATAAAAACAAAGCAAGAAAAAAAACCCACAAATATATGGAGATTTAAACAAGATGCTACTGAAAAACTACTGAGTCAAAGAATATATAAAAGGAGAGGACAAAAGATACATAGAGACAATGGAGAATGACAACATGACATATCAAAACTTTTGGGACACAGTGAAAGCAGTAATAAGAGGGAAGTTCGTGTCATTGCAGGCCTATCCTAAACAAACAAGAAAAATCCCAAATAAACAACCTAACATTATATCTTAAAGAACAAGGAAAAGAAGCAGAAGTGAAGCCCAAAGTCAGCAGAAGGAAGGAAATAATAAATATCAGAGCAGAACTAAATGAAATAGAGAACAAAAAGACAACAGAAAGAAATTAATGCAACCAACAGCTGGTTCTTTGAAACGATTAATAAAATTGATAAACTCCTGGCTAAACTCACTAAGGAAACAAGATAAAACACTCAAACAAAATCAGAAATGAAAGAGGAGTTACAATGGATGCCACAAAAATACAAAGGATCATCCAAGAATACTATGAAGGACTATATGCCACCCAATTCAACAACCTAGAAGAAATGGACATATATAGAAATATTAGAAATATATAGCCTTCCTAGACTGCATCACAAAGATCTGGAAACTCTAAATAGACCGATCAACAGTAAGGAATTTGGAACAATCATCTAAAACCTTCCCAAAAAGTAAAAAGTCAAGAACCAGATGGCTTCACTAGTGAATTCTACCAGTTAAATATTATTTAATATTTATCCTTCTCAAACTCTTCCAAAAAATTGGGAGAAAAAGGCAATACTCCCTAACTCATTTTATGAGGCCCACATTATCCTGATACCAAAACCTAGTGAGAATAACACATAAAAAGAAAACTACAGACCAGTATCTCTGATGAATACAGATGCAAAAATCCTAAACAAAATGCTAGCGCATCATATACAACAATATATTAAAAAGATTATACATCATGATCAAGTGGGGTTCATCCCAGGGGCACAAGGATGCAGAAAAGGATCTGACTACACACAACATCCATTTATGATTAAAACACTTAATAGGGTCGGCCGGGTGGCTCAGGCGGTTAGAGCTCCGTGCGCCTAACTCCGAAGGCTGCCGGTTCGATTCCCACATGGGCCAGTGGGCTCTCAACCACAAAGTTGCCAGTTCAATTCCTCGAGTCCCGCAAGGGATGGTGGGCTCCGCCCCCTGCAACTAAAATTGAACACGGCACCTTGAGCTGAGCTGCCGCTGAGCTCCTAGATGGCTCAGTTGGTTGGAGCGTGTCCTCTCAACCACAAGGTTGCCGGTTCGATTCCTCGACTCCCACAAGGGATGGTGGGCTGCGCCCCCTGCAACTAGCAATGGCAACTGGACCTGGACCTGGAGCTGAGCTGCGCCCTCCACAACTAAGACTGAAAGGACAACAACTTGACTTGGAAAAAAGTCCTGGAAGTACACCCTGTTCCCCTGTTCCCCTTCCCCAATAAAATCTTAAAAACAAAACAAAAAACCACTTAATAAAATGGGTATAGAAGGAAAACACCTTAACATAATAAAGACCATATATAACAAAACCTCAGCTAATATCATAATTAACGGTGAAAAACTGAAGCCCTTTGCTCTACATTCAGGAACACGACAGGGCTGTCCCCTATCACCTCTGCTTTTCAACAGTGTTGGAAGTCCTCGCCAGATCAGGCAAGAGAAAGAAATAAAAGGTGTCTGAATTGGGAATGAAGAAGTTAAATTGCCACTTTTTGCAGATGACATGATTCTTTAGGATCTATACATCAAAAACTATGAGACATAATTAAGAGAAAACTGAAGAAAATACAAAGAAATGGAAAAACATCTGTGTTCATGGACTGGAAAAATCAACATAGTTAAAATGGCCACATTACCCAAAGCAATATACTGACTTAATGCAATCCCCATCAAAATCCCAATGGCATTTTTTAAGGAAATATAATAACAACAACAACAAAAAATCACCAGATTTGTGTGGAACCACAAATTACCCGAAAGAGCCAAAACAATCCTAAGAAAATAAAACAAGGCTGGAGGGGTATCATACTCCCTGACTTCAGTTTATATACTACAAAGCGACAAAACCAAAATAGCATGGTATTGGCTGAGACACACAGATCAATGGAACAAAACTGAGAACCCAGAAATAAATCCACATATATATGGGCAAATAATTTTTTACAAAGGAGCCAAAAACATACAATGGAGAAAAGAAAACTTCTTGAATAAACGGTGCTGGGAAAATTGTAAAGCCACATGAAAAAGAATGGAACTAGACTGCTATGTCATCATGCACAAAAAATTAACTCAAAATGGATCAAAGATCTAAACATAACCCTGAAACAATAAAATGCATAGAAGAAAATATAGGTACTAAACTTATGGACCTTGGTCTTAGAGATGATTTTATGAATTTAACCTCAAAGGCAAGGGAAGTAAAAGCTAAAATAAATGAATGGGACACTATCAAACTAAAAAGCTCCTGCACAAAAGAAACCATCAGTAAAACAAAGAGGCAACCAACTGAATGGGAGAAGATATTTGCAAATAAGACCTCTGGAAAGGGGGCTAATATCTAAAATATATAAGGAACTCATATAACTCAACAATAAAAAAACAATCCAATTAAAAAATGGGCAGAGGACCTGAACAGACACTTCTCCCAAGAAGAGATACAAACGGCCAACAGATATATGAAAAAATGTTCAACTTCACTAACTATGAGGGAAATGCAAATAAAACCTACAATGAGATATCACCTCACCCCAGTCAGAATGGGTATCATCAACAAGACAAGTAATAACAAGTGGGAGAGGCTGTGGAGAAAAAGGAACCCTCATACACTGTTGGTGGGAATGTAGGAGGTCGGACAATTAAGTGCGCGAACTCATCCTAGAAAAACTGCTCCGTACCTCATTGCTGAATATCACTACAGTCATCTTTGAAGTGCTCCTCTTGAGAAGCACTTCACCAGAGCCTAGTCTGTGATGTGTGACACAGAGTGTTGCCATGATGAAGGATGATTCATGATATACTTTAAAACACACCTTCTCTCAACCGTAGCTCACACCCAACTGACTGCACTGAACAAGCTGACACTTGTCACACACTGTTACTAAGGTTCAACACACTGCTTCCCATATGGAAGATCCCTGCCTTTCCACTGGATGGCATCCGGCATCAGCATTCACCTTATTTTGTGATCACATATCACTTCTGATACAGCAATTTTTGTCAAGTAAAAACATTACGGTGTGTCCTCATCCACCTTATTCACCAGATCAGGCACCGTGCGACTTCTGGCTCTTCCCCAAAGTCAAAATGACCATGAAAAGTAAACGTTTTGAATAGATTCAGGACATGGAGGCAGCCACGACAGTGCAACTAAAGACACTCATGAAAGAGGACTTCCAGAACTGCTTCAGAAAGTGGCAAGAACAATGAGGGGGATTAATGGCAATGTGTCTTTTACTGTAATAATTATTTAAAATTTAAACATTCACCATATTGTTTGATCACACCTTGTAGGCAACCCTGTTCATTACAGCACTATTCACAATAACCAAGACATGCAAACCAACTAAGAGCCCATCAATAGATGACTGGATAAAGAAAATGTGGCATGTACCAGGGGTGCCAAGTGGACACTTGGTCAATGTCGCTCAGGCAGTAGTTCACCGTAATCAGAAATGTCTGGACGCTGATGGTAACCACTTTGAGCACCTCTTGTACTTGCAGAAGTCAAACATGACATGTATTCATCTTTTGTTATTGGTATATATGGAGTATTTCAATTTTAATAGTTTTCCTTTCTTAAAATGTGTATACATTTTTTTGGCACCCTCTCTGTATATACAATGAAATACTATTCCACCATACAAAAGAAGGAAATCCTGTCATTTGTGACAACATGGGTAAAGCTGAAGGGCATTATGCTAAATGAAATAAGTCAGTTGGAGAAAGACAAACAGTGCATGGTATCACTTATATATGGAATCTCGAAAAGCTTAACTGGTAGAAACAGAGCAGACTAGTGGTTACCAGAAGATGGGAGGTGCAGGAAATGGAGAGATGCTGGTCAAAGAGTACAAACTTCCAGTTATAGGATAAAAAAGTTCTGGTGATCTAATTAATATACAGCAGAGTGACTACAGTTAATACTGCACCGTACGCTTGGAAGTTGCTGAGAGAGTACATCTTAAGTGTTCTCATCACGAGGGGAAAAAAATGTAATTATGTGGATTGATAGAGGTTTTAACCAGACTCATTAGAGTGTGTATGTGTGTGTGTGTGTATATATACATATATACACACACACATATATACACATACATATATGTACACACACATACACACACACACACGTTCATTACATTGTATACCTTAAACTTACATAATGTTGTACCAGGTCTGACAATTAAATTCTAAGTTCGAGAACTTGTTGCAATAATGTTGCTAACCTTTTTTGAATCAGAGGGATTATTCATTATGAATTTGTACCAACTGGACAAACAGTTAACCAATTTTACTATTTGGAAGTGCTGAAAAGGCTGCGTGAAAAAGTTAGACGACCTGAACTTTTCGCCAACAATTCATGTCTCTTGCATCACGACAATGCACCAGCTCACAGGGCACTGTCTGTGAGGGAGTTTTTAGCCAGTAAACAAATAACTGTATTGGAACACCCTCCCTACTCACCTGATCTGGCCCCCAATGACTTCTTTCTTTGCCCAAAGACAAAGGAAATGTTGAAAGGGAGACATTTTGATGACATTCAGGACATCAAGGCTAATATGATGACAGCTCTGATGGCCATTCCAGGAAAAGAGTTCCAAAATTGCTTTGAAGGGTGGACTAAGCTCTGGTGTCGGTGCATAGCTTCCCAAGGGGAGTACTTTGAAGGTGACCGTAGTGATATTCAGCAATGAGGGATGTAGCACTTTTTCTAGGATCAGTTTGCGAACTTAATTGTCTGATCTTGTATGTCAATTATAGCTAAATAAAAGCAATAAAGCTGGAGGGAAAGGAAATACAATCCACACACAAAAGGAAAATTTCAATACAACTGAGTCCATAACAGTGTGAAATACCTGTATGGCAACAGACAGTACATCCAACCAGCCCGGTTACTCTTTCATCACGTCACTCACTTAAATCTCCTCATAGCATTCATCACTATGTGAAATTCTCCTGTTTGTTTATGAACTCTCTTTTTAAATTGTTAGTTTGTGTCCTCCTCTGCAATCTCTGCTTCAAGACCTAGGGGTTTTATTTATCTTGGCACGGTGCCTGGTACAGAGGGGGTGTTCAGAGTATTTGCTGAACAAACCAATGAGACACCAGGCAACTGAGAACCTGTTTCCGACAGCAGTGTTGGTCTCACCATGGGAATGTAGCACAGCACAGATACACCAGGCCCAGAACGCCTACCAATGGAACTTGAGCGGCCACTGAGAGTGACACCACCATTCCGTGTTAATCCTCTCTAATTACACTCTGGACACATGGGAGTCTCCCCTTTGTTGGAATACTTCCGGTGCTGGAAGGCTCACTTCAGCCAGGCAGCCTGTCCCTTTCCTGCCTAGTTGAGGATCACAATGCCCTTTCTTTTACTGGACTGAACGCTTTCTCTTCTAAGCTTTCTCCAAGACTGCTTCACAGAGATCAGGAGATTGCAATAGATCCCTGGGTCTCAGCCAGGCAACCCGAGATGCGTGCTCTATCAGGATAACAGTAACAGCTGAAATGAATGGGGTACTAGCCATGGGCCAGGCACAGGTCCAAGTACTCTGATTCTCACAGTTACTATGTATGAGTACTTGACAGACCAGGTAGGGGCTTAGAAGTCCCAAGCCTCAACTTCCATCTGCCCTTCCCCCCTCCAACCCTCAGCTTCCCCACGGCTGTCAAGCAGGTGAGTTGATGCAGCTGATTCTGAAGGTCTACTCTGCAGAACTAACCACCACCAGCCTGAGAGGTGGTTCTGCTTTCCTGGGGATCGAACAGCCCCCTCCTTGATCAGACGCCAGGTTTCAGCCTGTGTTTGGCAGACTTCCCACCATTCTCTCCTGGCCTTTCCCACCCTGGCTTCCCTCCTTTTCAGAAAAAGGAACTCAGGGGCCGTGACCCCTCATGCTGGAAGGGCCACCCACTTGGAGGAGGGGAACTAGTATGGGGCGAAGCATGGCGCTGCCTGGTACCATCCAGTACAGAGGAGGCAGGGCCAGGCAGCCCGTCTCCCTGACCAGAGGACCCACGTCCTCCCAGCCCAATGCTTCTAGGCTCAGCCAAGAGGTCCTCTCCGCCACCCAGGTCCCCTTCCCTGCCCTGTCTCTCTGGTTCATATTCAGTTCCTGGGCACCAGCCTTTCAGGGTTTCAGTCCTGGGGCCTCTGTTCTCCCAGCCCCCACCCTGGCCGATCTCATTCAGTCTCTGAGTTTTAAGTGTCTTCTGCACCTCATCCCTCCTGCACATCCCACTCTGGCCTCAGCCTCCTACACACACACAACGCTGGCCCACAGTGGCTGTTCAGAGTATTTGCTGAACAAACCAATGAGACACCGGGCAACCGAGAACCACTGGGCATCTCCCTGGTGTTCCCATGGCCGGAATCCGTTTAGCAACTGACTTCTCCCAAACCACCTTTCCCTGGGTCTTCTTAGTATCAGCGAAGCACTTCTGTCAATCCCAGGGCCCTCCTGCCCACTCCTCATTCCTCACCGCCCTCCTCCAACCCATCCCCCGCTGCTCACCTCCAAAGTGACTCCTAGTCCGGCCCACCTCCCCCCTCACTCCACCAGGCTGCCTGCTCTCACCTGGGTCCTCCTGCAATCCATCTTCCGGATGGTGCCAGAATGACAGTTCACCAATATCAACCAGACCGTGTCTCTTCTTGGTCTACAGGCCCCAGGAGCCCTGTTTCTTCACAAAGACCTATCTGGTATGGCCCTGCCAACCTCGTCTCCTCTGATCCCCTCTCCCACTCCTCTGGCTCATCCCTGCCCCAGAGCCTTTGCACAGACTATATTTTCTGCCTGGAATCCTCCGCCCTCCCCTGTGCCCTACTCAATCCCCATTCTCTGTAGGGTTTCCCTACCCATTCTCTGTAGTCCCTTCTCCTCCTTCAGGAATCTCACCTCCTCAGAGAGGATCATCTGACTTCTGTATCCAAACTAACCTCCAGTCCAACCCTCATGACATCACCCTACTTGGTTTTCCTCATAATGCCCCGGCATTCACAAGCCCCGAGTCATCTCAGGGAGCCCTAGAGTCCATGGCCACCCAACAGGAAGCAGCACCCCTCCCTGGTGTGAACACCAGGGACTTCACACCACAGCCCACACTCCCATCCAGGCTCATGTCCGTCTACCCTGGCCATGCATGCTTACCTGCCATTGTGTCTTTGCACATGCTGTCCCACGATGGGACTTCTTCCCTGTCCTCGTCCAACTATCCAATGTCCAACTACCCATTCTTAATGAGCTAAGCCACGTGACTCCTTGCTTTTCTGTCCACTGCACCCCCATCCAGCACACCTCCATTCCAGGCAGAACAAACAGCTGCTTCCTCTGTCTTCATTCACATTAGCACTTGGTACACACTACCATGGTGTCACTGTCAGGTGACATTTGTCTCAACCACCAAACTGAGAAGGTCTCAGGAGCCAAGAATGGGTCTGAGTCATTTTGCGGTCCCCAGTGCCAGAAGAGACCTGGTACCGGATGAAACCTGGGACCGGATGGGGTATTCCAGGCCTTTGGTATATATATCGCCTCATGTAAACTGTCATCAACACCACCAAGTCAGAGGATTATCTTCATTCCCTAGCTGCGTAAATAGAGATCTAAGAGTTTACGCTGTACTGCCCAAGGGCACATGCTTAGAAAACCAAGGGGGAGGGATTCAAATGGTGGCCCACCCACATCACTCACACCACCTCCCTGCGGCAGGGCAGCGGGCACCTGTCTCAGAGGGGAGCATGGGCGGGGCTGCACCACACGGGGAACTCCAGCGACCAGCAGGGCCCCCCCACTTCTGGGAATGCAGTCGAGCAAGTCACTCATCCTCTGTGTTTCCACCTTCTTGTCTGTAAATGGGCAAATGACCTCTCTGCCCACAGTTCACAAAGTGGGGAGGTGAGAAGTCTCGGTGTGTGGCAAACCAGTGCTCAGGAAACAGTACCTCCCTGCCCGCTGGCACACAACTATTCTCCAGTTGCTTAATTAAAAGACAAAGTAAAAGACCAATACATGCACGGATAGAACCACCACCCCTTTAGCAGAAGCTGGCCAACCTTTCCCACTTTCGTCTGGGTTTTAGCAGACTTCCCCATTCCTGTCCACTAAGCTCAGGCCAGGGAGCATGCCCTTCCTCACTTGTCAGTTATCCTGACCTGCACACACAGGTGAGACCAGCTCGTACTGTGACAGCTGCACACCTGGCCTAGCAGGCCCTCCCTGGCCCGCTGGGATTAACAGCGGAATGGGCCAGCATCGTCCTGGCTTCAGAACGCTCTGGTATCTCTGCCTCACAGAACCAGGGCTCCGGGACCCTGCCTGGATGCAAACAAGCAGATAGAGTGGGAAATGGACAAAGCCAATAACGCAGCAACTGCATTGTCAAGTGTGCGTCCAGGGGAAACGGGTACCACAGCCTCCACCTGGAGACCCACCAACAGCCCCAAACAGGAAACGACTCAGCGCCCAACAACCGGACAAGGGGTGACTCAGCCATGATGTGAAAGAATGCACTCCGGCCACACGCAGCCAGGGAGAGGGGAGGGGCTCAGGGCAGGCCAGCTTTTGTCCCCACTGGCTGGTGCTTCCTGGGTGTCCACTTTCAATGCTTCTCTAACTAGTCCCATAACTCCCATAGCTCTTCTATTCACAAATACTTCACAAAAAGACATTACTTAGAAAGGTAGTATGATTAGAAAATTCTAAGACTGAAAACTAAAAGTGTCTTTAAAAATGTGACCCAAAAAGTGACATGAGACAGACACAAAAAGACAAATATTATATGATTCCATTTACATGGGGTTCCTAGAATAGGCAAATTCATATAGACAGAAAGCAGGACAGAGGTTGCCAGGGACTGGAGGGGCGGGGGAGGGGACGTCAGTGTTTAATGGAGACCAAGTCCCAGGGTGAAGCTGAGAAAGTTCTGTGGGTGGACGGTGGTGATGGTTCTACAACAAGGGGAATGTATTCAATGCCACTGAACTGGACACTTTAAAATGATTACATTTTATCACAATAAAAAGAAAGTAAAACATTGCTGTATTAAAAAAAAAAGTGACCCAGCAGTTCCCCTTCTAGAAATGTAATCTGCTGACAGACACCCCCATGGGTACAAACACGCATGTCTTACATGCTTGCCATAGCCAAGAGCAAAGGTCCAGAAACGACCAAAATGCCATCAACAGGCTAGTGACTACATAACTGATGTTATGTCCATCCAATCTTATGCAGGTGTTTAAAAGAACTAGTTAGATCTTCATGCACTTACATAGGACAATTCTGAATGCTCTATGAAGAATTAAGAAGAAAAGGGTCAATGCTGAATAGCACGTATTTTATCGTTTTAAAGGGAAGTGTGGGTATACGTGGAGTATTTCTCGAAGCAGAACCAAGTAAGTGGTTGCAGGGGTTACGGGGGGGGGCCTGGCCCTGGGGAGGGAGGGAGCTAACTGACATGCCACTGCTCCCCCTTTTCCATTTCTGTGCTGCCTGTCGTGTGCAGGGATCACCCATTCAAGACAAGCCCCGAGCCTCCGGAGACGCTAACTGCCTTTGATTACAGGACAATGGGTGTCCTGAACCGTCCAGCCCAGAGGTTGTAACCCCTCCAGACAGTGCCTTTTGCCAGACATTAAAGCCCTAAAGATCTGTGGGATTAAGAAGTATAAATTGCTATTTAAAAAACAGTCATGGGGAATAGCACAGCATAAGGAATATAGTCAGTAATATGGTAATAACTATGTGTGGTGTCAGGTGGGTACTAGCTTTATCAGGGTGATCTCTTTATCCTGATAAATCAGGGTAAATGTCTAAATCACTATGTTGTACACCTGGAACTGATATAATATTGTATGTAAACTATAATTGAAAAATACATTTAAAAAAAAAGAATTGTGGATTTGGGAATGCTGCAGAAAAATGTCTACCCCTGGCAAGAGGGTGATGAGCAGGCCATCTGTGCCAGAGGTGCCTTTGGGCAGGATGTCTGCAGGCCTGAGCAAACAGCCGCGAGAATACTGCAACTGATGCTCCCAGCAGCCTGCGGGGCGGGCGGGAGGACTGTTAGGAAGCACCTGAAGTCCTCTTATAATGACAGTTCCGGAGCTCTGTCACCTGCCCCAGGATCAGGCACAAATGGCAGACTGAGAAACAGCAGGAGCTGCTGGGCAAAGCCCACCCACCAGGGCCCACCCACTTTAGCCCCTTGGAGATGCCTCCCTGAACCCCGGTGGGCGGCCGCAGCCCCCACTGCCCTTTCCAGCACCTCCCCATCGCCTGTTTCCTACTGCCTGCCTACCCACGCCCAAGTCAGCACCTGGCCCACTGGCTCCCACCCAGCCTGGCCAAAGAGGCACTCGGCGACTCTCGATGACCAGCCAGATCTCTGCCCTGGCCCCGGCCGAGTTGCCTGCCGAGCCCAAGCTTGCACCCACTGCATCTTCCTCCATCTCTAGGAAGGTCCTAACCCCACCCACACTTTACAGATGAGCAGGTGACAGCCCAGGAAGGAGGCACAACTTGCCCCAGACCACACGTACTGGCAGGGGCAGGGCAGGGTCTACTGCAGGCTGTGTGCTCCACAGTGCCAGTTCCTCAGCAGAGCTTCCAAGGAAGCAAGGAAGGCGGAGAAAGGGGAAGTTCAAGTTCCTCGCTCTGTATCGGTGATCACAAGGGACGCAAGGTCCCACTCCTCAGGCTCCCTCCCCAAGCTCACTCCCACAGAGGACTCAACACTGCCTCTCCATCCTGTACAGGGCTAGGATCAGGGTCCTGGGCTCTACGGTCACTCTGCCTCCCCTACCCACTACTGCCTGGAAACAAGCCTGACCTTCAGCTCCATAGCCCAAGGTGCCAGGCTCCAGGCTGGGGCTGTTTCTGGCAGGGGCACAGCCTGCAGAGCTCTTTATTGCAGCTCCTGATGGGGACTTCCAAGGATGGCACCTCACAATTCTCCCAAGAAGCCCACAAGTTAGGGATCATTATTTTCCTTTAAAGGTGAGGGAAGGGACAGAACCAAGATCAGAACTCAGCTCTGCTTGTCCCCAAAGCCCAGGCTGTTACCCTTCTGAAACTGACTTGAAAATATTTCAATGTGCTTTCTGCCATGTGGGCAATGGGTTCACTTCAGCCGTAGCTGGCTAGTTAGTATGTGGAGGACATTAATAAGGATTCAACCCCTCAGGGGCAGGTGGTAAATGCTGCCATCCTACCCATGAGGACTGCAAAAACAGCCACTATTCTTTGCAGAGAGGTAGCACCTACTTCCCTATGCCCTGAATCTGGGCTGCCTCATGAGTACGTTGCTTTGGATAACAGGTCACAGCAAAAGTGACACCTCTGCTCTCTCTCCTGGGACCCTGCCAAGACGTGAACAAACCAGGGCTAACCCGCTGGACGACGAGAACAATGGAGCAGAGACAAGCCGTGCTGGCGAGGCCATCTACAGTGGAGCCCCCAGGTGCACAGATACATAAGTGAGCCCAGCTGCCATCAGACAAACATGGCCCAGGTCGGGAGAGCCCAGACCAACTGCTGACCCACAATGGTTACAAAACTAACACCAGCCACAAGTAATTAGCTAGGAACAGATCTAATTAAAGATGTGTAAGACCTCTATCCTCAAAACTATAAAAAAAACTGCTGAAATCAAGAAATCAAAGAATAAATCGAGGGATATACCAAGTTCACGCATTAGAAACGTAATATTGTTAAAATGTCAATTCTCCCAAAATTGATCTACAGAGTAAACATAATACCAATTTAAAAATCCTAGCAGGCTTCTTAAATGTAGAAATTGGAAAAGCAAAGAACCTAGAATAGCCAAAATGATCTTTTAAAAGAACAAAACTGGTAAATTCCCACTATCAGATATCAAAAATAACTACAGAGCTACAGTAAATGGAGACAGGGTGCAAAGATAATCAGCAAAACAATAGAACAGAAAAGAGAGGACGGAAGCAGACACACACATATACAGTCACCTGATCCCTGACAAATAACAGTGCAGTGGGGAAAGCTGTCCCTTTCAATAGCTGGTGTCGGGTCAAATGAACATCCATTTGGAAAAACAATGAATTTTGACTACTACTCACATCATCCGAAGAAACAAATCTAAATGTGATCTAATGTGAAAAATGAAACAAGTTAAAATGTCTAGTACATAGAAAAATAGCTCCATGACTCTGGGTAGACAAGGATTTCCTTAAAAAAAACAAAACAAAACAAACACACAAAATGTGCTAACATAAAAGATCACTAATTTATATTTCATTAAAATTAGAAATCTGTGTTCCTCAGAAGATAGTATTTGCAATGTACTCATCAGAAAACATCATTAAGAGAGTGGAAAGAAAACTCACAGAATGAGATAAGGTACTTGTGATCCAAAAAAAGATGCATAATCAGAATACATAAAATACTCCTATGAATCAGGCAGCAAGACAAAGAAACTCGATTTAAAAATGGGCAAATGACCAAAAAAATGGCCAATAGTAATATGAAAATGTGCTCAGCACCATAAGTTACGAGGCAATGCAAACTAAAACCATAATGAGATACCACGACATATCCACCCTATTGGCTAAAAGGAAAAAAATGGCATCTAGTGCTGGCAACGGTGTGAAACAACTGAACGCCTACTCCTTGCTGGTGGGGATGTGAGCTGGGAATACACATCGAAAAACTGTCGGACAGTGTCTGCTAATGCTAACC
Source organism: Rhinolophus ferrumequinum (assembly GCF_004115265.2). NCBI lineage: Eukaryota > Metazoa > Chordata > Mammalia > Chiroptera > Rhinolophidae > Rhinolophus > Rhinolophus ferrumequinum. The sequence goes on along the minus strand of NC_046285.1, from coordinate 1,093,633 downwards.
AATCCTTTGATGCAGTAATTCCACTCCTAGATATACACCAACAAAAATGAACAGCTAGGGCCGACTGGTGGCTCAGTTGGTTAGAGCGCGAGCTCTGGGCCACGGGGCTGCCGGTTCGATTCCCACATGGGCCAGCGAGCTGCACCCTCCACAACTAGAATGAAGTCAATGAGCTGCTGCTCAGCTTCCGGGTGGCCAGATGGCTCAGTTGGTTGGAGCACGTCCTCTCAACCACAAGATTGCCGGTTCGACTCACGCAAGGGGTGGTGGGCTGTGCCTCCTGAAACTAACAACGGGCAACTAGACCTGGAGCTGAGCTGCGCTCTCCACAACTAAGATTGAAAGGACAACAACTTGACTTGGATGGAGCTGATGAGAGTCCTAGGAAAAACACACCACTGTTCCCCAATTTAAAAAAAAAAAAAAAAAGTCCTGGAAATACACAGTGTTCCCCAATAAAGTCCTGTTCCCCTTCCCCAATAAAATCTTTAAAAAAAAAATGAATGACTAAACCTTCCAAAAGGCTCATACTTTCTGAATGTTCACAGCAACTGTATTCACAGCCAAAAGCTAAGCAGCCCAAAAAGCCCTCCACATGAGAAAAGATAAAATTATGATTTATTCCTATAATGGAACAATAAAGAACAATTTTTTTTTAAATGAACTACTGCTACATACAACATGGGTGAATCTCAGACACATTATTCTGTACCAAAGAAGCTAAACACAAGCAAAATCATACCGTCTGGTTCCCATGACACAATTTATGAACAGGTAAGAATAACTGATGGTGGTAGAAGTCAGCGTGTGGTTTCCGTGGGGTAGAGAGGACAGACTGACTGAGAGACCACCGGGACAATTCTCGAGTATATGACATTTTTATCTTGATTGGGAGGAGCTGCCTGGGTTACACTGTGTGAAAATCCACTGAGCTGCTCTATGAAGACTTGTGTGCTTTACTGTCTATACATTATACTTTATAAAAAATATAACAGGGTGCTGGTCAGCTCAGTTGGTTAGAGCGTGTGTTCTTAACAAGGGTGCTGGTTCAAATCCCCCATGGGCCAGTGAGCTGTGCCCTCCACAACTGGATTAAAGAAAATGAGCTGCCGCTGAGCTTCCGGAGGGGCGGCTGGATGGCTCAGTTGGTTAGAGCGCGTGCCAGTTCGATTCCCACATGGGATGGAGGGCTGTGCCCCCCGCAACTGGACTGAAAGCAGCAACTGGACTTGGAGCTGAGATGTGGCCTCCACAACTAGATTGAAGGACAACGACTTGACTTGGAGCTGATGGATCCTGGAGAAATACACTGTTACCCAATAAAATTAAAATTTAAAATTTAAAAAAAATATATATATATAAAATACAAAAATGAGGGAGTACTGTTAACCTACATTAAATGATACTCAAGAGTATCTATGGTATACTTCAATACGACTTTTAGAAAGAAGGAAACTCACGAGATACAATCACCAAATATAAACCAAGTAATGTTTAATCATCGATTAGATATTACTTTACAAACAGAGCTACATACAATACACTGTGGGACAAGCAGAGAGAAACGAATATGGTCTGAGTAAGAGATGGAATCAGGACTGGTGAATGGCGTAGGATCACAGTATGTGGTAATATAGGAGAATGTCTTTATTTTTTAGAGTTGCAACATACAGTGTCAAGATTGAAATGTTTCCATCACACAAGCACACACGTGCCGTACACACATATGTACTTTATCTCAGATGAGAGAGAAAGAAGAGTGAGCCTGGACAATTATGGGACTAAGATGTACTCCCTGAGCCCCTTCCCCCCAGAGCAGCCTCACTGAGGGTCTGTCCCCGATGCCTGGTGGGAGTTGGGGTTCCAAGGGGAACCCTTAGATGTTGGTGTGTCGTGGCTGGTGGAGCCATGGTTATGGGGGGATGTCATGGTGGGCTTTGACCACATGTTGGGGTTCTGAGGCCCCGCAATACTTGGCTTCAGGCTGGTCCTTGGGAAGCTTTGGGAGGCGGGAGCTGAGTGGCCGGATGACCTGTGGACAGACCGTACCCTCCATAGCCTCCCGGGAAGCAGGTGGTGTGTATGTGCCTGTCGTCGGCATTTTAATGGCTAATTCTGTTCAGACTTGTACAGTCAATGAGAAGCTGACTCCATGCAAAGAGAGAAAAGTAGCTTGCATAAGAACGGGCTGCCCTTATCACAAACAATGCAAAGATTCTTGACAGGCTTAGCTCTATTCAAAAGGAGTGTGTGGAACTGGCATTTTTAGAGGATTCTGCCCTTAAAAAGAGTCACCAGACAAATGGAACCTGGAGGCAAAAGCTCAACAGGACCAGCCCCATCCCTGAGGAGGAAAGAACTTTCCCAGAACAGACAGAACAGTTCTAAATACTTGGACACAGGAATGGACAGCTCGCATCCAAACAATGAACCCGTCACTGAAAGATGGCTACAGAATCAGAACACTGCGAGCCTCTTTCTAAAACAGAGCACGTGAGCAAGGATAGACGCGCATCATGGCCTCTCAGCAGCTGGTGGCCTTCGTCTGAAACAAAAGCGGTGACTCCTCCATGCAGGCTGTCTCTACACTTCTAACCATGTTCGCCACCTACTGAAGTTCATGGTGGCCCCAGTGGCCCCTCTCCCTCCCATGTTCCCAGAAGAGGCTTTGGGGACCCCTCCCAGGCCCTGCCAATGTAACTCAAACTTCAAACAAACCCATTGTATGGGTTTCCAGAACTGCACCAAGACTCATGGGGTGTGTCCTGTTCCTCCTCAAAAAGGGAGTGTGAATTATCTCTCTTTCATTATTAGTTTAAGAAACTGCGGCTGCCTAAGAGATTATAGTGACACTCAAACCGGAGTTTGATGGAATTCTGGCTCTTGGAAGAGCATTTTGTTTTACACATGAATCTAATAAGAGATTTACTTCTATTTTATTGTTCTTTCCAGACAATTTAATTTAATTACCAGTCCATCATACATCAGTTTAATAAGAAAAGACTGTTTACTATACAGCAATTTTGATTTTCCCGAGCCAGTATTTACAATAAGAGAAATGTAAACATAACTTGCTTTTTACCTTAATAGTAACTGGTAAAAAAATACAATGTCACGTGAAAACTAGGTGGGGGTCTCTCCTCTGAGAGGCAAACAGGAAGCAGGGCACCAGTGTGGTTTCCTGCAAGGTCCCAGGTGACCGTGCTGCCCTAATGGTGTAGACAAGAAACGCTGCCTGGAGAAGAGGCAGCAGCACTAGAACAACCCCCGACAAGGCTCTGCTAGGCAGAGGGGCTGCACTGGTGAGGGCATGGGGCCCACAAGTCTGTGACCTCAGGCTCCCAGCGTTTTCAAACGGGAAGCCACAGGGCCAGGCAGGGCCCTTCCAGGACCAACCCCCAGTGGCTGCGCCCAGCAAGGTTCCATTTCTCTCCACCCACATACTTGGGGCCTTGGCCACTCGGCCCCCACTCCACTAGCCCTTGACCACATCTCTTCACCACCCCCAAATACCTCCGTACTTTGTCTCGTTCCCCCTGCAGCCTGCAGAGTGACTGGTGACTGTTCAAAGTAGAGCACGAGGGGCCCAGGAGAGGCAGGTTGACAACACCCCACACTGAAGGCCACAGCTGGGCGTAGGTGGGAGCACAGAGCCAGCAAGTCAGAGAGCCTTGCGCTGCCTCCCATCGGCTGAGCGAGCTCAGGAAGACCCCTGGCCTCTCTGTTCCTGCATCCAGTCTTCAGGGCCCATGTGGTAATGGAGAAGGAATCACGAGACCTTGCTCAGGTGTTCACCCATCTGCTAAGTGGCCCTAGCTGTCCTCTGATCGGGTGTCCACCTCCAGCCCAGACCTCTGCCCTGTGTTCCAAACGCACATTCCCACGGTGTCTCCACGTGGGTGTCAGCAGCTGGCTCCAGCACCTCCGGGAGACCACAGGTAGGCCTGGCTGACTACCCTGGGGCTGCCCATCTCAGGAAGCACACACCACACCAAGCCTGCGGGATGCCATCTTCAGGGGATTCTGATCCCCAGACAGCAGCACCTGTATGGCCACCCTCCCTCAAACCTGCTGCTTGCCCCCTTCTGTCCCAGATGCCCCTTCTGCTCTGCTCCTTGCTGACAAAGTCTGACCTGGAGGGACTGCAGCCTAGCTCCTCACGCAGGCACAGTCACCTCTGCCTAAGGCCACTGCTCCTCCCAGGGCCTCAGGTCTCACCAGGTTCCCCTTCAGGTCTGGAGAGACAGCTCCCACAGCTGACAGGCCAGGGGCTACAGTGTGCCCTGCTGGTCCCCTAACTGCGCCCTAAAACCCCCTCTTTAGTCGCCCTGTGCACGTGCAACCTGCTTCCTGCACACTGGCTCCACCAGGAGGGCCGTGTGGGAGGAGAGCACTGGGCTGCGATCAAGACACCAGGGACCCCATTCTCTGAGCTCGCTGTGAGTCTTTGGCCAGCCCCCCCACCCCGGGCCTCTGTGTGCTCGCTGTCGTCAGCAGTGGGAAGGGGCAGGTGAAGCTGGCACTCTGTGAGTCTAGATTGTAGTAGCAAACTGGGCCCACTGTGGGCTTTACTGGAACTCTAATACATCTGAATTTGTTGTCAACATTTACAAACTGGAGCTTCCATACAAAATTAAAGATCTCAGCCTTCTTTTGGAAAATCCCAAGTTATGGGCCACGCTGGGCCGCCGCTGCCCCAGCTTGAGAGCACCTGACCCTACGATCGAGGCACTGTCTGGTCCCCACAGGCCTGCCCCCAGCCAGTGGCTCCGTCACCATGCGCACTGCAAAGGCCTGCTCCATACAGCAGGTTCATCCATCCTGGGCCAGAGAGGGGCTAATTCTTGCCTTTCTGGACTCCACTGGGTCTCTGGCACCTGACACAGCGTGGGCCACACACATATCATGAATGAGTGAGTGGGGTAGGTGAGAGGGTGATGACTGGAGGTGAGACGAGACTCTTCATCCACATACCTGGGACCTATCACTCTCTCCCCCGCACCCCCTTCCCCCCCAGGTCCTGGGTGCTCTCTGTGCTCAGCAGAGTCAGTGCTTAGCAGACATCTGCTTCATTGCCTTCAGTGACCCTGGGCAATTCACTTAACTTCCCTGTGCCTCAGTTACCTCGTCTCTAAAATGGGCATTATGAGCGTCCCCTGTCATAGAGGTATCACGAGACTTAATGTACCAATACACACTCAGGGATGAGCACAGCACTTGCCATGTAATAAACCCTCCCCACGTAGGTCGACCCCATGAGGGGGAAGGAGAAGGTGGACAGGGCATCTCATGCGGACCTGCAGAAAGTGCCCTCCCCAACTCTGAGAGGTCAGCCTTAGGGCCAGGCTATGCCGCTGAAGGAAAGATCTCAGGACTTGGGCGTTTGCTGATGCAGTTGGCAGAGCTGAAACAGCAGCATAGAGCAGGGAGGCAACAGTCAGGGAGGAACAATGTGCTGCACAACTAGAAGCAGCTGCAGTGACAGAGGTGGGGTGGGGAGCAGGATCTGAGAGCTGAACCCCCCCACCCATCCCACTAGGCCTGACCCCTTTGCTTTTACACTATAGGGGACAACTCCTGGCCACCAGAAAAGACACACATCTGTTCACTTAAACAAAAACACAAATCCATCCACCCACCTCCCAGAGAGCAGTAGCCCTCCAGCAGAGGAAAGAAGGGAACGCAGAGCCCCCAGCAGCCATTCCGTGCTGACCAATACTCTCTCTCCTATTCCTCTCAGTAATCCTGAGGGGTTGTGAGGGATTACTCTCCCATTTTACAGAGGCAGAAACTGAGGCTCAGAGAAGGTGAGTCAATCGTCTGAGGTCACCAGCCAGTGACGGCAGAGGCAGGATTCACACCCAAGGATACACCCTCTGAGGACTCAGTGGGTCATCCCTAGCGTGACTCAACCCCTCTCCCGCTTTCCCAGTGCAAAGACCCTGGAGTGGACCAGGAGGTTTCACCAGATCCCCAGCCCATGAAATGCTGACCTCAGTCAGGTAGAAGTCTCCCGCTCAAAGCCTCAGACGCTGCAGGACAAAGAACCCCATGGCCAGCTTGGGGAAGGTGCCAGCAAGCAGATGTCGCTGACACTGTTGATACTGCCCCCAGGGAAGCCCACAGCACAGACCACTGAGCTCCAGTTCACTGAGAACCCAAGGTTCCGGAAGGCTCAGGGTGCAGAAGACCAAAGAGGCTTGGTTCACCAGAGGAGAGCAGCCTCTGCTGCCTCAGGCTTGGTGTGTGAACAGGAGGAAGCCAGGCCAGCGCTCAGAGGCCGCTGCCCACACAGCAGAGCCCCCAGGGCTGAATCACAGCACCCAGAACACCAGCTGCGAGTGCAGCCTAACTAAGCCCAGCACCTCGTGCCCAACACCACTTCTTTCCCACTGAGAACACAGCTCTAGGAGGGAGCCCTTGGGAAGCCCATCTTATAGATGAGAAAACTGAGGCCGCCTAAGGTCACACAACTAGTGAGGGACAGAACCAGCCTAAAACCTCGAGAGCCTCGTACCAGACCTACCTAAGTAGGTAAGCAGGAAACCAGAGATACCTTAAACACTGACAGACCTGAGTTCAGAGCTTTCTCGCTGCTGGGCTATGGGCCAGGCACATTTTTCTCCCCTTGGTCGGAACGAACTGATTGTAAGGTCATTTGGGAACAAGTGAGACAGGGCATCTAGAGCACCCGACCTGGGGTCTCGGTTAGATTTGCTGCACTGACTGCCCCAACTCTCCTCCCTTCCTTTATCCACACCCTTTGCAATGCAAATTTACAGTAACTACCATCAGCAGGAACCCCTGAGCCTGGGCTGGCCCCGACTGGCTGACAATGGAATGTGGCAAAAGCAGCAGTTCTGCTATTCCGGAGCCTAGGCCCACTAATCCTTGTACGCTTCTAATGTTTCACTTGGGGCCCTGTTTCTGGATGAGAACAAGCCGGGGCTAACTCACTGGAGGATGAGACAGCACGTGGAGCAGAGATAAGCCATCCCTGCAGAGGCCATCCCAGACCAGCCAGCCTGAGCTCAGCTGCCAGCTGACTTAATAAGGACACTCACAAGTGTGAACCCAGCTGACATCAGCCTAGCCCAGCACAGCCTGGCTGGCCCGTGGACTTGGGAGCAATAACAAATGTTTATTACATGTGCTACAGAGGTTCTGTGGTTGTTTGCCGCACACATTATTATGGCAATCGATCATTCATATCCTGACCAAGGTGTGTCCCCAGCAGGAAGGACTGACAGGACCAGTGTGGTGACAGCAGCAGAAAGGTCACCTCCTCACTCAGTGTTGGTGGGAGTGTGACCAGACTTGCTGGGGAGCCCTTGGACCAGGCAGGGGGACAGCGAAGCACATGTGGAAACCACAGCAAGACACCAACTTCCACCTCCCAGACTGGCCCAGTGGAGACGTTTTACGTGTAGCACCCTGCTCACTCCTCTGCTTAGTGCTTTTCACCATGCAACACAGATCTGATGTGTTCCTGTGATTGTGTGCCGTCCCCACACACAGAATGGGACCCGCATGAGGGATGGACACCTGTTTTGATCACTGCTGTATCCCCAGCAGCCAAGACAGTGTGATGGGCACTAAATAAATATTTATTGAATAAATTGGGGAACCAGGCATTTTTGTACACTGCAGGTGTTAAGTAAAAATGGACACGCCATCAAGAAAGGACAAGGTGACATCTACCAGGGTTATAAACATGCATTCTGTGTCTTCTAAAGCTGAGCACACACCGGCCAGCACGTCCGAAAAGAAACGTGTGCAGCTGGTCATCAAAAGATTGGTCTAAGCAGGTGCACGGCAATTCTTCCTAACGGCCCGACTGGAGCCAGCCCCAAGGCCACTCGACAGGAGAATGAACGGAGAAACTGGGCCCAATCATACAAGAGAGCACCTCTCAGCAATACAAAGGACCAACTACGATACACGCAACTCTGTGAACTTCAAAAATGCTCTTTTACGTCTGGCGCAAAAAGCCAGACGTAAAAGAGAACCGACTGTATGGCTCCATTTTTAAAAGTCTGAGAGTGGGACTGTTAGAAGTCGGGACAGTGGCTCCATGGGACAAGTACTGAGAGGGGACCTGCGTTGTCTTGTGATGTTCCATGAGCTGAGTGATGGTTACACAGGTGTTTTTGTTTGTGAAGATGTATGATGGGGTTTTATGCTTCTGCTAGGTTCTATGTGTTATACTTCAATAAACAGTTTACAAAATGTAGAAATGCACATGTATACTGACCCCCCCACTACACACGGGGGCGTGGCACAGGTCTGCACTGCAGCACTGCTTCTTAGGGCAAAAGATAGGCAGTGACCTGAACACCCGTCAACCGGGACCCGTAAACAGAAGATGGACCGTGCACACAGCAAAGCACTGGCTGGTGAGGAAACTCTCCACACGCTGACAGGGAACGCTCCACGACAGGTGGCCAACAGGACCAAAGCACAGGGCAGAACGCTGTGCGTAACAGGCTAGTACTTGTGAAAGGTGTGTGCACAGCCTACGTTCTTGTAGTTGTATTGACCAGTGGTTCCCAAGTGTGGTCCTGGGCCCTGCAGGGTCCCTGAGACCTTTTCAGGGAGCCCGAGGGCAACATGATTTTCATAACACTGTGTTAGTTACCTTCTTATGCTCTGTCAACCACAAGCATACAGAGGAATTTTCCAGACTACATGATATTGTGATGATGTCATCATACCAATGGCTAATGGAATGTGTACTTGTGTATTCAGTGTTTTCTAGAATTTTCTAAATAAGCTCATGAAAAGATGATCAACATGGTTGGTCACTGGGGAAATGCAAATCAAATCACAGTGAGAACCACTTCACACTCACTCAGATGGCTATACTCAAAAGGACAGATAGTAACAAGCGTTGGTAAGGATATGGAGAAACTGGAACCCCCTGCATTATTAAAAGGAAAGCAAAATGGTGCAGCCACTGTGGAGAACAGTGTGGCCGTTCATCTGATGGTTAAACATGGAGTTAACACACAATCCAGCAATTCTATTCCTAAGTATATTTCCAAGAGATATGAAAACATAAGTCCACACAAAATATGTACATGAGTATTAACAGCAGCAGTACTCACAATAGCTAAAAGGTGGAAACACAAGTCCATGGTCGGATGAGCCGATAAACAGAACGGGATGTTATTCAGCCATAAAAAGGCATGAAGAACTGACACACGCTATGATATGGATGGACCCTGAAAGCATTATGCTATGTGATAGAAGACAGTCCCAAAAGGCCACATATTGTATGACTCCACGTCCAGGAATGTCTGGAATATGCAAATCCGTAGTGACAGACAGTAGATTGATCGTTTCTGGGCACTGGGAGAAGGAAGCAGTGGGAAGTGGCTGGTACTCGCTGTGGGGTTTCTTTCTGGGGTGATGAAAATATTCTAAAAGTAGATTCTGGTGATATTTGCACAACTGTGCTAAAAATTGCCAAACTGTACAGGGGGACTTTGTGGTACATGAATAATACCTCATTAAAGCTGTTTGGAAAGAAATGAAGAAACAGTTTTCAAAGTTAAAATAAAGAGACCCACCGAAGGCCTGGCCTTGGCCCGACCCTCTCTGTGGGGAGCAGCTGTGAGCGCTCCACTCTCCTCCAAGTGCCTGGCACAAGTCATATGCTCCAGGAGGCAAGCACAGGGAGGGCTGGCTCCAGGCCACAGACCCACTGCTGCTCCCAGGTCCCCCATAGGGCCATGGGCCCACCCCCTCTACTGGAAGACTGAGGTTCCCTACTAGCTACACTATGACCTCTGCAAAAGCCCCTTCCAGTTTCTCTTCCATAAAATACAGTGACGACACAGAATCTCTCAAGGTTGCCACAGGGTGAAACTATGCTCTGACAGGTGTCCCCAGCAGAGCACCCAAGCCCACTGCCGACCAGGGCCAGGCCAGCGACAAAGCTGAGGAGAGCCGGCCGAGGAAGTGCAGAGTGCCCAGTCTGAACAGCAGCGTCTGCTCAGCTCCCCAGACGTCAGCCTACGGACGTGGGCCTAGTGTGCCCACAATTGCCCATTTTCAACAAAAGCCACTAAGCTGAAATTTATGTGACATTTTCCAATTTCTACATATTGTAACACATTCTAGTGCTTACCAACATGCTTTGCAGAAAAAAGCTAACAGGTGGACAGATGAGAGGTACGTGCACCATTTTAGCAAGAGAGCAGACAGAAGTGGGAACGACGCTGGCCACATTCTCCCTGCACACAGCCCTGCTCCAGAGCTGTCAGTCCTACTACAACCGTGGGTGCTAAGCACACCACTTCACCGAGGACACGGGCTCAGGAGTGATGTCCCAGGCTGCAGGTGACATAACAAGTGGGGCTTCGCTGAGGACCTGCAGGGACTGGCGGAAGCCCAGGCCTCTCATCTGCCCATCCTGCTCCTGGCTGCTCCCGACAGGCCCCTGTGCAGCCTCAGCAGTCAGACGCCCACTGCAAACCCCATGATTAGGCACGCGGAGGGCAAGGGCCACTGGGCCCAGCTGTAAGCTCTCCACAGCGCTCTGCTGCTGAGCCGAGTGGAGGTTCCCAGAGGGCAACCTCTCCGTCGCCGGCCCCAGGAGCGGTAAGCTCCTGCAGGATGTGACGGCTGCTGTACAGGACTCAGGGGCTTGGGTGTCCAGAATTCCAGCCTGGCTCCCGCAGTTCCCAGGCCAGACATGCTCAAGGCTCCTGACCTCACGCAAGTTTAAATCTTCTACAGACCAAGACTGGACAGGGTCTATAGGGATCCTCTGGGGGAACGGACTCTCCTGCTCCCTGGAACCACAGCCTGGTGATTCTGGGAACCCTTGGAGACCCACAGACATCGGAAAGGCCCGGAGCTGGCTGACGACCCCGTCAGCCTGCAGAAGAGGCAGGGAGAACCCTGCTCCTGCACTCTCCTCCCTGCACCCAGAGGGAGTCTGCACAGCACGAATAAGATCAGAAGACCCCCTGCTCTACACCCAGTGACACCCCACAAAGCTCCAAATCTTCATCTCAATGATAAGCACTTTGCCCTGGGCCTGGCCCCCGACCCTCTCAGCTGCTTCGCACACCGGCCACACAGCCCCTTTCACTCCAATCGATTCCCTCAGGCTGCAGGACCTCTGCACACTCGGTGTACTCTGTCTAGAGCACTCTTCTCTCTGCCCAGATCAACCTCCATACCCAATCAACCACCCCTCTCACTCCAACACCACTTCCCCCAGAAGGCCACGCTGACCCCCAGGAGGAGTCAGACCCCCCCCACACACACACACACACAGGCTCACAGAGCTCAGGAACTTCACGCCGCCTGACTACTGGGTTCTTTACCTCTCCCACTAAACCAGAAGCTTCCAGAGGGCAGAGTGGGTGTTGGGTTCTGCTCCACATCACTCTTTTATCTTGTCACAGGCTGTGCACACACTGGCACTCAGAAATGACTGTCAGGGATGAACACACGAACGCATACGCGGGAGGCCTGGCTCCACCACTGCACGTGTCTGTGGGCAAGTGGCCTGAGTCCACTGCTGTCAACTACAGTGCTGGCTGAGGATTAAATAATCGCAGAGTGCTTACGATGGTGCCTGGCACAAGTCACAATACTACATGGTATCTGCAATTCACATAGTCGTTTGAACTTAAATAGCTTCTCTGTCAAAGCACTCAGAGACCCCTGCCCTGCACAACCTGGTTAAGTGAGGTCCTGAGGATGGGACCCCCTTCTCTGCCACACTCCTGGGGCCTGCAGAAGTGGTACGGGAGCCTCTTCCAGGAATGGGACTCCCTCCAGCTGCTCCAAGAACCTCTGACTTCCTGAGGGCAGCCCTGTCGCGGGGTTCCCTCCTGGGGGGTGAGGGGGCGATCCCCAACCCCCTCCGTCATGCCAGCCCAGCAGTAGAAGCCGCCCTCACAAAGCCCCTAGAATGACAATAGATGTCAGAGCCCGCTCCCCGGCCCGCAGAGCCAGCATGTGGCTTGCATTAGGCACATCTGGACATGCTCAGAGGCAGCCTGGATCCCTGGCACGGATCGGCTCAAAGACAGGACCCCCGCCCCAGCCAGGCCTGAGGCAAGGGCTGGAAACCTCCTTCTCCAGGCCCCAGGGCTGCCATGGCAACATGGACAGGGGTCATTTCCGGCCCCTGGCCCACCTCTCAGCAGGCCCCACCAGCGAGCTGGGCACAGCTGCCTCCCCAACTTCTCCTACCAGCAGCAGCCAGGGGCCTCTAAGACCTCACTTCCTCCCAGGCTGCTCAAATGGGCATCTGACCGCCCTCAGTCAGGCCGCCACCACCCCCTTCCCACACTGCATGCACTGGCGTATGGTCACGCATAGATCTGTGTGCCTATCTATTTAACGCCCTCCTCCCCAAGACCCCAAAAGTGGAGATGTCACGCCTGCCTTTTTCCCCTCGCACAAACCCTGGGCACAGAGAGGGTGCTCCCTAAATATCTGTTGAAGAAGCGCACAGATTAAAGAATGGATGGTGAGTAATGATGGCTAACATTTTCATTACTCAGCAAGTACTAAGTCCCCTGCCAAGCACTGGACATGAACTAGCTAATTTAATCTTCAAACCAGCCCCATGAAGCAAGGATTTTTCTGCTGCTTACAGATGGAGAAACGGAGGCACAAGAAGTTACGTGGGTGATGGGTGGATACCGGGTACGCAGGGGACCAAGGATGTGTGCGGTGCTGCATGGCAGGCCAGCCCTGGTCCTCTGACGAGGCCAAGCTGCTGGGTCCCATTAACGCGAGCTGCTCCCCCTTCCACTCAACCCCACACCGACTTTCCACACCGTCCTTCAACCCCACACACACTAAAAGCTGCAGCCGCCTGTCCGTGCCCTGACAATTCTCATCTCTGGGCCTTGCGTGTGGGGGGCCTTCTGCCAGGACAACCTTCAGATGAGATAAGGGGCACGGAATCAGGGGCCTCTACCCACAAGCAGCCCGCAAAGGCCACACTCCAAAATCCACATGAGAAAGCCCGGGGGGCGGAGCGGGGGGAAGGGAACCCAGAGATCCTGAGAACAAAGCAATTCTCCAGGATTCCACAGAGAGGCCTCTGGCAGCAAGAGATGGGGCGGGGGTTGGGGGCTGTATCTATTTTGGAAACCCTGGAGGCTGCAGCCCAAACACACTGTGTGTGCGTCACGCTGTGAGGCCAGGCCTGCACGTCCTCCCGGGGCACACACGAACTGCATCACAGCCCCACCTCACACAGGCTTGGGGCTGGGTTGGAGGAGCCCCTGAAGCCCACTGCCCCGATCCCAGCCCACCTCCTCCCATTCTGTGACCTGGACCCTTCAGCCACGCCTCGCAGACTCCTACCTGCTCAGTTTAAAACCAGAAGGAACTGACCTCCCTGGCTTGTGGGGCGGTTCAAGTCACAGAAATGGGGCCTGGCACCCAGGAGGTGCTCTGCAAGGGTAAATTCTGTACCCAGCCACTCTAAGCAGGCTGGACGCAGAGTGGTCTGGGCTTGTGGACCCTCTGGGCCTGCAGGTCAGGAGCGGCTGGCAGTTTCACCCCTCACTACTTGTGCACAGGCTTTGCACAGGAGATACCCAGCAAGACCCACAGAACTTGACAGGAGGGAAAACGGAGCCCAGGCCAGTTAAGAGATTTGCTATGGGCAGCAGGTGGATAGATGGGAATGCTGCAGAAATCCCAGAGCCCCCTCTTGCCCCCAGATACCTCTCAGGCATCTCCGTCACAGCTCCCAGCCTGAGAACTAGGGCTACACTAGTCTATTCATGCCAGGGCCCATCAGCATCTGCTCACTGTTAACACCTAATGAAGGTTTGTAGAGTGAATGATATGGTACTGAACAAGACACAGACTCGCAGATGTAGGAAGAGATCTCTAGTTGAGACAAGTCCCCAGAACACTCTCAGAAGGGACACAGGAAGAAAATGGAGCTGAAGAGGAGGGTCAGACAAAAATTCAGAGAAGGCTTCCTGGAGGAGGACCTACTTGTGCTAGCTGGGAACAGTGTGAGCACATGGGTGGATCAGAAGGGAGATGACGCTACAGGGTGCTAATGGAATGGCAGGGAAACAAGTATGAGGAGGGCAACTGATAGAGGGGTTAGCCACAGAGGCCCCATGGATTCACTCATTCATTCACCCCAACATCTGCAGTACCAGTTGTGTGCCAGGCCCTGCTAGAGCTCCTTGGACACAGCAGAGAAGATGACAATGTGGTCCCACCACACATGGCACTAACACTCTACTAGAGGAGACAACATTTAGCAAGTTACTATGTACTATGATGTCAAGTATTGCTAGAAGAATTACAGCAGTAAGAGGAAGGCATGGTGCTCTTTTAGCTGGGTGTCCCAGGAAAGCCTCTCTAGGGTGGTAACCTTGAACAAAGAGCTGAACGGAGGGAAGGAGTGAGCCACATGGACACCTGGAAGAGCATTTCAGGAGACGAAGTGGCAAGTGCAAAGGCCCTGGGGCTGCAAGGTGCCTAGACAGGAAGCCAATGGGGCTGAGCAAAGTGGATGAGAGGGAGAGCTGCTATGGACTGTTTATCCCCCACCCCAAATTCACATGAAATCCTAACCCCAATGGGATGGATGGTATTTGGAGCTGGAGCTTTCGGGAGGTAATGAGGTGATGAGGGCGGGGCCCTCATGATGGAATTAGTGCCCTTATGAGAAGAAACACCAAAGAACTTGTTCCTCCTCAGATGCATCTCAGCTAAGACGTGTCCTCCTCTGCTCTGCCATGCGAGGACACAGTGAGAAGCTGGCCATCTACAAACCAGGAAGTGGGCCCGCAACAGACCCCAATCTGCCAGCCCCTGGGTCTTAGACTTCCAGCCTCCAGAACTGTGAGAAATACTTGTGTGTCGTTTAAGCCACCCAGTCAACAGTATTTTGTTACAACATCCGAAACGGACCAAGACAAAGGTGATGGAGAGGAGGTCCAGGAGGTCACGGGGGCAGGCTGTGCGGGGAGGATTTTGGTTTCTGCTCTGAGGAGGTGGGAGCCACGGCGCAGGAGGTCTGAGAACAACTCACGCATGAACAGGACCAACAGGAAGAGCTGGCAGACCTGGGTCTGGGCTCCTGGAAAGAGCCCCCATGAGAGACCACATCCCTTTGGCTGCCACCTCAGAGACCAAGATCGCAGCCGTGACTGGAGGCTCCTACGAGGGAGGATGTGAGAGGCAGGTGCCCCAGGCCTGTGCAACTCCCCACTTCCTGCTGGAGCATGGTCGACCCCACCAGGCCCAACCTGAACCTCAGCAGGAACGCCCTCAGGGACGGCCCCCCGCCCTGATGAGGGATGCCCACTGGGGCCTCACCCCCACCCATTCAGTCCATCCTCAGGAGCTACGTTCTACCCACAGTGTGGGGCCCCACAGACCCAGCTCCCCCTATCCCAGGCAGGGGTGCAGGGACCTGGGGCAGTGAGGGTGCCCTTCCTCAGAGTGAGTGCCCCTGAGGGAACTAAGAAAGGGTCTTACCTTCAGGGTCACCTCTGGGGACAGAATGGACAGAGTTGGGGTCTGTGTCCTCCTCTGGCTGATGGGGCAGAACCGGTGGCTGCCTGGGCACTTCCAGGGTGGGTAGGACCTGGGCTGCCTCATGGAGAACTGTGGTCAGGACGCTGTGGGTGCTGGGTTTCGTCGGGTCTCCAGGAGAGCTTGACGTGGCCTGAGGCTGGAGGACACTGGCTGTGCTTAACCCCAGCACAGGTCCAGCCCTCGCTTGCCCTGTGCTTTGCAGGGTGGCCTGGGCATCCAGGATAAGGTTCTCTTCGGGCCCTGCTCGGACATCTGCGCCTTCCTCTTGGACAGGGAGACTGGGCCTGGCTGGGCCTACAGTGGGAGGCCCATCGAGCCCCCTGACGCCACCTGCTGCCAGCTGCTCCCTGCCAGCTACTGCCTCCCTCTCCTCCTCCCCTTCCTTCTGGCTGTCCTCTGTCACTCTCCTAGCTTTGGCCTGCACAGGTGCTGGTGGACCCAAGGCAGCAGCCACTGTGGGCCTGGGGAGGGCAGCCAGCCAGGGGGTGGCCTGGATGGCAGACAGTGGCTGGCTCCCGCCTCCCAGAGCAGCAGGGCCCCCTGCACCTGCCTGGAGCTCGCCTGCCAGGGCCGCTGCCGCTTCTGCCTCAGCTACTTCCTGGTCATAGCTGTAGGGGTCTTCATAGTGCCGCTCAGTGTCACCCTCCTCGGCATCTGAGAAGTTCCCGGAGGTAGCAGTGGGCACGGCCTCGGCATCTCCAGGGCAACCGGGGAGCTGGTAGCAGATGAGTGCCCCGCCGGTATCAGGACAGTGGCAGGCCCGGCAGGGTGACAGGTGGACCGTGTGGCCAGCAGCATACTTGCGACCACTGTGGAGGCAGCCCACCTGGCCACACTGCGGGCAGCTGTCGGCCGCTACCACGGCCTCGATGCAGTTGGGTGGGAGCTCCGGGCACAGCATGAACTGGCAGCTAATCTTGCCACCGCCTGGTGGGCAGGAGCACTCGGTGCTGCCGAAGTCCACGAAGTAGGACTGGCCGGCGGGCACGCGGCCGCGCACGAAGCCGCCCTGCAGGCAATCGTAGTACTGGTAGCCCTCGCAGGCGCAGCCCTGCTGCACACACGAGGCGCAGCAGGCACCAGGCTGCAGAGCCTCCTCGATGCAGTTCTCCAGTGGCGGGCACTCCACACCCGTGCAGTCCTGCCCAGGGGCTGCCACGCCCACGCCTGCTCCCAGGGCCAGGGCCAACGCCAGCGCCAGGGCCAGCCGCGCTCCCGTAGGCTCCCCGAGCGGCACCATGGTCCCACAGCCAGCCCAGGTGCCACCTCGAGCCAAAAGGTCCCCTGTCGTGCGAGGCCCTGGGGGAATGGGAAAGGACACGTGTCAGAACCACATGGGGCCCACACATGTGGACACACGCACCCCCTGGCACACAGCCCCGCATGTGCACATGGCCACCCTCCCGCACACGTGGGCACCCCATGCAGTCGGTCCCATGTCCCCATGCACACACTCCTGGTCACGTGTTTGGATGCACACAGGCTCTGCCACACGTGTCAAAGTGTCACAGACAGGGGCTTCCACAGTTGTCAGGCATCACAGGTGCTCTGCCCAGAATGCAACATGGCCCCTGAGGGAAGCTGATCCCCACCTTCAGCTGCCTCCGCCACGTGCCCTCTGAGTGGGACCCTCCTGCGCAGTCACACACTGGTGCCTGCACTGTAGCTCGGTCACACTCCTTCACCAGGGCGCACGTTCAGCAGGCCTGGGCACTCTGGCTCTCACACCCTCCACAACAGGCACCCGCAGTTGCTCACAAACCTGCCCCAGTCCTCCATGCACAGTTACACAACCTGTCTCACCTACAGCCTCGCCCGTGGGCCAGGATACCATGCGTGTTTTCACACACACACTACCACCCAAACAATTTCTCCCCCCAAGTCCAGCACATTCACCAGCCTTCCTCCCGGAGGCCTGTGGCTGAGGACAGAGGACAGATCAGGTGGAGGCGGGGCAGGGACAGGCCTCCCAGGCCTTGGTACAACCAGCCAACCCCCACACCACAGCCCTCAGCAGGCCCCAGGGCTCAGCAATGCTCCCCAAGGGAACTCCTTGGACCGCAAGTTTAGCCACTGGGGACACTCCTATCAACTCCTCCGCTGCCCCAGCAAAGGTCAGCGCCGTTCCCAGAATCACCCCCGACACTTGCTGCTCCTGGTACCCCTCCCAGCCCACCCACACCTTTCAAGTCCTATCTACTCTCCCCCATGTGCAGCCCTGGACTCACTCTCTCTGCCCACCTCTCCTCAGCCCTGGGACACACTCCCAGCACCCTGCCCCACAAACTCCACTGCTGCCCTTCTCTGCAAAGCCAGTGTGATCTGAGGGCAGCTGACCCTGCCCCTGCATCCGGTCTCCCGCAAGGAAAGGTCCAGACTCCCTGTGGTGGCTGCTTGACCCTCCTCTCTCTCAGGCCCTCCCATGACACTCCTGCAGGGCCCTCTACTTCCCCAGCCCCTCCTCTCCATCCTCGACAGGCTACTCGAGTGCCACCTTCCCGCCAGTCCTCATTCTCTGCCACCACGCCCTGTGGCTCAGGGGCCAGGCCTGCCCAGGCTGAGGCGCGTGCTCCTTGGCCACAGACAGGGGCTCGTTGCCCACCCACTCCCAGCCCCCAATCCCGGTGACTGTTTGCAGTCACTTTGCTGAGACTGCCCAGTTATTCTAAAAGGGATAAAAAGACAATGAAGTGACATCTCTAGTATTTTAAGTGCTTCTCATTTCGAACCTAAAAATAACAACAACTTCTTTAATGTTTTTGACAAGGAGAAAAAGGAAGCAGAGGGCAGAGCCCACGCCGAGAAGCCACTTCCCAAGGATGGAGAGTCCCATAGAGCCAGTGCACTCAGGAACAGCTGCTGGGAGAGCTGGGGCCTGTAGTCTCCAGTGACAAAGCCCATCACCCTCCACATGGAGATGAGGTGGAGGGTACAGAGGCCCTTGAGTCCACTCTCAACAGTGCCACTTAAAAAGGAAACCTTTGCAAACTGAGACCTAAACCCTCCTCCTGCCCTCTCCTGCCTTTCTACTCATCCATCACACACTCACATGGACAGTACCTTCTAAGAGGGAAATTGTCCCACCGGAGGCGGGCAGCCTTCTCCCAGAGGACCTCGGTGCCCCGCCAGGCCCGCAGTACCCACCCACCGCACCTCGCATTCTCCTGTAAACCAGTCCCCCAGCTCTGCTCACCTTCGTGGCCCCCACGGTGGCCTGGCCCTTGGCCTCCACAACTCAGCATCACGTTCTACCACACCCCGATGATTCTAGATCTTGGGTTCATCCATCACCCCCACCCAAGGCCCAGAGCAACGATAAAGGTCGGGCCCTGACTTGGTGTTCTCCTCATTTGCTGTGCAAACCTAAGCAAGGCCCTTGCCCTGTCTGCATCTGTATATAACGAAAAGGTTCTACTACACCACTGGCCATTGCCGGGGTTCCACAAGCACTATCAAGCTCACGGCTGCATTTTTTGGCCCACGCGGGTGGTTTTCAGTTTTAAATCAATTGCCAGCATTTACAAATTGGAAATGTTCACATGAAAATTCAAGTTTCCAACTTCTCTTGAAAACCACGGGATTTAGAAGAGCAATGTCACAGAAATGGCGGCATGAGGAGTGCTTCTGGAAATCTTCCCTGGTAGTTACAACAAATTGAACAGCTATAATTCAACAAAGGATTCCCTGCACATTACACAGGAATGCCAAAGAGACCCGCACACTGAATCACATGAAGGTGGGGAAAATCAAGCAAGCAATGGGGGGGCGGAGGGGGTGTGCAGAGACACAGGCTGTGGGCCACAGGATGCAGTCCGGAGCTCACTGCAGTTTCAGGCAGCAGAAGCACTCCCTGTGGTCTACACTCCTGCCTAAGGGATCAGCATATAATACAACTGAACCCAGGGTTCAGGGCAGACACCTCGGACGGAGCAAAAACCAAATACAGAAGAGTGAGTATGGTGGTTTAAGCCCTCACTGACGGACAGAAAACAAACCACGGAGCCTGGCCTATTCCCCGAACACTCCCAGACCTTGCCCAACCCGCACCATCCCTGTGTTAGAAGAGGGCTCTAGAAGAAACGGTGGCAGTGTCAGATTAAAGAACAGAATGTCTACAGCCCTGAGAACTTCACTAACATTCCTGCAGATGAACAGCGCAGACAAACGAGAGGGAAGGAATTGTAGGGGCAAGACAGCTGTAGGCTGGTAGTAGCCATTGCTCAGAGCCACAAATGTACCAACTGCCTCTCACATCCCACTCCGCCACCACCTTTCTGGGGGCAACCACAGCCACTGAGACATACAGGCTCTGCATCAGGCTCAAGGGGTAGCACTGTGATTTCACAAGGTCAGAGCTCTCTTGCCGTCCACATCCCCCCACAGAGGCAGTGCCCTAAGACCCAGGCGACATGCTCCAGAGAAGCCCGCCTTCCAGGGAACCTCCCATCGCGTGAGAAGCTGTAACAGTGCAAGAGAAAATATAACACTACAACGTGAGAGAAAATAAAAGGCTGCAGCAGGAGAGAAAAAAATAAAACATTCCAGCAACACCTACTGGAAAACAAAAGAAAGACCTCTTTCCATCAACATGCTGAAGAACCCACTGCTGTAATGAAATAATAATTCATTAATTGCCATGAATAACCAAGGTAACAAGACAGCTCAGAAAGAAAATAAAGTCTCCAGAAAGTGAACTTAAAGAGATGGAAATATGTGACTTAAAGGACAGAGAATTCAAGATTGCAGTTCTGAAAAAACTCAATGAAATATAAGAAAACACAGAAAGGCAGTTTAACGAAGTCAGCAACACAATCAAAGAACAAAATGAACATTTTACCAAAGCGATTGAAATTTTAAAAAAGAACCAAATGGAATTTCTGGAGGTGAAGAAATCAATAAAAGAAATGAAGAATGAAATAGCCAGCTTAGGTAAAAGAGCTGACCACAAGCAGGAAAGAATCAGTGACATCTAAGATAGAAATCTGGAAATGACACAGATCAAAGAAGAGAGAGACTTGAGAGTTAAAAGAAATGAAAGAACTCTACAAGAACTTTCTGACTCCATCAGAAAGAGCAATGTAAGAATAATGGACACACCAGAAGGAGAAGAAAGGGAGCAGGGAACAGAGAGTATATTCAAACAAATAGTCGACGAGAACTTCTCAAACTTGTGAAACGAACTGGATCCTCGAATCCAAGAAGCAAATAGAACACCTAATTACCTCAATCCCAACAAGCCTTCTCCAAGGCACGTTGTACAGAAGTTGTCCAAAATGACAAAGAAAGAATCCTCAAGGCAGCCAGGGAAAAGAAGACGGTAACCTACAAAGGAAAGCCCATTATATTATCATCAGATTTTTCAGCAGAAACTCTACAAGCCAGGAGGGAGCAGAATCAAATATTCAAACTATTGAAAGAGAGAAATTATGAGCCAAGAACAATATATCCAGCAAAGATATCCTTTAGATATGAAGGAGGAATAAAGACCATTCCAGACATACAGAAGCTGAGGGAATTTTCTAACACACGACCTGCATTATAAGAAATACTGACGGAATCTATTCAATCTGAAACAAAAAATCAAAAGAATACAAAACTATGAACAGTATTATGAACAGACAGACAAAACCAGGAAATAGCAATCCATACACAAAATAGGGCACTACACACTTAAACATAACATAAAGGGTAAAGAAGGAAAAAAAAAACATTAAAAAAAGGAAAAAGAAAACTTGCTATTGCAACTCAGAAATCAATTCACAGCATAAATAGGGATAACTTGTGACAACAAAAACATAAAAGGGGAGACAGTAAAGATCTGAACCTGCAAAAGGGGAATGGAGAAAGGAAGCATGCTGAAGAAAAAGGACTACTGTACATATAAAACTTTCTTTTACATAAACTTAAAGATAACCACTTAAAAACAACCAGAACTGAGATATATTACATAACATAAAAAGAAAAAAGAAAAAAGGGGGGGGGGAATCATAGCATCACGCTGAAATAATAGACAAAAACAAAATGGCAAAAAGCAACGGAGACACCAAGCCACCAGAAAAGAAAAGATAGAACAGGAAATCCCCATACATCAATAATCACCCTAAGTGTAAATGGACTGAACTCACCAATAAAAAGGCACAGAGTAGCAGACTGGATCAAAAGCAAAATCCAAAACCATATGTTGCCTCCATAAGACACACCTCCAGCTACAAATAAGACTCAAAGTGAAAGGGTGGAAATTGATACTCCATGCAAATGGTAGCCAGAGAAAATCAGGTGTAGCCATGCTTACATCAGATGAAACAGGCTTCAGGATAAAAAAGGTAACAAGAGACAAAGATAGACATTTCATAATGATAAAGGGGACAATACAACAAGAAGACATAACAGTCATTAATATATTTATCTCCAATCAGGAACCACCAAAATATACAAAGCAACTACTAACAGAACTAAAGGGAGAAATTGACCAAAACACAACTATAGTAGGGGACCTAAATACATCATTGACAGCTATGGGTAAATCATCCAAACAGAAAATAAATAAGGAAATACCAGCACTATAAGTAAGATACATTAGACCAAATGGACATAATTGATATTTATAGAGCACTTCATCCTAGAACATCAGACTATACATTCTTTTCTAGTGTACATGGAACATTCTCAAGGATAGACCATATATTGGGACATAAAATCAGCCTCAGCAAATTTAAGAAGATGGAAATCATACCAAGCATATTCTCTGATCACAAGGCTTTGAAATTGGATATCAACTGCAAAAAGAAAGCAGAAAAAAACCACAAATATGTGGAGATTAAACAACATGCTTTTAAAGAACAACTGGGTAAAAGAAGAAATAAGAGATCAAAAGATACATAGAAATCAATGAGAATCAAAATACATCCTACCAAAATTTTTGGGATGCAGTGAAAGCAGTTTTAAGAGGGAAATTTATATCATTACAGGCCTATCTCAAGAAACAAGAAAAATCCCAAATAAATAACCTCAGGTTACACCTTAAAGAACTAGAAAAAGAAGAACAAATGAAACCCAAGGTCAGCAGAAGAAAGGAAATAACAAAAATCAGAGCACAACTAAATGAAATAGAGAACAAAAAGACAATAGAAAAAAATTAATGCGACAAAGAGCTGGTTCTTTGAAAAGATTAACAAAATTGACAAACCCTTGGCTAGACTCACTAAGATAAAAAGAAAGAAGACACTAATTAACCAAATCAGAAATGAAAAAGGGGAAGTTATCACGGACACCACAGAAATACAAAGGATCATCCAAGAATACTATGAAGGACTATATGCCACCAAATTCAATAACCTAGAAGAAATGGACAAGTTCTTAGAAACATATAGCCTTCCTAGGCTGAACCATAAAGAACTGACTGATCACCAGTAACGAGATTGAATCAGTCATCCAAAACCTTCCCAAAAGCAAAAGTCTGGGACCAGATGGCTTCACTAGTGAATTCTACCAAACCTTCAAAGAGGATCTAATACCAATCCTGCTCAAACTCTTCCAAGAAGAGTTTGAAGAAGAGGCAATACCTCTTTACTCATTTTATGAGGGCAACATTACCCTGATACCAAAACCTGGTAAGGATAACACAAAAAAAGAAAATTACGGACCAATATCTCTAATGAATACAGATGCAAAAATCCTAAACAAAATTCTAGCAAGTTGAATAAAAAGAATGCATTAAACAGATTATACATCACGATCAAGTGGGGTTTATCCCAGTGGCACAAGGATGGCTCAACATATTCAAATTGATCAATGTGATACATCACATAAACAAAATAAAGTACAAAAACCATATATGATTGTATCAAAGCTGCAGAAAAAGCATTTGACAAGATACATCCATTTATGATAAAAAACACTTAATAAAATGGATATTGAAGGAAAATACCTTAACATAATAAAGGCCATATGTGACAAACTCTCAGCTAATCTCATAATTAACGGTGAAAAACTGAAGCCCTTTGCTCTACGTTCAGGAACACGACAGGGCTGTCCCCTATCACCTCTGCTTTTCAACATAGTGTTGGAAGTCCTCGCCAGAGCAATCAGGCAAGAGAAAGAAATAAAAGGCATCCAAATTGGGAATAAAGAAGTTCAATTGTCACTCTTTTCAGATGACGTGATGCTATATATAGAAAACCCTAAAGACTCCACCAAAAAGCTATCAGATACAATCAATGAATACAGTAATGTGGCCGGCTACAAAATCAACGTACAAAAGTCCACTGCATTCCTATACACTAACAATGGGATTTCAGAAAAAGAAATTTTTGAAAAAATTCCTCTGCAACTGCAACAAAAAGAATAAAATACCTAGGAATAAACTTAACCAAGGATGTGAAAGATCTATACACTGAAAATTTAACGACATTTTTAAAAGAAATTGAAGAAGACACAAAGAAATGGAAAGACAGTCCGTGCTCATGGATTGGAAGAATCAATGTAGTTAAAATGGCCATGTTACCCAAAGTAATATATAGATTTAATGCAATCCCCATCAAAATCCCAATGGCATTTTTTAAACAAATAGAACAAAAAAATCATCAGATTTCTATGGAACCAAAAAAGACCCTGAATAGCCAAAGCAATCCTAAGAAAAAAGAACAATGCTGGAGGTATCACGCTCCCTGATTTCAGCCTGTACTACAGGGCAACAATAATCAGAAAAGCATGGTATTGGCAGAAAAACAGACACGTAAACCAATGGAATAGAATCGAAAACCAAGAAATAAATCCACATATACACGGGCAGATCATTTTCGACAAAACAACCAAAAACATACAATGGGATAAAGACAGCGTTTTAAATAAATGGTGCTGGGAAAACTGGAAAGCCTCGTGCAACAAAATGAAACTAGACTGCTATCTGTCACCATGTACCAAAATTCATTCAAAATGAATCAAAGACCTAAATATAAGACCTGAAAACATATACAGCATAGAAGAAAACGTAGGTACTAAAATTATGGACCTTGCGTTCAAAAGGAATTTTATGAATTTGACCTCAAAAGGAAGTAAAAGCTAAAATAAATGAATGGGACTGTATCAAACTAAAAAGCTTCTGCACAGCAAAAGAAACCATCAATAAAACAAAGAGGCAACCAACCGAATAGAAGATATTTGCAAACAACGCCTCCGATAAGGGGCTAATATCCAAAATACATAAGAAAGTCATGCAACTCAACAAAAAAACAAACTACCCAATTAAAAAATGGGCAGAGGACATGAACAGAAACATCTCCCAACAAGACATACAATCAGCCAACAGATAGTATGAAAAAATGTTCAACTTCACTAACTATTAGGGAAATGCAAATAAAAACCACAATGAGATATCACCTCACCCCAGTCAGAATGGCTATCATCAACAAGACAAATAGTAACAAGTGTTGGAGAGGCTGTGGAGAAAAAGGAACCCTCATACACTGTTGGTGGGAATGCAGACTGGTGCAGCCGTTATGGAAGGCAGTGTGGAGGTTCCTAAAAAAATTACGAATAGAATTACCATATGACCCAGCAATCCCTCTCCTGGGTACCTACCCCAAAAATCTGAAAACATTTATCCATAAAGATATATGTGCT
The DNA here is from genome assembly GCF_004115265.2 of Rhinolophus ferrumequinum. NCBI lineage: Eukaryota > Metazoa > Chordata > Mammalia > Chiroptera > Rhinolophidae > Rhinolophus > Rhinolophus ferrumequinum. The sequence goes on along the minus strand of NC_046285.1, from coordinate 1,068,460 downwards.
CCAATGTTCACTGCAGCTTTATTTATTGTGGCCAAAACATGGAAACAATCAAAATGTCTTTCAATAGATGATTGGATAAAGAAGTTGTGGTATATATACACAATGGCATATTACTCTGCCATAAGATGGAATACCGCCATTCGAGATATGGATATATCTTGAGATTAATTATGCTAAGCGAAATAAGTCAGACAGAAAAAGTTGAGAACCGTATGACTTCACTCATATGCAGGATATAAAATTGAAGGCAACAAAGGAACAAGACAAACAAATAAAGAAACAAAAACTCATAGACCCTGACAACAGTTAGTGGTTACCAGAGGGTCGGGGGGAGGGAGATGATAGAAGAGAGTAAAGGGGGTCCAACATATGGTGATGGAAGGAGAACTGACTCCGGGTGGTGAGCACATATGATGTATAGATGGTGTATATAACAGAATTGTACACCTGAAACGTATGTAGTTTTATTGACCACTCTCACCCCAATAAATTTTAATTAAAAAAAAGTTTTTTAAATGAAAGAAAACCACTGAGCCCTGGCTACCCTGAGGTGTTACACAGGGTGTGTGCTCTTGGTTCCCACCCCAAGAAGCCTAAATGGCCTCCCCGCTCACTCACACAGAGCTGGTTATGTTTGAACTCAGGGTCTCCCCAGGCTCACCTCTGAAACGGGAAGTCCACGGTCATTCCCACTGTGGCCTCCAGCTGGGAGAAGAGAGGTCTGAACCCCCTGCACACTGCTCAGAGCCCCTTGGTGCTCTCTGAAGGTTGTGTGCCCATCCACGAGGGGGACGGGACCAGCTGGGATGTGTCTGGAGGAGGTGGCCCAATGGGGGAGGGCCCAGGCCCCCTTGTGTGGCTGACCTGGAGAAGAGCTGCCTCAGGGGTCCCTGGCACATCTCTATAGCTGCTCTGGATGGGTGTGTACGGGGGTGGGGGTGGAGGGACAGAATCAACTCCATGTGGGGAAAGTTTTCTGCAGGTCAAGGACAGACCAGGCTGCTAGGCAGAGGGGTAAGCTCCCCATCTCTGGAGATAAGCAAGCAGGACCGGGAAATACTCATACAAGTGAGAAGTAGGAGGACACAATCACTACATTACTGATTCTCAGATTTGAACTTGTCCCCCACAGACCCCCCCCATGTGGCCCCTGAATGTCCACCTTCTACAGATGGATACCCCCACCTCCAATCTGAAAAGAGGCAGAAGCGGAGGACTGAGAAAGGGGACCTGACCTCTCTGCAGCCAGAATGGTCCGAAACACCCTGCGGCCAGGCTGCCTGACGCCTAAGGGCTGTGTCATGGGGCACACAGTCCCAAGGCAGGAGCTCACCAGGGCCGGGGAGACGCAAAGGCAGAACCCCCACAGGCTGTGCCCTACAGTGGCTGACTGAAAAGCTGGATAATGCACGCATCTTAATATTAAGAGACCGTTACCTAAGATGACGATTATAATGCCAGCTGACCTAAGTGACCACTGGAATGGACACGCTGGACAGCAGCACATATTCAATTAAGCCCACATAAGCAGTGTATGACGCCAAGTTCTCGTGCCCGGTGAGCTACCCAAAGACATCAGCACTGGGTCTACATGCCCACGGCGGTCACTGGGTATTCGCGTGGTGGTAGGAAGGGACCCACTATGCCGGTACCTATGCCCAGGTCCACTCCCACCCTTCTCCACTCTGCTCTGCACCAGGAGGCCGACCTCCTCAGACTGCATCCCCAGGTGCCCCGACAGGAGATCAGAGAGTAGGAAAGAAACTGGTGTGCATTTCCCAAGCCCTGTCTCCTCCCCTCCCAGGCAGGGGTTGGTGGTAGCTGTATGTACCCCCTCCACCACGACAGCCCCTACTGGGTGACACTGTTGGATTCTAAGAGCTGCCTCTCCCCAACCCCTGCAGGCCCAGGGTGCAAAGGGCTCCCCACCCACCCACCACTGCTGCGCTAAGAGCTGGCCCACCCCTTATAGGTTCCCCCAACACTGCCCACACCTCTGTTCTAGGTCTCTTCATGAACCACTGCTTCCATAAACCCTGTGAAGGCCCCCCATTTCCTGCTGGGACCCTGACAGACACGCACACACACGAAGACCCCACAAAACTCAAAGCCAATGATTCAGTGCACACAGAGCAGCAAGGATGGGCCTTAAAAATATAACATTAAGCAAAAGTACAAAACAGAACAAGACAGAAAGCCCAACACCATTCAAGTCGATTGAAACTGCACACACCCAAGGTAAAATCAACACCACTTGCAAAACACAGGCAAATAAACAGATCCACACAGAACATATATGGAGTCTGCCTGTAGTGGGGAAGGGAATGCGTTGGGAGCAGAGATAGAGGAACAAAGTAAGCACAGGACCCCGCAGACACCAAGACAATAGTGTGACATTCATTATGGAGTGTAATTAACTCAACTCTTAGCTCCTGAGGTCTAGCTGGTAAACAGAAAGAATCCCATGCTGAGCCGCTCTCCAAGCAGGACCCCCACAGCCTCAGGGAGGGCTGGGGCCTGGGGGGGGGGGGCGCCTTCCTGCACCTGGCTCTGAGGTGCAGCACGCCCACATGCCCACACCCAGCCAATCCACAGAGCCCATTCGCCCTGATTTGCTGCGACTGGCTGAGGGATGGGCCTGGGACCATGTGCAACCAATGAGAGTCAGAGCTGTGACGATTCCCGCCAGGGACGTGCAGGAGGCATGCTGAGCCCCTCCACCAGGTCTGGCATCCTCTGCCTGAGTCTCTAAGAGCACTGGGCCACCAGGGAAGACAGGGGACCACCCTGCCGGAGACATCACATGTGGTCGGTGCACTCCTCCTGGTCACTGTGCTGGCATGTGAGTGAGCCCATTTGGGAGACCCCCTCCGCAGGGAGGCGGGTGAATACCACTGAAGTCCCCATTCGATGCCATGTGGAGCTGAAGACAGGGCCCGGCCTCACGCAGCCTAAATTCCTAAGCAAATTACATGACTGCGGCCGCTTTCAGCCTCCAAGTGTCAGGGCAGTTGGTTATGCAGCAATATGTAACCAGAACCACTGGGGTCTAAATCATCAATTAAAAGCAGCTCATCCAGGAAGTGGGACATTTCTGTAGGACAAATGCCCGCCTCCTTAGCACATAGGAAAAGCAGGGAGAGAAGCTGCTGTAGGTGGAAACAGGCCTGAGCTATAATCATCCAGTGCAGGCGGGATCCCTGATGGGGCCCAGCATGAACAAACCACTGAGAGAGCGACACCGGGCTAAGTGACGGAAGCCAAGAACGGACTGAGGACACACAGCATCACAGAACACCCGCTCATTCTGTGATGCGTGATGCTGGCATTTTTAAAAGATTAGTATTTTAAATACCATCATGTCTACAATATGCTCTAACATACTTCAGCATGAAAAATAATCCAAGGCAATACGCTGGGAAATGTAGGGTGTCGGGGGTCCTTTCTGGTCTTCTGTTTTGGCTTGTTGCTCTCCATAATGAAAAGCCACAAAGGCAGTCGGTGTCTAGGTGAGGAGGAAAAATGGGAGTCACCAACACACAGAGTCTGGGGGCATCCAGCCGGTGGGGAGTCTCTGACTCCCAAGCTGAAGATCCAGGGTGAGCTCCAGGCAGGAGCGAAAGGCAGGTTGATGCCCAGTTGGGCTGTCACAGCCTGGGTCTTTGTTGACCAGATCCCTGCTGTGGGTAGGCGCAGTGGGGAATCCAGTGGAGTATGCAGTTCGGTTCTCAGGCCATCACTTAAACGTGACAGGGCAGAGGAGGGGACGACACACTCAGTCCAGGTCTCTTCCCAGAGAGCATCGGCAGAGCAGGCGGCGGAGTGTGCTATGTGGAGACATGCCCACTCCCCCACAGCCCCCACCACGGGGGCTGGGGACCCCCGGGGTCAGGACGCAGGTCAGTGTGGCGTGCCAGTGTCAGAGGTACCTCCGCATGCCACTCAAACCTCAGCTGCCTTCACTCACCCTGGCTCCAAGCTCCTCTCTCTGCCACCCTCGCTGCTGCTCACCCTCAGCCCCAAAAACTGAAACAAAATTACATCCCTACAGTAAGGTGACACCACGTCCTTTGATAAATTAATCTCACCCCCAGCCACAGCAGGCCCCAGATGAAAACTCTCTGGGCTGGCAAGGCCACCTGGTGCCCCCAGATGGCCCTGGGAGCACAAACACATTACCAGTACCACTACAAGAGTGGGGACTTGCCTTACGTGACTTTGAATCACAAGGTACGGAAATTCTTCCTTTTTCCCAGCTCTCAGATCCTTCAGATTCTGACAAGAATAGGCTTGCCAGAGCTAGCAAATAAAAAGAGAAGACATGCAGCCACAGTGGAATTTCAGATAAACAATGCATAATTGTTCAGTGTAAGCGTGTCCCGGGCAATATTCAGAACACACTTATTCATTGTTCTTCTGAAATTCCAATTTAACTGGAGTCCTCCATTTTTACCAGGCAACCCTAGATAAGAACAATCTCAGGTTTGTGCTGGTATGGCCTGAAAACTTTTTAAATATTTGCAGGGGATCTCTCTTTTAAACAAGAGGCAGCTACATCAAAACATTGGGACTTTCAAACAGCTGGGAATGACAGAAGGGAAATAAACATACAAGACACTTGTTGACATACCAGTTACAAACACACAAGTAATCAGGACCACCTGGCCTGTCCGAGCAGCTCCGAAGGCAGCACGTCCCTGGCTCCTCCCAGAAGCCGGCCTCACACACTGACCTGTACCCCATGTCCAAGCAGAGAGCAATCACTAACCAGCTGCTAGTCTGTCCATAGACCATGTTTGGGGGACACTTTGGAAATTAGTTGCTGACACTGTAATACTGCTGTGTTATTAAAGTTGTAACATTTAAAATCAGGACATTTGACACTGAAGCTGGACTCCCAAGTTCTCTAAGAAAATCAGAAGGTAGGGCCACAGCAGGGCATCACTGGTCCACCACGACTCACGCTCACTGTTCACAGCTATCGCTGGGCTCCCTGGTTCTCTCTATCCTCCTGTACCCTCCCAGGCCTAGCTCCTCTTGTCCACACCCAAAGGACAGACGCCCAGCGGAGGTGGGAGCTCCTGCTCCCTCCTGCCCAGGGTCACCTGCTGAATGTCCAGGTTTCCTGGGTTAGAACCTGCCTCTTCTCTAAGTGGCGGACTCTGAAAATTCTGCCCCCTCCCAAGGAGCCCACTCCTACCCAGGCGGCCTGGCAGGCCTCAGTCTGTCAGCCACATCAGAATCCAGTGGTACCCCCACAGCCATACAGGGCACACGGTAAGAGGACACACAGGAGTGTGGGGACAGAGCCCCAGAGAGCAGTATCCATGCTCTCAGCCTCACGAGGAAAGGAGCCGGCGTGGTCGTGTAGCCCGTGCATGCGCAGGACGCATCCCCACGCAAGCACTTATGTAACCAGCTGGCCGTCAGCCCCTATTGTTCTATATGCTACGTATATAACTGCCGTGGCTACGTTAGCAAGTGTGGATGTTTCGAATTTTGCAGATTCTACTTCCTGTGTCTTGCCCGGCCACCATCGAGACTGTGGTGCAGAAAGACCCCTTCTTGGGGTATTGGCGGATGTTTGCCTCTTGTATCTCGACCGGTGCCTCAAGAATATACCTGTGGTATGAACCCTTTACCTATGGCTCCATTGTCTTTTTTCTGGCCTCACCAAATCCAAGAGCCTGCCAGGAGTCAAACTCCTGCATTATGAGGAGTTACACACTGTCTTAGCCCAGGACCTCTAAGAACAGAGCTAGAGTTGGGTTCCTGTGCTCATGGTTTATCAGAGAACTCGAGAGAGACGGGAAAGAGGGAAGCAGAATAGAGGAGGGCATGAAGCTGGGCAAAGATGGGACCTCAGCTGGAGCCTGGTGCCAGCCTGATCCCGTGGGGAACGCAGCAGCATGACTGGCACCCCAGGGCTCATCCCACTCAGAGGGACATCAGTCAGTCACTGGCTATGGACTGAGTGGGGGCGAGGGGGGAGCATGACCTTCCAGGCATGTGGGGGAGGCGACTCCTGTGGGCCCAGGGCAAGCACCTGGAGAAGGACGAAGGTGTGAGCATGAGCGGCCAACATCTGGGGTGCTGGGGGAGGAGTGCACCACCGGGGTGGGGGGGGCAGGCAGGGCACCAGCAGTGACCACACAGGCTGCCACACGAACACACACATACACAACACACACACACACACACACACACACACACACACACACACACACAGGCAGTTTGGTCCTAGAAACTCTCCCAAAAACTACTTTTAATTTATAATTCAGTCTGTGTTCACCCCAGGCTCAGAAAGGTAAGAAAGTAACATATTAAAATAGTGTTTGCACACCCATGTTCACAGCCAAGAGGTGAAAGTAACCCAGTGTCCATGGGCAGATGAATGGATAGACAAAATGTGGTCCCAGAGAGTCCCAGAGAGCAGTTTCCAGGCTCTCGGCCTCACATGGAGGGGTGCTGGCTCGGGTAGTAGATGGCCGTCAGCTGTGACTAGTTGGCCATCAGCTGTAACCTGTTAGCCATTGGCCACTGATATAACTGCCGTGGCTACGCTAGGGGGGTTGGTTGGTTAGCAGAGAAGCGGATGGCGGATAGCAGCTAGCAAGTGAGGTTAGCAAGCGTCGATGGCAGATTGCAGATCGTGTGGCTCCTGCCTCCTGTGTCTCCAACACAGCCGCCAGCGTGAATACAGTTGTGTGACGCCCCTACCTATGGCTCCATGGGTGTTCCTTTTTGTTCTCACCATGTCCGGCGTTCTCATGCAGGGAGCAGGAGCTGAGTCCCTACATTACACATGGCGCAGCGAGCAGGGTGTGGTGTCAGCCAAAACTCTTCAAAAGGTGGTAGAGCAGCTTGCGCATATGAGCGCTCAGTCTCAAGACCAGGAGGAGCGGCGCCAGGAGCAGAAGAGGACATGGATGGCTCTCCGACCAGCATAGAAGGAGCCATGCAGCTGCCGGAGAGCTGGCAGGGGAGGGGTGGGAGGACGTGGACGGTTCTCCAACCAGCACAGGCCAGAGAAAGCGAAGGTCGTTGTGGCCCTGTGGGCTGGGAAGTGCTTGCTGAGGCAGCCCAGGTGTGGGACTTGCAGTCCCAGGAGGAAACACTTGCTGAGTCCTCGGTGGAGGATATGGATGAGGTCAAGGTTGTCCCTCACCCCCAGGTTTGGGAGGACTAGGAGCCCTCGCCCTGCGGAGAGGGCACACATTGTGGGGCCAACGCACAGCCTTGGCGAATGACTGTGGACTATGGGGAATTGCCTTCCATCCCTGATTTGATGGACCGCTTGACTGTTTGCTTGGGAACGTACCACCATGTAGTGGAACTGGCGGATGTTTGCTTCCTGTGTCTCACCCGGCCACCAGCAAGACTGTGGTGCAGGAAGACCCCTTGTTGGGGTACAGGTGGATGTTTGCTTCTTGTGTCTCGACCAGCCGCTCTCAAGAATATGTAAGCACCTTGGCTGTGAGCCACTATTATTCCAGCACAGTACTCTGAGAACCCTGGCTGTGCCCAGGAAGTAGGTGGACATCAAGGGACACCCCCTGGGACATTACTTGAACTGGAGTGAAACTTTTTCTCGTGATCTGGGTTCCTGACACTCGTGGGCCCCTCGTGGAAGACGCTTGTTGTGTAGATTGTGAGGCGAGACCCTGGAGGGGTGGAGTGTGGGGACAGAGTCTCAGAGAGCAGTTTCCAGGCTCTTGGCCTCAGGTGGAAGGGTGCTAGCTCAGATAGTAGATGGCCATCAGCTGTGACTAGTTGGCCATCAGTTGTGAACAATTAGCCACCAATATAAATGTCATGGCTACACTAGCGGGTTGGTTGGTTGGCAGAGAAGCGGACAGCAGATTGCGGCTAGCAAGTGGGGTTAGCAACCGCGGATGGCAGATCCTACTCCCTGTGTATCGCCCGGCCGCCAGCGAGACTGGGGTGCAGGAAAACCCCTCGTTGAGGTACTGGAAGGTGTTTGCTCTTGTGTCTTAACCAGCCACTATCGAGAATACAGTGGTGTGACTCCCCTATCTATGGCTCCGTGGGTGTTCCTTTTTCAACCATGTCCTGCGTTCTTGTGTGGGGAGCGGGAGCTGAGTCGCTGCATGACAGTGGTCCATCCATACAATGGTATATTATTCAGCTTTGAAAAGGAAGGAAATTCTGACGCACACTACAACATAGATGAACCTCAGGGCATTATGCTCAGTGAAATAAGCCAGATACACAAGACAAATGCTGCATGATTCCACTTATATGAGGGCGCTGGTGTAGTCAGATCACAGAGATGGAAAGTAGAACGGTGGCTGCCAGGGGCTAGGGAGTGGGGAAATAGGGAGTTGTTGTTCAATGGGGACTGAGTTTCAGTTTTGAAAGATCAGAAAGTTCTGGAGAAGATAGTCGTGATGGATCCACAACAATGTGAACATATTTAATGCCACTAAACTTGACATTTAAAAACGGTTAAAATGGTCAACTTTATGTTTTGTATATTTTACTACAATTAAAAACACTCATAATACATGTGTACTATGGAGTCAAAAGCGAATATTCAAAGAGCATAGAGAGGACAAGAAAAAAACTGTACTTAAGACCCAACAGGAAATAAGGGCTGCTCCTGAGACCTCCCCTTAGTAGTAAGCTTCCTGGCAGCCAAGGCTGAAAGGGAAATTTAAGGATGCCACAGGGCTCCTTGTTTGATAAGAGGAAGTCATCTAGGTCACTGGGAAAAGTACACTTGTTCTTGGCACAAACTGTTAGGAGGAATTTTAACTTGATCAGTTCATATTTATAACTATCACTTCCCCAGGGCTGACACAATGCCAAACAATGGACTGAGAATTTCCAGGGGTTTTTATTTTCTTTAGCCATGCTCTATAGATAAGGAAACTCAGGCCCAGAGTAGGCAAATGATCTGCCCAAGGTCACAGCACCAGTACAAGGTGACGGGGATCTGAGCCCCGGCGTCCGGCCCAGGGAGTCCTTCAGTTTGTCCACGTCCACTGGGCACCTGCGAGCCTCCCAGCTCCTATCGCTGGTACTGCGAGGTCGGTGAACAAGACCAGCAAAGGTGCGATCCGCATGTGGCCAACGTTCCGGGGGAAGGAAAGGATAAGAACAAATCAAAAAGACAACGTCGGCCCTGTGAAGGACAGGGACAGGGGCACCCCTCTGGAGAGACAGAGCGGGCCTCACTGAGGAGGGGACACTTCAGCTGAACCTTGTCTGGAAGAAACGTGGTGGCTGGCAAAGATCTGGGAAATGGAATCCAGTGGAGGAAGCAGCACAGGCAAAGACCCTAAAGCAAGAAGCAGCTTGACACATTGTCATTGGCACGGGGAACAAGGAAGAGAGGGGCAGGACGTGAGGGGAGGAGCAGGAAGAGAAAAAGTAGGTGAGGGGACAAGAAAATCAAGGCAGGAGAGAAGCTAGAAAGAGCAATAAGAGCAGTTACCCATTTCCAGTACCCCAGACCTCAGCAAAATACCCAGGAAATGTAGTAGACGTTGTTCCAGCAGGGCGGTGGGGCCACCGCTAGGCCACAGCACAGTGGGAACTCAAGAAGGGACTGAGACACCCCTCTCAAGAAGTCTGAGGAAGATTCCAGTCATATAAAGTACAAAACCAAGTAAAACCTAAAGAGTATCACTTATGGAACACAAATGCAGGAGGCAGAGCCAGAAAGCCAAGCTGGGTGGTAACTGTAAAAGTCTGGCAGAGAGAGGCAGGTTGAGGACAGGGCGCTGGGGGGCGGGGCTGGGTCCTCCTGGTTCTTCCAGGTGGGGATGACGCAAGGGCTCGTATGCTTTTATGTACTTTTTGTATGCGTGCTTTCTCACAATAAAAGAGACTTCTTACAGAAAAAAAGAGCCAATTACAGTAGTCTAGAAAAAGGAAACAAAGGCCAGAGATGGTTTTGGCAAAAGAAATGGAGAGGAGGAGAGGGAGATGAAAAATAGTCACAAATTATCAAAAGAAAAGTGATCGAGTTTGGCTTCTGTCTTTAAAGTCAAATTTTCCTTCAGTTCCCTGTGGGCAAAAGTTTGAATAACCGACGCCATCCTTTGCAAAAAGTCAAGTCAGGCCGTGAAGGGTGAGCTACATACAGGGCAGGGGGTTTGGGGAGGGGCCTGGGTCCTTTCGGGTAGAAGGGCAGGCAGGTCAGGCCTGGGGAGAGACGGGCAAGGCAGAAGGCACAGGTGGGGTAGCCTGAGGTCTCCAAGGAAGAGGGAGGAGCTGGGCCCTGAGCACAGAAGACACTGGGTCTCAGCAAACACTGGGTACAAGGTACTGGAAAGCAGCAGGGTCCCAGGTGGAACAAAGAGGGTGCCTGGGGCCCCGTATCCTCAAACGCTCATTGGCACCTGTGGACCTTCAACAGGTAAGCTCATGAAAACACTGGGAAAAATCACCCTTCAATTGGAATAGCGAAGTTTTTCCCTCTCCACCCTTAAAAAAAAAGGAGAGATGAATAAAAAGCTCCTTAAACCCTGGGTGCGAGCTGACCCTGCATATATAGTCACTAATCTCATTAGCAGCACAGGCAGGTGACAAATTACAAAGATGAATGTCCATGACTTACAATCAGCCTTTGGGAAAAGAAAATGTTGCTTCTGGCACCAGGAATGAGCTGATATTTTCCTTCCCCTCAATTCACAACTTTGGAAAGAGGAAACACTCCTAGGGTGGGGTGATGAGAAACGGCGGTAGCAGCAGCCAAGGCTGAGCTCACTGCTCTCCCCCACCTGGCGTCCCCATGTCCCCCACCCAGCCCCAGACGCAAGGCCGCCACACCCTCGACCTCTCCCTCTCTCTGTGAAATCCTGAGGCATCCTCCATCCAGTTTGTCCACAGTCCTGCTGCTGGGCACTTCTCATCTCATCTCCCAGCTCCACTCAAAACCCTGAATGGTTCCTTATCACCTCTGGTCCTTTTGAGAGCCTGAGAAAAGCTACGAGGGATAATCTAACCCCCTCAAGATGGGACTGAAGACACCCACAGAAGGAAAACACAACATGACATGAGAGCAGCTATGGGGTATGCTCTGACCACCATCATCTATCCACGCTCCTTCTAAGCACAGCCCCTGGATTTCATTCTGAGGTCCACACAACTCCCTGTCCGCCATTCAGTCTCTTCATTCCTCCCACAACGCGCCTGACTCAGCGATGAACACTGCGCCTGAGCCCATCTGAGCGCATGAGAACCAATTCAGGTGGGTCCCTGAGCAAACGGCCTCCCTCTTTCCCACTGTATTAGACACGAGACGATTTATCACTGAGGATCCCTGAAGCCATCTTGTTGTCAGGTGGAGACTGTCTGAGGCTGGAGCAAACTCAAAAAAAAAAACAAAAAAAAAAAAAACAGAAAAATCAATAGATGGGAAAAAGAGAAACAGAGTCATGGTGACAGCTGTTGGATCCAACCACGCCTGAAGAAATTAAAAGAACTAAATTTTGCAATGACACAAACCCATTTTGCTTAAGCTAACTTGGACCAAATTTTCTGTCACTTGTGAGCAAGAGTCTTAACAGATATATGGACATATAACAAAAACAGCTGTGTACCATTTTAAGGGTAAACAGAATCCCTGGAGGTGACTCGTGGACCCCGGTGGAAGATCCCTGGCCCAAGGATAAAGTGAAAATTCCTAAGAGTGACATTCAAAGTCCTTCACTATCCTGCCCCCATGTATCTTTCCTAACCCATTTCCCTCTGTTGCCCTCCACGTATCCAAGTCCTGCTAAACGGGAAGGCTCTGGTTTTCGACCCTTATCTTTGTTCACAACATTATCCCAATTCAGGATGCCCTCCATTCTAATCTCTGCACACCTAAATTCCACGCCCTACTTTAAGGCCAAGCCACAAGGATGGGTAGCTGGATGAATGGGTGGGTGGATGCCGATGGGTGGAAGGAAGGAAGGGCAGGTGGGTGGATGAGTGGGTGAATGCAATGGATGGCTACGAGGGATGGTGAGTGGACAGATGGATGGATGGATGGATGGATGAAAGGCTGCAAGGGTGAGTGGATGAATGGAAGGAAGGAAGGAAGGAAGGAAGGAAGCAGTAAATGGATAGATGGGATGGATGGATGGATGGATGGAAGGAAGCCTGGAAGGGTAAGTGGATGGAAGGAAGGAAGGAGGGAGGGATAGATGGGATGGGATGGGATGGATGGATGGATGATGATGGTCGACAAATAGGTAGCAGATGGAGGACAGGTGGATGAGAAGATGAATTAGTGGAAGGGTAAATGAAGTGGTATGTGGATGGATAGTTGACAAAGACACGGGTGGGTGAACAGATGAATGGTGACTGGATCATGGATAAATGGGTGGGTGAATGGATGGCAGATGGAAGACAGATGGTGGGAAGGCGGGTCAATGGATGGGTGAGTAACAAGCATACGGATACACGTCTGATGGATGAGCAGGCGAGTGCGTGGAGAGACGGGTGAGGAGATGGAGGACGCATGGACGGCAAGGTAGGCTACCCAGGGGGTGCATCAGCCTGGGGATGAACGGCTGAGGGATGGCTGGGCAGGTAGGTGATGGGTTCAGTGGACAAGGGGATGCACGAGTGGTGCATGAGTACATAGGTCGACGGGCCAGCAGGGGGTTGAGTGAAGCACAAACATTCTCGACACTCAGTCAGTGGTCTTCCCAACCCCCTGGAAAAACCCAGAACAAGGCCAGTGCTCTCCCACAGGCCAGCCTCTCAGACAATTCTGCACAACAATGAACAGCATAAAAAGCACAGGCCCTGGAGCCAGACTGGCCTCATTCACAGCTCAGCAGAGCCGCCTCCCACAGTATGACCACAAATCAGACACTCTGGCTCTCTGGGCCTCATTCTCCAGTGTGTTAAATGAGAAACACGGATGGTGCTTCTCCTCCCAGGGTGCTTTGGGATTCAATTAAAAATAAGAGGCTAGCCCAAGACACGGTACAGTCAGAGCTGACAATAATTTCTATCCTATTGAAAAAAATTGCTCCAGGGTCTCCTCTCATTTTATAAGACTAGGAAAATCCTGATATCAAAAGCAGACATGGATACTACAAGAAGGGAGAAGTATAGGCCAGTTTCACTTATGAATCTAGCTGCCAAGTCTTAAATATCAGAAAATTGAATCCAGCAGCATATTACAGGGATAATAATATACTGTGCCCAAGCAGGGTTACCTCAGGAATGCAAGGGTAGTTCAATATTAAAACATGAATGCAATTCACTAAAAGAAAAATTCTATGTGATCATCTCACTAGATGTTAGAAAAAAAGGTATTCAATAAAATTCAACATTTTGTGATTTAAAATCCGAGAAAAGTAATCTTCTTCTGGCAGAGGACTACCTACTAGGCTCCTGGGGGGGTGCTCCCTGCTGAGCAGGCACTGAAAAAGGTTCACCCCTCTCCCCTCCCAGAGAATAAATGGGCTTTTGGGGGGATTTACTGCCTCCCCAAGAACACAAAGGTGGGATTTCAGGGGCTGCGGCAGGCCAGTGGGTGATAAGCTTTGGGGTCCACCTATCCTCCAAAACCCCCAAACCTTGACTCGGCCCCTTTCACCCCTTCTTCAGCCCCTGAAGTTGAGTCCAGGAATGCAGTGCAGCGTCTACCTATGCTGAGAAACCAGCAGGAACTGAACTGCTCCTGGGAAGCGAGCACAGTCCAGGGGCCTGGACCAGGTTCTCACCCGTCTCTGAGCTTAAGCAGACATTCTCCTGCTTTCTTTTCTCCTCCTCCTTTTGATGCAAGAGTTTTTTTTCAAGGGAAGCTTAAAGACCAGAGTCCTTTCTATAAGAGATGCAGGTACTTATGAGTCAGAGAGAGAGACAGAGAGAGAGAGAGAGAGAGAGAATGAGAATGAGTCTGGGTGTGTGAAGGCGGCTGTGTGCACGTGAGTGCGTATGGCGTAGGTGTGCACATGGAAGGTATGTGTAAGTGTGTAAGAGTGTGGGTATAACTGTGTGAGACTGTGTGAGCACACTGTGCATGTGAACTCTAAGTGTGCATATGTAAGACAGCGTGTGCATGTGAGGTGTGTTCCAGCACCTGTGAGTGTGTCAGTCTGTGTGTGGTGGCAGCACGCATGCACACACAAGCACTGGGCCAAACTCTCCTGGCAGGGCCCCGCCCTTTCTCCAGCCCCAGGTGATGGGTCACGGCTCCCCACTGCCCCTGACCACTCCCCTCTGCCTGGACCATGCTGCCTCCTGGGTCCCTCCATGACTTGCTTCCCGCTCCCTGGACACATCCCTGGCCCACCTCATTCACAGCTCCACTGGAGCCCATCCGCTCCTCCAGCACCATGCCTGCTGGACCTCAGTGCAGACAGCCCTCAGGCTCCTGCAGAGCCCTGGACGGGTGGATTCTGCTGTCAGCTGCGTTTCAGAGTTCCTGAGCCCTCCCCTCTAGACACCAGATGCCCATCACAGGCTGGGGCTGGCAGGCTCCTGGCCTCCACCTCGAGGTGACATCTCACACTGACTGATGTGTCTGCCTGCTGGTCTCCCTGACTGGCCTGTGACTCCTGAGACAGAGGTCCTGCTCTCCTGCTCAGCCCTGACCCAGGGGCAGGCCCATGGAGACACTCAAGAAAGCTTCTGGTGCGTAGGTAGAAATGGGTGGATCAATTAATTAGTGTGGCGGCAGCACAGGGCTGACACAGCACGTGCGGTGACTTATAATAAATGTGAGTGCCACCACCACTCATCCCCAAAGGGCCTTCATACATGGAGAAAAACTTGCCTGAAGACACCTAGCGAGTACGCGGGGAGCCACACACAGTAACCCGGGGCACACCCACCCTTACACAGAAGCTCTTACCTCACCTGTCCTCCCTTCAGCCTCCGAAGGCCTGGGATTCAGATGGAGGGGGTGAGACAGAGACAGGCAAAAAGAAACTATATGAGCCAGGAGACCTCCAAGCTTAGGGTGGGCACATTTAAATCATTTTGGGAGAATCAAGCAGGCTCAGAGAGAAAAGCAGAGACCAAGGAAGGAGGGTGTGAGGCCGGCCGGTGGCAGTGGAGTCCCCAGCTCCAACTTCCCCGGGACCCATCACTCACCCTCCCCTGAGGACGCAGGGGAACGACTGTGAGGGCTGCGGTCCAGGCCATGGACAGGGCTGCTGCGCCACAGGCGAGGAAGGGCCCAGGATCCACCGCCACTCTCGGGGTATAAACGGTCAGGCACAGCTGGCCTTGGGGTCATGGTGGGTACATGTCCAGGACAGACAGCTAATATCACAGCCTTCCATCCCCAGCATTCCGTTAAACGAGTGTCTTGCTCTCATGAAAACATAAACTCAGTTCAAGAAAACAAGTTGCAGAGGGAGGGTGAGGGGACTGGAGCAAACTTCCCTCACAGGGTCCTGCAGTTAATTGAGGGCCAACAGCCACTGCTGCGGTGTTACAGGCACTGCCCATGCAAAGTAATATTAATGAACCCCACTCACCTGGGCGTAGCAATTGAGTGTACAAGGCACCTGCCCGTCTGGCCAGGCCTAGCTCCCCACCTCCTCCACGCCCTGGGCCCAGCCTCACCTTGCCAGCCCACACCGCCCCCTCCTTCAGAGCTGGAGCCCTGGCCCTATGCCCCAGCTAACCTGCTGCCCCTGGCATGGACCCCAGCTGCAGGATGCCCCTGACTAAGTCGCCTTCACCTCCAGGGCTCTGCACAGGTAGCAGGAAGGGTGCGGAGCTGGGGAGCGTAGGGGACAGCCCCAGTGCCTGCATGACAATGGGCATGGCCACTACCTGAGAACCAGGGTCTTAGTTTTGGAGAAGACATTCTGGCTGGAGGGGCTTCAACCTCCTCTCCTGGCGCAGCCCAGCAGGAAACATGCCAAGGAGGGTGCAGAAAGCGGAAATGGTCCTGAGAAGATGGGAGGTGTGTGACAATCAGCCCGAGGGGCCTTTCCAAGTAGGGCTAGAGGTAAGGACGCACAGGGACGCACTCAGAGCTCAGACCAAGCCCCGTGATAAGGAATGACCAGTGCCTAAACAGCTCCCTGATACACACCAAGCTTCCTTTTCAACAGAGACAGGGCAGGGCCCGCTGGCTCAAGGCTGGGCAGGGAAGAAGGTGGCGAGGATTCAGTCCTGCTTTGTAGCTCTTACCTTTATTTTAAAAGGTACTGCTGATTCAGGGCAAGTGGTCCAGATTCCTGTCTGCAGCTGTGGTAAAAGGACTCCTTTTAAATGAAGCGTAAGTAAACCAGGGGAAGGATTTTTAAAAATATATTCAGCATAATGTAAAGGCCTGGGAGGTAGGGCAACAGATGTGATTATGCTAATAGCTGCTTTATCAGAAGAGGAAGCCAACACCCACTGGATTCTTCCCAAGAAACAGCAAAAGCTCCCCTGGGGCCTGCCTCTATCAGCCCTGCAATCAGACCACAGCAGCAAGGGACCCTGGGGTGCCCAACAGACAAAGGGGCAGAATTAATCTGCTCTGAGGATCTACAGGGGACCCAACGAGCAGCCCCGAGCTACCAGGAAAGCTGACCAGTGACCCGCAGTGGGCTGAGGGGGTGGAGACAGGCGGGGTCACGGAGGGTATCCTGTGCTTGTCCTCAGGGGCCCAAGCGTTCTCTACCAGAATGTTTTTTAATGCTGTGTTTTCGTCGTGAGTAGAACAGAATTTTCTACCAAAAGCTCAGAACAGATCACCAAAAGCTTACTTAGTGACCAAATACAGGGCTGGGTATTTAGTCCTGGGATGGGGGGGAAGAAGAATCTGGGAGGCTTATCAAGCAAAGCATGGGGCTGTGTCCCCACCTCAGAGCCTAGGGCTGCCTGTGACGCAGGCAAGGGCCGCAGGGATCAGAAACAGACAGAAGTCCCTGGAGGGGCAACCATGCCTTTCAACAGAACCTAGTCCCGTGTATTAACTAAGCACCACACACTTGCCAAAGCCACACTTGGGCTTTCTCAGTCTTCACACCAACCCTGCTAGGTGGGCACCACCACTAGGCCTCTTCTACAGATGGAAAAGCTGAACCTGGGAAAGAAAACCCTCATTAACCAGGATCATGTGACTCTGGCCATGCAAACCCTCCGGTGGCCCCTGTGCTTCCCACACACCAGCTGGGCCCTCACCCACTGTCACTCCACACTTCAGAGCCCTCTTCCCACATTCCAGGCCATTTGTGGCAACCAAATGACAGCAGAACCAGTAGGGTTGTCCCCAACCCACAGATGAGGAAAGTGAGGACCTACCTAGGAGGTAAACTGGCCTGACACCGGCAGGGCCCACCTGAGGCAAAGGTCCTGTGTCTGCAAGCAGCCACCCCACTCCCCGAGCACAGTGGGGTTCACTGCCTGCACTGTCTTGGCCCGGCCTAGACTCAGGTGCCCCGGCCCCGGCCCTGGGCAGACAGGCAGCACCACTTCCTCTCCGGCACTGTAACTCGGGCGGGGTCACTCTGGCCTACAATACAGCCCCCCACAAAAAGCCAGACTGCCCACCCTCGAGGAAGGAAATAACCTTTCCCCAAACAAGTACTTTGATTGGAACAATCTCCATATGTGAGAAGGCAGAGGCAGTTTTGCAATGTTTCCAAATTCCAATAACTGTGAGGACAATGGTACAAATGACCCATGGCTTGACCTGGGAGGGTCCCTGGGAGGGGACCAGCCCAGAGTAGGTGAATTAGTGGTGTGTGCATGCCAGCAGTACCCTGTAATCAAGGGGCAGCCCACCCAGCGCAGGACCTAGAGGTGAACACACCTGGCTCCCACTCCAGTTCTTCCTCCTCCTAGCTCCCCTCCAACCCACCTCTCTGAGAGAAGCTGGGTTTTCTCCTGTCCCTCCGTCTCCCTCACCCCCTACCTCCTTATTACAATGCCAGTAGCACTTCCTCCAGGAAGCCCTCCCTGCTGACCACCCCCAGGACCTCGGCTGGATGCCTCCCGGCTGCCAGGGCCTCTGGGCTCTCCTCCAGGACAGCCCTAACCAAAGCACTTCTGAACCTCCTGTGTAAGTCCCTGGAGCCCTCAGGACGGCCATGGGAGGGACCACGCTAGGGGCCACTGCTAGCACTGTGTGTGTGAGAGAAAACCCAAGGCCTTGGTCACACAGTCCTGGTATGGGTGTCCAGGGAGCCTCTAACGGGGCTTTCCCTGGCTGCTCCCAGGAACTCAGGGCTGTTAACCCTTCTGGAAGGAGGCCACAACTCCCCACTGTAAGGCCTGGGGTCCTGCAGGTCCCAGGCTGCTCCCCCTCCACACACACACCCAGCCAGGGGCTGGGCAGGAGCTTTAAAATCTCATTCAGTCCTCACCCCTCCCCAGATTGAGTCCTGATCACACCCAGAATAAAACCAAAGGCCAGACCCTGCCACACCCCTGAGCGCCCTCCTTGTTCACAGGGGGTCCTGTCCTCCAGCTGCTCCCGCTCCCTGGCCTTCTCCACTGAAGCCAGCATCTATCTGCACCACTGGCTTCTCCGACACTCCCCCTAGAACAGCCCCACCCCCACCCCAGCCCCAGACCTGCCTGTTTGCTCTTTCTGGCAGGCACAACCAGCAGAGGACACCACAGTGAGCACCCACTGTCTCCCGTCTGTCACCCACCCACCGGAAAGCAAGCTCTGCGGGGGAAGAGGACGTCACCTGGGTCACTGCTTCATCCCCAGCAGTTGGAACAGTGACCAGCACCCAGTATGCTCAATAACTAACTATCTGTTGAATGAATGAATGGTCTCATTTCCTCCTTCCAACAACCCTGCGAGATACAAGTTATGGCACCCATTTAAAATGAGGGAACTGAGGCTCAGTTGGGTGTCACTGGCCCAGAGGGAACACAATCTATGAGTGGCCCAGCTGGGTCTGAACCAAAGCAGGGACTCCCCCCCACGTTCCCCCCACCCCTTCCAGCCCATCCCCCCGCTGCCCTGCTCCAGGCCCCCTGGGATCTGGACCTGTGGCTGGTCTCCCAGCCAGCAGACTGCAGAAACAGGCTCAGGACAGAATGGTAAGTGCTGTGGTGCCCACCCAAAGAAAAGCCAGCAGTCAATTCACCAGAGGAAACACACCCACAGGAAGAGGGAGAGAGAGAAAGGGTGGATTTTTTCTTTTGTCCACTTGCCAAACTTCGCAAAAAGTGACTTTGTTACCATCTACTTTTAATCACAGTGGAGACTTGTGTACATCAGGCCAGGAAGAAGTCAGCCTGCTCCACCACAAGGCCAGCAAAGCCGAGAATTTAAAAACCATCCTTAAACACTTCTACTTACAACTCACAAATGAACAGTCACTCACCAACTGCTCAGCTGCTTTTGAATTTAGTGTAATGTTCTGAACAGGCAATACAGTAGCCTGGTTCAAAAACCAGAAACTATAAAAAGGCGCACAATGGGAAGTGTCACCTAGCCTTGCACCCTGGTCCCGGCCCTGCCCCACTTCCTCGGAACCACAGGTGACCAGCACAGCCGCATCCTGGCGGCTCCTCCCCGCTCATTTACGCACATCCAAGCACACGGGAATTGACATTTCTTATTGTACACAGTGGTAGCATGCTTTCCACACCATTCAGCACCTTCTTTTCTTCCCTTAGAGGATCCTAAAGATGTTTTCATGAGAGCACCTTCACTTTTCACAGCTGCATAATGTCTCATCATTAGGCTGTGCCAGCATCTGTTTAACCAGGGCATGTCGCCCTGGATCTCAAATGTCTGTTCACAGGCCTCTGTTCCCCGTCTGCCTGTAACTTCTTATGGGTGAGAACTGCCCCCGGCAAAGGGCCTGGCACAGGGCTCGCTCTGATGAATGGTTATCAGGCAGCTCAGAACTTCTGCCAACATCCTCTCTACAGGGGCGCAAAGCTTGATCTTGCAAGCTAGGGAGGGTGTCTTAAAACAAATCAGATGTCATCGCTCCCTGGCTCAAAACTTTGCAGCACCTTTCAGTCTCCGTGCCCCTGCCCCACCTGCTGTCCCCCAGCTGCTCCAGCCGCCTCACTTTGTCCCTTCACACATAGCAAGCAAGGTCCCACTGTCAGGCCCTTTGCACTGGCTGTGCCCTCTACCAGGCATGCTCCCTCACCACTCCATCTCAGCTCAGGCACGCCCCCTCACAAGGACCCCCCCCCCCCCCCGGATCTGGTTGCCCTGCCGGTGGAAAAACTCCTTTACAGCATCTACTCCTGTGGGAAATTAACAAATTCATTTCTTTGTTGACCAACTTACCCCAGAATATAAACTGCATGGGAGGAAAGACAGCGTCTGGGCCGCCCACCACAAGCTCCCTGCGCAGACCATGCCTGGCCCCACACGTGACTCCCACCCTCGGCCCAGGACAGCCAGGCTCCTGGAGCAGCTCCTGCCTCACAGCAGTAACCCTGCTGACCTTCGAGGAGGTTGTGGGCTGGCAGAGCGCAGTGCCAGGAGTCCTGTCACAGGCCAGAATTGCATGCCAGGGCAAGGCCTTCAGGGGGGTGCCCCTAAGAGTTCACGAAGCCAGAAAGTAAACCTCCAGGAGGTACATGGAAGAGGTTGGGCACTGCCCACCATCCCCAAGTGCCATGTGCTACTTAGAGGGCTGGTCCTCAGTCAGTCAGTCAACAAACCTTCAGGAGGCCACACACTATAGGGGCCTTAGCTCCCGTGAACTCAGCCTCATGCACACGGCAAACAAGAGCAAGCAGAGAGTCATGGGAACTAGGGCTTGGAATAACTGTGCGGCTGCGCCACCCCTGCAACCCATCAGAGTGTGAGCCAGCCCTCTTCTTCCTGAGTCCCTCCTTGTGAAGGCTCTCATCCACAAGAACTACCAGGGGCTCACAGGGAAAACGCTCACACCCACAGCCCCCAAATGCAGGGCAAACATTGAATCTGACGTCCAAGAGGACACACCACAATGCCCCCGAAGCCATGCAAACTCTAGAGTCTCAGAGTTGTCCACCCTGGTGGTCATGGGATCACCATGAACTTGGCCATCAAGACCAGAGTAGGACACTGCACTGGGCTTTCAGGCCAATTCAAAGGAAATTCAGTAGTCATCTTAGGCCCTGAACTTAGCTCCACCTTGACCTCTGCCCAGAAAGCAGCTTCATCTCCCTCAGCTGTTGTACAAGCATTTATTAAGCACCTACTGTGTATCAGGCATGGATCTGGCTCAGGGAATTTGCCCAGAGTCAATGACACCAAGTACTTCCTCTGATGGATACGTTGGGAGGGAGGCAAAGAGCTTGGCTTTAGGGTCAGAAAAACCTAGGTTGAAATCCCAGCTATACCCTCTACTTGCTGGGAGACCCTTTCTGAGCCTCTGTTTCCCCATCTGTCAAGTAGGGGTAAGAATGTGACCTTGCAGGATCAGTGACAAGATCCGGGAAGGAAAGCAATGGATGAAGCCTGGCTCTGAGATCACTGCCCTCCTCGCATGGGGCCCCCAGGCCACTGTCTCCAACAGCCAGGCAGAAAAAGTGCCTGCTGCCATCACGGGATGCCCTGGGTTCAGGCCCCTGGCGTGCCCTCCGTGTTCTGATGACTAAGACCTTGAATGATACGAGGCTCCTTCAAGGCTTCCCCAGCCATGGGTGAGGGGACTAGACTACACCCACTTTGGGGTGGGCAATGCAGCAAAAACAGCTCTGTCTACACAGCTGGCACAGCCAACATAGAGGCCTATGCAGGCCAGGCAGGAGCCAAGAATGTGCAAGCAGGCTGGGTGGGGACTGTGGCCAAATGGTGTTCCTGCCCCACCCCCAGTGGCAGCAGGAGGGCAGCACCATGCAATGGACATCTCCCAGGGATGTGGACCCCAAGCTGCCAGACCTTGTGATTTTTCAGGAGAAGACGGAAGTCCGGACTTTTATGTGAAACCTGCCAATTTGTAAATGCTGGCAGCTAATTAAATTTTTAAAAATAATAATAACATGGTTAAGAGCCAAACACAACATGCAGGGCCAGCCACAACCAGGGCTGGCAGGTTTGCACCACAGGAATAAGATTTTTTGACTTCATCTATTCCCTGCCTAGTCCCAGATCATACAGCTCTGGACGCAGGAGAGGAGGGTGGGAAATGGAGGGAGCAATGAGGGCACCAGTTCCCAGTCCCTGCCTTCCTGGGCGGGGGGGAGGGTTCACCCCCATGAGCATGGGGAAGGGGAGGCCCAGAGCCCCAGTCACTCAGCCACAAACACAAGCCAGCCCCGCCCATCAAGGCTCGCTTACCAAGGGGCTCCAGGTGATGACCAGTACCCAAATCTTTTTTGTCTTTTTCTGGCCTGCCACAGGGCAACAGCTGGAGGCTCAGACCAGCTTGGTCTAGTCCAAGAGGCCACCACAAGCTGAGGTGGGGCAAGACCTCATGACAGCAAAGTAGGGAGGGAGGGCACCCCTGCTTGGGACAGGGGGGCAGGGGAGAGGATGCAGGGGGGTGATAGAGAGTGAGGAGGCTGGCAGAGTGGCCGCACCCCTGCAGGCTGAGCACTGCTCCCTGTGCTCCCCACCATAAGGGAGTGTCAGCCAAAAGCCTCCCTCCACCCCAACTCCCACGGGGCTCAGGAGAGCCCCAGGAGGGGGACTGTGTCCACAGAGGTGCGGGGGGCTGGGACTATGAAGTTGTTAGCATATGTGACTGTGTCCAAGATTCATGGTGCGTGGGGGCTTGTTTGTGAATCCAGGTATGTGAGACATGTGTGAGACAAGTGCGAGACATGCGTGTGTGACAGACACATGTGTGGCAGACATGAGTGTTAGAGACGCACATGCGTTTAACAGAAACACAACTTTGATAAAGAGGCACGTATATCTGGGAGACACTGGTGTGCAAGACACGTGTGTATGGAGCGTGTGTGCGCAAAAGGGCCAACTGTGAGGAACGCAAGCATGTGTGAGAGATGTGGTGTGTGTGTGGGCGGGGGGTGCTCTGAGAGCTGGACTAAGAAACCAGAGGAATGGAGGGACAGAGACGGCAGCGGGTGCGCCCATGCAGTGTGCAGAACTTCTGGCTACCGGTGTGAGTGCGTGTGTGGCAGTGAGTGAGGCTGGGTGTGAAGGCGGGGGTGGTGCCCCACCTAGGGTTCCAGTCTTCCCCTCTCGGGGAAGGGCTGGTGGGGAGTGGGGGGGTGGTGACCGGGCCTCGCGACCTGCGGGGCGGCAGTGAAGCAATGGGACAAGGCTGGGGCAGCGGGGAGACCGGTGGCGGGACCTGGAGGGTGGGGATACCTGCCGGCGGAGCCCTAGCCCCCCACAGGCGCCAGCCTAAGAGACGGCATCTCTCCAACGGGCACCGCGCGCTGCGCTCGGGCACCGTCCCCGCGGCTGGGCTATGGGCGCCGGGCGCGTCCGTGGAGCCGCCGAGCCGTCGGGGTGTCTGTCTGAGCGCCGAGCCAGGAGCAGCGCGCTGCGGCTGGCCGGGACGCGGTGCAGGAGGGAAGGGGGGACCAGGGGCCGGGTCCGCGCGCACTCACCGCGGGGCGCTTCGCACATCCGTCCGGTACGGCGTCCGTCCGGGGGCCCGTCGGTGCGTCCGGAGCCCGTGCGCCCCGAGCTGTGCGCGGCGCGGGGCGGGGCGGAGGCGTGCAGGGGCGGGCCTGAGCCGGCTCCGGGCCCCTTCCCCTGCCTCCGCCTCCGGGGCGGGATCTTGGCCGGGAAGGGGTGAGGGGTGGGGAGTGGGCGGCCTGGCGCCGCTCACTCCAAGCTGAGATGTGCAAACCGAGGCCCAGAGATGGCAGTGCGGTGAGTTCGCCAAGCACCTCGACCCTCTCCCTGCCCCCCCATTTCTCCGCCCAGTCTAAACTCTGAGTTCCACATCTGGCACAGCTGCCCTCAGCTGGGGGTGGTTTGACCCCACCACCCCAGCCAACCTTGACGTCAGTGTCCCCACCTGGAAAATGGGCTCAGAAACTCTGAGCCCGTTGGGAGGTCTAAGGAGCCTGGGCACAACACTGCCTGCAAGCAGGCCGATGTGAAAGGATCAGAGAGCAGGCGTAGCTTGGCCCCAGCCTTCAGAGGGGCTTTGCTTCCTGCCTTGGAGACTCCAGCACTTCAGCGCTGGCTGCACTTAACACTGCTACTGCAGGTCCTCGGGCACATGCTTCCCAGCCTCCAGCTTCGCGACAGTCTAGTTTTGTCGTTTTCCTCAGCCCACACATCTGCCTGTGACCACTGAGTGACCTCCACCAAGGCCTTGACCACTCTGAGCCCAGACTTCACATCTCCTTTAAGGGTTAACTCTGGGCTGTTGATGGGGAGACATAGAGAACCCCATGCCTTGCCCTCAGCATAGAGCCTAACAGGAGGTGAGCGCCTGCAACTTGTAAGCTCAAAACGTTAAGTACCATGACTCTGACCCCACAATCCAGGTGGGGTGGGCATCCCATGAGCTGGTTTCCACTCACTCCATTTGGCAAACTAGGAGCCTGTGCCTGGTAACAGGCCCCATGGGGAGCAGGCAGTTGGCAAGGGACTACCTCTCAGGCCCTTCCCCCTGACCAGGGGCTAAAAAACCCCACCCCCCAAAGCCCACACAGCAAAATCGAGCACTGTCAAAGCAGGGCAAACATTCTGGCACCAGAGCAGTCCAGGTAAAAAGGGGACTGGCCCGAACCCACTGGGCCCCGCAGGCCTGGCGTCTGGCACAAGGGGCCCTCCTTCCCCAGCGTCAACTTAAACAGTCCCAGAATCCAGTCAGGCCCAAGGTGAGTCAGGATCCTGGAATTCTGTCCTTCCACCTGTCTGTCACTCTCTGTTGTCCATCTCCTACCTCTGTCTGTCTGTGTCTCCTTTTATTGTAGTAAAATTCACATAGCATAAATTCACCGTTTTAAAGTGTAACTTCAATTTAGAACATTCACAACTTTCTTATCTGCTCTCAGTCTCTCTCTCTCTCTCTCTCTCTCTCTCTCTCTCTCTCTGTCTCTCTCTCTCTCTCCCCCTCCCTCCCTCTGTGTTTCTCACTCTTCCCTCATCCTGTCTTTTCCTTTCTGTGCCTCCCTTTCAGTTTTTATGTGAATCTGTCTCTCCATCTTACTCTATCCTTCTTAATCTATGCACTCCCTCTCACTCTGTCCCTTGCTCTCTCAGTCCTGGGGCTGTATTCTCCGGGACCTAAGGCCTAAACCAGGCCCTCTGGGACCTCAGGACTTCCTGGACCACCTCCCATCCCTGCCAGAAGAACCATTGCCCAGCAGTTGCCATCTCATATCTAGGTAGCAGCCATGGGCCCAAAGTGAGCCCGACCCCACCTCCACCCCAGGGGCCTCACTGTAGCCCCAGGATGGGTGAAGCAGCCCAGAGCAAAGGCCAAGAGAAGGGAATCGACTTGCCCAGGGTCACACAGCTAGGAGGAGGTAAAGCCAGGAAGTACCCAGGAGCTCAGACAGGGCTGGCACAGAGGCAGAGAGCGGGTGGAGGGGCCAAAGCTTGGACTGAAAACCTGGGTCCAGCCTACCCCAGCTTTCTGCCTAAGTCTAAGCAGGCCCTTTGCTCTTTGGGCTCCTTTCCCCCAATGGGCTTGTTTTCCTCAGGACCTTTGCATTCGCTGTTCCCTCTGCCTGGAATACCCTTCCCTAAATCCCTATGGCTGGCTCATCCTTGCATTGAGATATAACTGAAAAGTCACCACCCCAAAGTGCCCTGACAACCCAGCAGAAGTAGCAACTGCTCTACCCTCTCTGCTCCTCAGAATATGTGTCACTGACAGACTTTTATTCATTTGTAAATGACTATAGGACAGCCTGTGGCTAAGAACTGCATCACACATCAGCTGTGTGATCTGGGGCAAGTGACTTCTGCACCTCGATTTCCTCAGCCATAAAATGAACAGAATGACATCAGGGCCTACCTATCATATGGGGTTGTTGAGAAGATTAAATGAATTCAAATATATAAGTACTTTGAACAGGGGTTGGCCGAAGGGGGGTGCTCAGTAAATATCTGATGAATGAGTGACAGATTGACTGCTTTGTCAGCAGCAGGCAGGCAGCCTGGGGAGATAGACGGACACCTGCCTCACTCCCCTGGGCAAACTCACTGCCCTCTGATGTGGCTTCCTTCCCTCCAGCAAATTCCTGGAGCCCAGAGGAGAAGCCGTAGTGGAGATTTGGTCTCACCTTGCAGCCTGCTGAGCCCAAAGCCAAGCCAGCTCTCCAGAAGATAAAGTGGAGACATTTCCCTGGTCCTCTGTTATCTGAGCCGGAGATGCAGCCAAAGCAGCCATCCCCAGGGAGCTCTGCCAGAGCTGTTATCGAAGACAGAGCACACATCACCCAGCAGGAATTTGGGGCCCGGGTCTAATTGAGACACAGTTGCAGGAAGTTCCAGGCTGATAAGGCTGAGTCAGAATGCTCAGAGTGGGCAGCAAAGTTATCCACATCAGTGACAATCTCAGCAGCCCCCTGGGCATCGTGGCGCCAGGCTGGCAGGCATAGGACTCACCTGTACCACCTGGCAGCCCGGATGGGGAGGAAAAGGCTCACTGGGCTTCCTGGGTCTGCATCCTCGCTGGGTAGCCTTGGGGAGGTCACTCTGCCATCAGAGAAATTAGAGTAACAAAAATCATAACCCCCTACCACAATAATGTGCAGTTTAGAAGTATGTGCTCTGTAGCCAGATGGCCTTGGTTTAAAGCCATATTCCCCCTAGGTGACATTCAGCAGGTGGCTTCAGTCCTCTGGCCTCAGTGGCCTCTATAAAATAGTTCCTACCTCATATGATTGTTTTGAAGATGTTTAGAGCAGACTCTGTCACGTGATAAGCCCTCGATTAAATGTTTGTTGTTGTCAGTAACTGTGCGCAGACTAAACCAACTGGAGCCAGCCGCAGCATCCCAAATTTCCCAATACACCTGGGTGCAGACAGCAGGGGAGTGCCCCCTCCTTGAATGGTGGGCCCGGGCTCTCCACCAGAGCTTCTCCTGCCTCTGACATCTGATGTGACACCCCTTCCTCCAACAGTGGGCTGTGCGCTGGGCTGGCTTCGTCATAGCTCTTGCCTGCCATTCAGCATCTGTTGCATGCACAGTTGTTACCAGAGAGTGGTAACAATTGTTACCAGAGAGTGGGCTCTTCTCTGCTCGGTGTCCAGGCTCTTGGAGTCTCAAGCAAAGAATTGAACAAGATACTGAGGTAAAGTAGTGAAAAAGCATTTTATTAGAAGAAAACGTACACTTTAAGGAAATAGAAGTGGGCCCAAGCAGAAAGCAGTGTCTCAAGGGCCATTATTAAAAGGGGTAGTACACTCCAAAGAGTTTGGAGCGGGCCCCAATCAAAAGGAAGGCTCAAGAGGCTCAAAGGCCCAAGGGCCAAGGGCCCGGGATCAAAAAGGGCTGACTGGTGAGGACTTGGCGTTTTTTATCCATTTTTCTCTAGAGTGGCTGTTCCTTTCTGGGCGTGGACCACTTGATTGACACTTGTGATTGACAAGAGGCTAGTACTTCATCTTTCTAAACTGCACAGGTGTGAGTTGCCTGTTTAATCTAGTTGGGTATCTTGTACCCATTTGTTTACAATTAAAAGGGGAAGTTTTGGACAGAGAGGGAAAGTCTTTTGGGCGGTAATGCAGATACCCAATGTCTATCTCTAACTGCCTGCCTTGTTTTCCCCTTGAGAGGTGTGATCCCCATAAAATCTCTATGGGAAGTTGAGGGCAGAAGGTCTTTCCTTCTATATCTGCTTCCTGCTGGGCAGGGGTGTAGAGCTGTCCGGACCTATTGGGGATTCACAGAACTCTCGCAGATGAGAGGAAGGGGTCCCGAGATCCGCCTGGAAGACCGTGTTGGCTTCTTTGGTTGTGGCTGGCAAACTTTCTGGGGTATCCTCTGTATCCCCAAGGCCCCTGAATGAGGAAAAATAGATTTTAATTAATAAATCAGTTAGCTCTGTAGAGCCTGTGGCCATTCACCCAGTTATTTAGGTGACATCAATTGTCCAGGAGCTGGGCCCAGAATGGATTGGAAAGAACATTAGGCTTCAATGATTACAATCAACAAGTATACTGGCCTAGGGGTCTAGAACGGCTTTGGGGGAGTTACAGGTTTTTAAGTCCTTACCTGAGAGACATCCTGTGATTCAGGTTAGGAGAATCAAAGCCGGGGGCTAAGGAGCTAAGAACTAGGGAAAAGGAGACTTAAAAATTCTGTAGTGAGGGGGCTCTCCCATATCACAATGGCTGGCAGTATGGGGCAGCAGTCTGCTCCTGGCTGCAAAGGAGGCTGGGAATGAGTCTCTGGGCCCAGCAAGAATCTGGAATATTCCACAGATATGGGAAAGATATTCCAAGATGATGGGCAATGATTTCAGACAGAGGCCCTCCTCACCCAGGAGGTGGCACTACCTGCCATCCAGCTGCCAGCAAAGACCTGAACTTTAGAATGTGGCATTCCTTTAAAATCACCTGGGACTTCTTTTTGAAACACCAACATCTGTACTCTACTCCAGAACAACTAAGTCTGAGTCTCCAGAGGGTACAGCAAGGCATCAATATTTTTTGTCCCAGTTGACTGTAAGGTGCTGCCAAGTTAGAAAACACTGCTTCGAACTCCTGCTTCTGTCCTTCCAGCTGTGTCCCTCCCCAAGGGGTAAGGAAATGTGTCCACTCAGAGCCCATGATACCTCACACCGGTCCCTTGAATCCCCTGCTGTGGATGAAAAAGGGGCTCCATACTAAATCTGGCAACTCCAGTGCCCGAAAGTCACCTCACAGAGTGATCTGATCATAAATTCCTAACTGGGCAGGTCATGGTGGGTAGTCACGTCCCAGGCATGTAAACATAACTTCTTTAGTAAAAGGTTTATCTGTGCCTCAAGCAGTCCTGTCCATTGTTTCTATGCAGCTAGGCTAACACACCTTTGAAATACCTCTTTTTCTGACCCCTCAAGGGAGCACATAATCTTAACCATCCTGTAATCCAATCTCTGCCTGCTTTCTCCTTCCTTCAAGTAATCTTCCTTACGTTCCCTCCTTAATTCCAGATGCATGGAAGAAACTGCAAACTGTCATTCTGGGGAGGATTTGAGATCTTGCTGCCTGGCATGTATTGTCAGTTTGACTCAGATAAACTCATAAAAGTCCTCCATAGCCTTGGATGTTTCTTACATCAACACTGACTGCTCAACTGCGCTGAGCCCCAGGGGCTATGGGGGCCTCTTCCCCTCATCCCTCCCTCCAGGAGTGGGCTGCACCATCAGTGACACACCCGAGGCCTGAGGGGTGGCCGCGGGCAGCTGCTGGAAAGTGGCGTGAATGGAGCTCTGATGGGTGTACACCGTCCCTGCTTGTGACGCAGTGCCGGCCCTCTGTGGAGTGAGCCCTACCCACCTCTCCCGCCTCTTCCCCCGCCCACACTCCTGTCCCTAGCCCCCAGCATCTGACGCTTCAGCTCAGTGAGAAGCTGATTATACACCAGGAACTTCCCCACATCCTTGCCCTTCCATCCACCATGAATGCTGTTCCGCCTGGGCAGAAACTGCTAGTCACACCCCACATTTTAAGTCAGCAACATAACTATAGAAAGTTTACACAGACCCATGCCTACCTGGCTAAAGAATATATTCCCAGCCTCCCTGGCAGCCAGGTAGGACCACGAAAGTCTAAGGCCATCGGATGGGGGCAGAAGTGATGTCTCCCCTTCCCTCCCCCTTCCCACTGGCTGAAGCCAGGCCCTAGTGGTGGACACAGAGCTGAAGCAGCCACCTTACACAGTGTGGAAGTCACGCATGGGTGAAAGGAGGCCCTGGGCATCTTGGAGCCATCAGACCCGGCCTGGACCTCATGTGAAAGAAATAGGTTTTCACATATGCTGAGCCGCAGTCCTTCATGATCTCTCTAATAGCAGCCTATTGTATACCTAACTCGGAACTCCACCCACCTCAGAAGCCATAGCACACTGTGAACCCATCCGCCGTGGCTCGAGAAGACTGGTGCAGTCTACCCTTGGCTTCTGCGCATCCCTGCCCCTTGCTGCAGCTACCAGCCCGAGTCTCCCTTGCAGACCCCTCTTCTCTCCATTCTGAGTCCATGTGGTTCTTTCAGATTGAGCTTATCCTCCCCTCCGCCTGGGTGGCACCTGGCCCGGTGTGGCCCCCAAGCATAGTCCATCCAGGGAAGGGCTTGTGACTCAAGGGAGAGGCCCACTCTTCCTGCTGTAGCTCTAAGCCTGTGGCATGGAGCCCACCTCTTAGGGAAACTTGCTGAGAATGAAGCCAGCTCGAAGGAAAGCAGCGCTGAGAGGAGCAGAAGAGGAGGAGGAGGAGGCAGACACAGTTTTCTGACAGAACATCTAAGCACCTGATTGTAGCTCGCTGGAGGCCATCCCACCCCTGGCCTTTTCAGTTACAAGGGCCAGTCAATTCCCTTTGGGGCTTCAGCCAATCTGAACTGGAATTTCATTACTCACACCCAAGAGTCCCTGCTAATAGCATTTGTTTCGTTGACACAACATAACCTACCAAGTCGGGAGCATGCACTTTCCAGGTCCTCTTGGACACAGGTTTGCCATTTGGGGTCAGTATTTTTTTTTTTTTTTTTAAAAACAAAAGCCAAGTTTATTTGTTCATTTCTTGCATTTGAAGTACTCCTCGATGACATCCTTGGCCTGAGACTCTTTGCCATAATCCTTAACCACCACACAACTGCAACCAACCACTTTACGGGGCTTTCCCTCTCTGTCGATTTTACAGAGGCCTACCCATTCCCCTAGTTTCTTGTTGTCATCAACCTTAATTAGATTGATTTGGTGTTCAGCACAGAGGGCCTCCACCAACTTGACGTACATAGGTTCATCACAGTTGGATGCAAGCACACAAAGATGGGCTTGGCGCTTGTCTAAGGCTTTGGCAGCTTCGTGAATTCCACGTGCCAGGCCATCGTGGATGAGGGCGGTCTTCAGCACCTCTTGTAAAGCAGTATTGACGTCCATTACACCTCCAGCAGCAATGCCTTCCTCGGCCATGGCGGTGGGTTACGGGTGGAGCCGAATCTTGAATGCACCCAAGCCGCTGCCTCCGCGCTACTCCGCGGCGGCAGGAAAAGAGCTGGGGTCAGTATTTTTGATACCCAGATTCTCCCCAGGGGGTGCTTTGCCTTAAATGAAAGAGACAATGATTGGAATGAAGAATAAACTCCTGTCTGTTAACTATACAGTGGGTGCCAAGCATTTGAATAGGCTCACTACATTGATTAATTCATTTCATCCTCAAAACAACTCCAGAGGGGCTAGATATTATCATCCCAATTTACTCAAAGAAACATGTTCAGTGGCCTCGCAAGGGCCCCAACCCAGAGCAGTCTGACCGCAGAGTGTGCACGCTCTCCTGCCCTGGCAGACGAAGGAGTGGAGCACTCTGTAGGAGCCGTGGGTTCCCCTTCCCAGGAACTGGGTGACCCCTGGGCAGATGGCTGCAGGGGCTGAAGTACATGGAGTGGGGTGTGTGGAGAGAGGAGGTAGGGAAAACCATTGTGGGGACAGAGTCCCAGGGAGCAGTTTCCAGGCTCTCGCCTCACGTGGAAAGGTGCTGGCGCGGTTATTAGATGGCCATCAGCTGTAATCAGATGGCCGTCCGTCCACTGTGGCCATCTGGGTGGCCATCAGCTGTTACTGGTTAGCCATTAGCCACTAATATAACTGCCGTAGCTACGCTAGTGGGGTTGGCTGGCTGGCAGAGAAGCGGATGGCAGATTGCGGCTAGCAAGTGCGGTTAGCAAGCGGATTGTGGATTGCGGATGTTTGCTTTTGTCTCCACCAGCCGCCTTCGAAAATATAGTGGTATGAACCCCCTACCTGTGGCTCCATTGGTGTTCCTTTTTGTTCTCACCACAGCCTGCGTTCTTGTGCGGGGAGCGGGAGGAGCGGAGACCTGCACTACGCATGGCGCGGCGAGCCGGGTGCGGTATCAGCCTAAGCTCTCCGATCGGCGGTGGAGCAGTTTGTGGGTATGAGCGTTTAGTCTCAGGAAGCCGGTGAAGGGCAGCACCCAGAGCAGGAAACGCGATCTGCCTGACAGAAACGTGACCCTCAGTGAATTGGTGCTCCTCTGGAGCCTCCGGATGGCACACCGCCCTATTCACCATAGCAGAAGTCATCTGCTTTTTGGTGGTCCGCTGCTGCCGTGGACTCCTAGAATTGTGCGCGTCTTGCGCTGGGGCCACCACCCACTCGGATACCTGACTCGGCGAGCAGGCTAGGTAGGAATTATGTCTGACTCTGGGCAAGAGGATATGTGGCCCCCACACAGTGTTTGGTGTCTGGTGGCCACTGTTCTCAGGAGTTGGACCCCCGTGGAGGGGTGGGAGGACATGGACGGTTCTCCAACCAGCATAGACCAGAGAAAGCGAAGGTCGTTGTGGCCCTGTGGGCTGGGAAGTGCTTGCTGAGGCAGCCCAGGTGTGGGACTTGCAGTCCCAGGAGGAAACACTTGCTGAGTCCTCGGTGGAGGATGTGGATGAGGTCAAGGTTGTCCCTCACCCCCAGGTTTGGGAGGACTAGGAGCCCTCGCCCTGTGTAGAGGGCACACATTGTGGGGCCAACGCACAGCCTTGGCGAATGACTGTGGACTATGGGGAATTGCCTTCCATCCCTGATTTGATGGACTGCTTGACTGTTTGGTTGGGAACGTACCACCATGTAGTGGAACTGGCGGATGTTTGCTTCCTGTGTCTCGCCCAGCCACCAGCGAGACTGTGGTGCAGGAAGACCCCTTGTTGGGGTTCAGGCGGATGTTTGCTTCTTGTGTCTCGACCAGCCGCCATCGAGAATATGTAAGCACCTTGGCTGTGAGCCACTATTGTTTCAGCACAGTACTCTGAGAACCCTGGCTGTGCCCAGAAAGTAGGTGGACATCGAGGGACACCCCCTGGGACATTACTTGAACTGGACTAAAAGTTCTTCTCACGAGCTGGGTTCCTGGCACAGGCCCCTCACTGAAGAAGCTTGTCACGAAGATTGTGAGGCGAAACGCTGGAGGGGTGGAGTGTGGGGACAGAGTCCCAGAGAGCAGTTTCCAGGCTCTCGGCCTCGCGTGGAAAGGTGCTGCCGTGGTTATTAGATGGCCATCAGCTGTAATCAGATGGCCATCCACTGTGGCTGGGTGGCCATCAGCTGTTACCAGTGAACCATTAGCCACTGATATAACTGCCATGCCTTCGCTAGGGGGTTGGTTGGTTGGCAGAGAAGGGGACTGCGGATTGCAGCTAGTGAGTGCAGTTAGCAAGCAGATTGTGGATTGCGGATATTTGCTTTTGTCTCCACCAGCCACCTTCAAGAATATGGTGGTATGAATCCCCTACCTGTGGCTCCATTGGTGTTCCTTTTTGTTCTTACCATATCCTGCGTTCTTGTGCAGGAAGCGGGAGCGGAGACCCTGCATTACAACCATTACAGATTTTTTCACTCTGGGGCTTCTCTACACTTTCCCAAGCTGTCTGCTGTGGATGAAAAACGGAGTTCTATAGGAAGTAACCTCACAGGTGATCTGATCATAAATCCCTAACTGGGCAGGTCATGGTGGGGGGATCACGCCCCAGGCCTCTAACTTCTTTAGTAAAAGGTTTATGTTTGCCTTAAGTAAGCCCTGTCCATTGTTTTGTGCTTCTAGGTTAACACACCACCCTCAGGAGAGCACAGAATCCTGTCAACTCTACTGTAATCCAGTCCCCTGCCTTGCTTTCTCTCATCTCTGCATAATCTTCCTTACCTTCCTTCCGTAATCTCAAATGCATAAAAGAAATTGTCCTTCTCCAAGCATTTATCTCAGTCTGAGATCTTGCTTCCAGGTGTATCTCTTTTGGCTCAGATAACTTTTCATAAAATTCTCTCCAGGTTTGGATGTTCTTCCGTTGACACTGCTTATTCCAGGAAAGCTGCCGGTCTGACGCCTCCCCTCTGGTAACGGTTAGCTCCTACCTCCCGTGGCCCAGCACATGCGTGACTCACGCCTGGCCCATCCCTCTGCTTGGTGTGATGAAATTTCTGGCACCACTGAAAAGTTCTGGTCACCCTGGATGAGAATTGGCCCAGCCTTGCTGTTCGGTCCAGCTTTCCTGGCATGGGGGAAGCTGAGGGAGCCAGGGGTGCTGAGCTCAGAGGCTGGGATCTCCCTAGTGGGCTGGGAAACTTGGCTGAGGGGTCTCAGAGCCCCTTCCCTACTGGAGCAGCCCAGAGAGGGAAGGGATTTGCCTAGGGCCACACAGGGAAGCCCTAAGGAGCTGAAAGAGGCCCCCAGGACAGAAAAGGCAGCCCAGAGAGAGGGGGCTTTGTCCCGGGAAGCCTCTTGCACACTCTGAGCCTCAGTTTTCCCGTCTGTGAAATGGAAGAGGCTGACTCTGATTTTAATAAATAAGTTAGGAAATATACATAATAAAACATTCAACAGCAGCAAATCTACCTCACAAGAGAAAGTCTTCCAAGCACTTTTGTTCTATAATATGTATACCCGCATGAATACATGTATGTATGTGTGCCCACAATCAAATTCTAATAAAATTTCTTTCTGTTACATTTTTATGTGATATATTGTGGCCATTTTTCTACATCAAAACATATCACACAATCACTGTCAATAGCTGTCCAGTATTCCACTGTCCACTCTAACCACAGTTTATTTATCTGATCCTCCACTGATCATTTCCAATTTTCTTTGTTATAATAAATGATTTAAGTATCTCCTTGAATCTGTATTTTTGGGTACTCTCTATCTCCAAGTTGCAAGGGAGAAAGGACGTGTACATTTTTAATGCTTTTCATTTGTACTCCTAAAGAGCACCACCCCCCCCCACCCCCCTGGAAAGCTGTATAAATCTCTTCCCACCAAGAACTGGTCAGAGGGCATGTTTCTCATACACTCACCAGAGCCAGGTATCGTCAGCATTCCTAGTTTTAGTCAATCTGTGAGGTGAAGATGGTATCCCATTGCTTGAAGCTGATGGTCTTGGAAGCTAGAGGCCAAACAATGAGTCTGGGGCTCGTGCTGCCTGCGCCGCTCAGCCAATAGACTGACACAGGAATTGGGTCGTAGAATAAGCGTTTATTATCAGAGCACCGGTGGCTTGAGAAGACAGCGGGTTAACACCTCCAAAAACTGCCTTCGCATTCTCAGTATGGCTGGGGGTATTTAAAAGAAAATCTGGGCGCTCCTCCAGAGGCTACGTGATAGCTCTGGGGGTCTGCATGGAGCCTTCCCTCTGGCCACGCGATTCTCTGTTGGAGTCAGGAACCCAGGAACAATGATGGGATTAGCCTGGTAGACCATTGAGAATATGACCAATAAGCCTAAGAGCATTAGTCATAAGTTTCAGGGTAATTTTCTAAAGCAGGAACCTGGGACAGGGGACATTCTGAGCTGAAGCTGCAGGGGGATGGGCTATTGTTAAGGTCTAGGTGGGTCCAGGAGAGGTGAAGCCAGGTGGCAAACAGGTGTCTACTACGGGGGTACCGACCGGGCCTGCTGCATTTTTAAGTGTTTGCCAGCCTGCGTGTTTCTTCTGAGCACTCCACGTGCAGTCTTCATTCGCTTTCACTACGGAAGGGTTCCTCTTCCTCTGAATACTTTTAAAGAATTACTGGTATAGCAGGAGTGTTGGCCTTTTGTCTGCTAGCTGCATATGCTTCTGTTTTAAACTTTGGTTATGTGTTTTTTACATAAAGAACTTATACAATTTGATGTAGAAAAACTTACCAGTATTTTTCTTTGTACTTTCCCCATTCTAAGATAGAGATAGTAAGCTATGTATATTTTCTTTTTTCTTTTTTTTATTGGGTCTATTTTATTTTATATTCAAATTCATAGAGATAATCATTATAGTGCTATTTTGAGGAAAGAGAAATTTCACAATATCAATTACCTACGGGGGAAAACCTACTTGTTTACACATTAGAATTATTTTCTTCTCACTAATGTTTTATGTTTAGTTTTTTTTAATGTGCTACTCATATCTTTTTTTTAATTAAAGTTTAATTTTAAAAAATTAAAGTTTTAATTTAAGGGTGACATTGTTAGTAAAGTTACAGTATATTTTCTTCCACTCTTTTTTCCATTCATTCATTCATCCATCCTTCATTCACTGTTGTCCTTGAAGTCAACCCCATCCCACATGGCTGGTGACTGGGTCCTCAGCATATTGCCTTGCTATGGGGCAATTTACAGTAATTCCTGGAAGCCTCCCCTTCTAGAAATATGGGGAGGAAAACACATCTCAGTTTCAATGACAAAATTCAGCCTTTGAGTCTCCACATAACCCTGGGTTAGATGACAAGTCTCGACCTAACCAGTCCTTGGGCATAGAGGGGTTTAGGATAATGATTACAGTGGCATGAGAATGCGTCACTCAGACCTGCTCCAAGCAGCGTGGGTGACTGTCCTCCCTGCCAGATCAGCCCCGCCAACAGAGCACAGTGGCTGCTGTCACCATAAGAAACGTCCAAACCTGTGGACAATTTTTATGAGTGTTTATTTGAGCTAAACTGATGACACATGCCGGAGGCAAGATCTCCAATGCTCCAGAGGACAGTTTTGCGATTGCTTTTATACATTTGAAATTAAGAAGGGAACTGTAAGAAAGATTACATGGAGGTGGGAGAAAGCCAGACAGCAATCAGATTATAGGAGGGGCTTGAAGGAGGCGTTTCAAGGATGTGCTAACCTACATGCACAGGAGCACAGACGAGGCTTAGTTTATTTAAGGCACAGCTAAGCTGTGGGGACACAGCCAGGAGTGCAGTTTCCAGGCTCTCAGCCTCACGTGGAAAGGTGCTGGCTCAGGTAGTAAATGGCCATCAACTGAGATTGGATGGCCTTCAGCTGGGGCTAGTTGGCCGTCAGCTGTAACCAGTGAGCCATTGGCCACTAATATAACTGCTGTGGCTACGTTAGCAGAAAATGGGGGCTAGCAAGAAGATGGTGGCTGAGCTAACAAGCTTGGATTGCGGTTAGCAGGGCGGATTGCAGCTAGCAAGTGGAGTTGATTGGCAGAGAAAAGTGGACAGCAGGTTGCGGATAGTGTGGCTCCTGCTTCCTGTGTCTCCAACCCAGCCGCCAGCGAGAATACAGTGGTGTGACTCCCCTATCTATGGCTCCGTGGGTGTTCCTTTTTGGCCTCGCCACATCCTGCGTTCTTATGTGGGGAGCGGGAGCTGAGACCCCACAACACCCTGTAAGACAGGAGATCTTTTGGACAGTCACGTTCTGTGGGTTATGCAGGAATGCAGAGACCCGATGCCTAGCTCTGCCTGCCTGCCTTGTTTTCCCCCTGAGAGACGTGATCCCCATAAAATCACTATGGGAAGTTGAGGGACAGAAGGTCTTTTCCTCTGTATCTGCTTCCTGCTGGGCAGGGGCGTAGAGCTGTCCCAACCTATTGGGAGATTCATGGAACTCTCGCCTATCTGATCTTAGATGAGAGGAAGGGAGTGTGGGGACAGAGCCCCAGAGAGCAGTTTCCAGGCTCTCGGCCTCACGTGGAAAGGTGCTGGCTCGGGTAGTAGATGGCCGTCAGCTGTGGCTAATCGACCATCAGCTGTAACCAGTTAGCCAATTAGCCACTGATATAACTGCCGCGGCTGCGTTGGTTGGTCAGTCGGCGGGTTGGCAGGCAGACAAGAGGACAACAGGTTGCAGGTTGTGTGGCTCCAGCCACCAGCGAGACTATAGTGGTATGACTCCCCTACCTATGGCTCCGTGGGTGTTCCTTTTTGGCCTAGCCACATCCTGCATTCTTATGTGGGGAGCAGGAGCAGAGGCCCCACAGGCCGCCTCGCATGACAAATGGCGCAGCGAGCAGGGTCCCCCGCATGACAGGATCTTGAGATCCACCTGGAAGACCATGTTGGCTTCTTTGGTTGGGACTGGTAATCCTGCTGGGGTATCGTCTGTATCCCCCAGGCCCCTGAATGAGGAAAAATAGATTTTAGTTAATAAATCTGTTAGCTCTATAGAGCCTGTGGCCATTCAACCAGTCATTCAGGTGTTGTTAATTGTCAGGTTGGAAAGAACATTAGGCTTCAATGATTACAATCAACAAGTATGAATCACAAGTTTTAGGGTAATTATCTAAAGCAGGGGTAGGAGCTAAAAACTGGGGAGAAGCAAACTTACAATTTCTATAGGAAAGAAAACTTAAAAGTTTCTCAGTGGTGGATGGAGGGAGGGAGCTGCTCGTTGGCCACATCAGAAGGAGCCAGGAGGTCACCTACGGGGTAGGAAAGCAGCACCTTCCATTCTTGGGGAACGCTGTGTGTTGAGAGAAAAGTCTTGTTTTAAACAGAGAGGTGGTGCCCTTCCTGGGTTCCAGTGCTGCCCTCTGGTCCCCACACTGTCCTGCTCCTTGTCACCTTCCACATTCCAACCTTAACTTCAGGTCATGTGACCCGAGCTGGAGGTAGTTTATGTGGGGTGCGTGTACTGAAGTGCCACCCACACCGATTCAGGGTCCCTCAGCTGCTCAGCTGAGCACACAGAGCTGCTTGGCTCTGTGCTGGCCCAGTTGGCTTTGGGAACCCGTGGGTAGGCTGGCTGTCTGTCCTGGGTGTCCACACGGAGGTGCCCTCTGCTCTCTCCCCAGCCCAGCCAGCTCTCCCTACACTGCCTTGGCCTCTTCTTCCTTCTAGCCTCCTCACCAAGGTCCTGATAAGACAGCTGTTGGGGGCCCCACACCCTGTGCAGCACACCAGCCAGCTGCCTTCAGCCCCCGGGAAGCAGAGATGGCCTCTAGTGCGGTGTCCTAATCCTACATCTCCATCTGTTCAGCCCCAGTCTTCTGACATGCTCAGAACATGGGTTTAGTCTGAGCTCCAGACCCCTGATCTCCACTCACCCTGACCCCTGTTGGAACATGGCCTCAGCATCTATCCAGCCATCTGGCCATCCACGCAGATACAGTATGGCTACAAGCACAGACTCTGGAGCCAGGCTGCCTGGGTTTGCATCGTAGCTCTGCCACTTACTAGCCATGTGACCTGGGGAAGTTCCGTCTCTGTGTCTCAGTGTCCCCAGCTATAAAACGCTTGCCAGCCTCAGCATTTGATTGTGAGACTAAGTGAGCAAATATATGGAAAGTGCTTAGGAAGCAGCTTGCACAGGGTAAGTGCTCAATGCATATTAGCTAATATTACTCATTCAACAAATTTTTCCTGGGCACCCACTCTGTGCCAAGCACTGTGCACCCACTGGGGGTCCAGCAGGAGAACATACTTGTCCCTGCCTACATGGAGCCCATATCCTAACAGGAGACAGGTATAACTTCTACAGCCTCACAAGCAAACAGAAAAAGAGCTCCAAAGAGACGGTACAGGGAAGGCAGTATGGGGCAGTGGTCACCCTCGGAGGCTGGAGCCAGAATGCCTGGGTCCTGTCTGCATGATGGCTCAAGGAAGCTCCTAACCTCTAGGCCTCGTTGCCTCCTCTATGCATAGAGGTAATAGTTCCTATCCCATCGGTTTTATGAGGGACAAATGAATAGCAGGTGGAAGGACCTTCCAGGGCCTGACACACAGTATGTGCTTAAGGAAAGTAAGTAGGTATATGTAAGCAGAGGAGTCCTTTGAAGGACTCCTGGGAGGAGAGGGCCTGGAGGGCCCCATTGGCTGCAGGAAGAATTTGGTGTTTATTCTGAGAGCTATGGGGAACTACTGGAGGATTTTAGCAGAGGAGGCTGGTGCTGGAGTCCAGGGGTGAGCTGATGGAGTTCAGACACGGTTGGCTGCCAGGGGAAGTGGTAGAATTGGAGCGATGTCGAGGAGAGAGATTATGCAGACTGCTGTGATGTTGGGAGCCAGGGAGACAGAGGGATAGGGATCATTCCTTGGTTTCTGGCTCAGGGAGCATCACTGATGAGTTGGGGAGAGGTATCCATCTGGGACTTGCTGCTCCAAGTCACAGTACACTTGACTCAAAGAGGCTTAAGCTAAAAAGGGAGATACTGAATTCTGTAATGAAAGAGTAGGGAAGAGAGGTGGATTTCAAGCATACCTGGATCCATGTGCTCAAATGTCTTCAGAACAAGTTTTCTCCCTTTGTCCCTTCTCCTCTCTCCTCCATTTTCCACCAAAATCACTTCTGGTGACCAAACTTCCCAGCAGCTCTAGCCCACAACCCTTCAAGTCCAGACAGAATGAAGCCACTAGTCTTCTGATCTTAAAGTTCTCTCCAATTGGAGGAGCTAAAGTCAGATGCCTAGGCCTGAACCAATCACTGCAGCTAGACTTTATCAAGTCTGTCAGTGATTGGCTCTCAGCTGAGGAAGCCCCAGCCAGTCCAGCCAATGAGAAACCAGAGATTCCCAGATCTCACTGTCATTGACTCAGAGGTCAGGCAAAGCAGAGAGCCTTGGAAGCAATATGGGTCTGATGGGAAAGTTGTTGCCTGTGGTTGGTGACTAATAATACAACACGCAGGTTACAACCCATTGCAAAAATGTTAAGCCAGAGGGAGGCAATGTGACAGGAACCCAGTGGCTGATTCTGGTTATGTGAAAATACCAGAAAGGGGGACTGTGAAAGACGGGCTGCAGATCCAGAAGTCCTCTCTGGTTGTCCACCTCCCAGGTTTCCTGAAAAGCGTTACCATCTCCGTATGCAGCCCTAAACTTATTTCATTTGGGCTATTTTTGAACTTGATATAAACAGACATGCTGCAGGTGCTGTCTGCACTGAGAGCACCTATGTCTGTCCCTGCAGCTCGCCTCCATTTCTTTCTTCCACTGACCAATCTAACAATGATTGATCTTATCTGTGCATACTGAGATTGTCTGCTGTCTCTTTCCTACTACAGATAATGCTGCTCTAACTGTCCTTGTCCCGGTCTTCTGGTGACAGACGCATTAGTCTTGTAGGGGAGCATCCAGGAGAGAGCATGCTGGGTCATGCTGTGCACTCGTTCAAGTTGACCGACTCGTTGTTTTGGAGTGTTCACACCAGTGTGCATTCCTTCTGCCAGCTGCTGATGAGGGCTGACCTCCTCACTGACCCTTAGTAACCTACGGAGGAGCAGGTGTGAATTGGTGTCTAGGTGTGGTTTGTTTACGTGTCCCTTGTCACTGCCTAGGATGAGCATGCTGACATGTGTTTATCAGCTCTCTGCATTTCCTCTTTTGTGAAATTCCTGCTCATATCTTTGCCCCTTAGAACTGTTTTCTCCTTTTCAATCACTGATTTCTAAAGCACAGTCTGCCATGGGACTCCTTGCCTTTAAGCCTGTTTGTGGCTCCCTGGGGACTCAGAGCAAAGGCCACGCCCGGCGGGCTAGCCGGCAAGGCCCTACAGTGGTTTGGCTCTGATCTAGGTCTCCATTCTCAACAGGAATGTTTCCTGGCTTTCTCCTCACATTCTCCCCTCCCCTCAGCACCTACAGGGTTGCCTCCACTTGCTTGCCTACATCCTGCACTGTGCAACCTTCCAGCTACTGCTTGTGCTGTGGCACCTGCCAGCAACAGCAACACTCTCCCTCTCCCTGCTGGCCTCATATCCTTGCCTGGCTGGTTCTTTCTCAGCCTTTAGGCCTCAGCTAAAACATCACTTCCTCCAGGGGGACCTCCTGGCTTCCCCCCACTGCCTCACTGCACCACTCCCCCGCTTCCCCCACTGTAGAATGTAGGGTCCCAGTGCCTGTGCACTCTCTCAGGGCACTGTTCCTGTGCTGTAACTGTCAGCAGGACTCATCAGCCTTTGCCACTGCACAGCAGAGTCCACGAGGCCAAGACCGTGACATTTTGCTCATGCTTATATTCCTTGTAACTGCACAAGCTACCTCTCCAAGTGCTCTGTGGAAGGTGGGAAGAAGAGACGGATGGACAGGGGCAGTGTGGGGCTCTTTAAGAAAAGTGGCTGCACCAACACAGACCCTGGGAGGGACCCAGGGGTCGCTAGGAACCGGCATTAGTGTGGAGGCAGGAGGACTGCATTAGGAATCAGGGAGCCGGGTTCCAGTCCTGCCTCACTGCTGACAGAGTAAGATCTCTGGGCAAGTCTTGTCCTCTCTGTCTTGTTTTCTCCATCTGACAGACTGGAGCTCTGGCCTTCTTCCCATGACAGAGAATGGCCTGCAAGGTCAGCCTGATGTCTGAGCCACAATTTCAGCCCAGGGAACAGGCAGACCCCTGACCAGACAAAGGGGCCTTGTTTCGGGTTCTTTCACGGAAACTCCCCCCACACAGCTTGGCTCCAGCTGAACAAAATAATATGCCAACTTGTAGGAGGAGGGGGTGGGCAGGCAGGCACATCCCATCACGCCTTTCAACGTCCAGGCCCCGCCCTGAATGCCAGACGCCAGGGACTCTGAGGGAGCTCTCCTTCCACGCTTTCTGCCCTGCCCCCTATTTTCCCATCCCCCACACCCACCCCAGCTGCACCAGGACCTCATGTGAGTTCTCTTGGGGCTGAGGGAGCCAGTCACAGTGTGTTCCCCTCTCACCTCATGCAAGGCTCATGCCACCTCCAGGCAAGCATTGCACCAGGTCCATTTAACAGGTGAAGAACTGAGAGGCCTGGAGGTCATGGTCACGAGCCCTCAGAATCAGCCAGGAGAGGCAGAGGCTAGACCACACGTGGGCAGCCTGAGGCTCCCTGCCTAGGACCCCACCTCAGTGCCCTGCAGAGCTCTCAATATTCAAGGGGTGGGCAGGTTCCTCCCCTACCAAACCTCACGCTGGCCTTCCCATGAGAAGACAGAGCTCAGTGCAGCCTGCCCTCAGCAAATCAGAGAATGGACAGGGACAGGTGTCATCACCTGGCCTGCTGGACAGCATCAAGGGAAGGAGCAGGCCTCAAGTCCACTCACCACTTTGCATCCGGAAATCTGCTGAGCACCCACTCACCCGGATCTGCCAGGGGCAGATCTGCAGAGAATTCTGACTCCAGCCCCCACCCTGCCACCTCAACCTGTGTGTGCCATAGGGCAACAGACTCCCCTCCCCGCGCCTCTCAGGCTGTCGGTGAACTGTGCATGTGGCTGTGAGGAGGACAGAAGAACCTGGTGCACGTGAACAACCCACCTGCCCACTAGATTTGTAGAAGGAAAAAGACGGAAGTTGCAAGTGCGGGCAAGGAAGTGAAGCACTGTAATTCTTGTCCCCTGCTGTGGGAGTTTCATAAGGTACATTCATTTTAGAAAACTGGTGGGTGAAATTGACTATAGCCGAACACACACTCCACAATGACCCAGGACATTCATTCCACTGCTAAGTTTCTACTCAGAGGAGAACAGCATGTGTCACTCAGAATCCAGACAGGACAACCCCAGCAGCACTGGTCCTCATTCCCAAAGTGGAAGCCATTCAAATGTCTGTGGGCAGAGGGATGGAGAAGTATCCCGAATACTGCGGAGCAGTGAGAACAAATAATTGATGGCCACAAGGATATAACTCACAGAGTCGGCTGTGAGCCAAAGAAATCAGGCACAAAAGGTTACACACGTATTAGTCCACTGTTTAAGGAGTTCTACAACAGGCGAGGCTAGGAGCAGTACCCTCAGGGTGGCTGGCTGGAATGGGGCAGAGAGGAAACTTTCCAGGGGCGGGTCAGGTTTTGTTTCTTGATCTGGGTGCCAGGTCCACGAGTATGTTTGATTTGTGAAAATCTGGCACATACATAATTGTGCTAGAGACGTAAGAAGCTATCGAGAGGCAGGGCTGGGAGGAACTGATGTTTCCCTAGGTCTGTTTTGTTTTTTGTTTTTTTTTTTTCAGTGAGGTCTCTAGAGGGATGACAGACGGGGGCCAATGGCAGACAGTGTCGGTGCCCTGTCTGTCACCTCAGCCCGTGCTGGAGGTCACTGCAGCCTTGGTGGTCAGCCTGCACACACAGATGGCTTCTGGCTGCAAGAGTGCACCCGGCCTGGGTATGCAAGGCATCCGATTGCCAGGGCGTTAAAGCCTCTGGGAGCCGCACCCTTATTGGTGGGCAAACACCCCAGCCCCCTCTGTCCTTCTGAGGTGTGCTCCTGCACAGTCCCTTTGGGGGCCCAGCTGGCTGCAGCCCCAGTTGCCCCCACTGGTGACACAGTGAACACACCCTGGTTGGCGGCTATTCTCCTTCCCCTCCCTTCCCCCCTCAACTATGCTTTCTGAGATCACCTCCCAAATAAACTCTGCAGCCAGCACCCAAATCCTTGCCCTGTGTCGCCTTTTGCTCCTAAATGTCAAGACAGGGGGACTGATGAAGGGATTGTCCTTATCTGAACATCACAAGGCCGGGAAGCCAATTCCAGGTCTAATCAGAGCACCCTGTGGCCTTGGGCAACTCAGCCACCTGAGCCTGCCAGTAGCACAGTTTGCTGAGTGAGACTTGCTTCTCCAGGAACTAGTGACTAAGACCCAGAGCTAAGGACAAAGAAGCCCCCTGATGCCCACACTCCAAAGAAAGACAATGGGGGCCTGCAGCTCCCGCCATCACCCAGGAACCTCATGCCCACCTGCCGCTCTGATCCCGTAGGCCACCGGGGCAGAGGGGCTTAGAAATCATCAGGGTTGTGAACTGTCACTTATTGGCAGGCGCCACGCTTCCCCCACCCCGGAAGTCAAAGTAAAGCCCACAGATGCCAAGTGTCCAGGAGATTGGGTGGCTCTGTAAGGAGAGGGACAAGCACCTCACTCGCAGCTCAGATGTCGTCTCCCGCAGTGGTCCAATGGCCTATGTCCTGGGCTGTGGGCACCGGGGAGAAGAGAACGGGAGAGATGGCAGGGCAGAGGGCAGCCACAGGGACTATCGCAGCCCACTGGTGGGGCCCATAATAGGATGCCAGGCAAGGGCTGTCTGGGTGGTCCCCACGCTAGGTGATGGGAGGACCACAGCAACAGGGAACCCTGCTGGGGACAGAGGCTCAGCAGCTGTGAAGGGGTCCAGCTAGGGCCAGGTGCCAGGTCAGGGTCCCCTGCAGAGGGGCCTCTC
The DNA here is from genome assembly GCF_004115265.2 of Rhinolophus ferrumequinum. NCBI lineage: Eukaryota > Metazoa > Chordata > Mammalia > Chiroptera > Rhinolophidae > Rhinolophus > Rhinolophus ferrumequinum. Next base: position 1,023,638 of record NC_046285.1, on the reverse strand, counting down.
CCTAGTAGTGCTTCTGGAAGAATCACACATGCCTGTAAGTAGGCTGGTGGGGACAGAGGCCACTTGAAGGACACGGCTAGCATCGATGGCCTGTCAGTGCAGCCCAAGGGTTTATAGAGACTGACAGAGAGATGGCAGTAGAGTCAGACAATGGCCTCCTCCCTGCAACGTCCTGCCCCCCCATAAGGGCACAGAAAGCAGAGGAAGACAGGCTAACCTGGCCCCACCCAGTCCCTGGGCCTTGGGCTACATCCTTCCCAGGAGGGAGGGGAGAGGAGGGAAAAGGAGGGGAGGGGAGAGGAGGGAAAGGGGAGGGGAGGCGAGGGGGAGGGGAGGGGAGGGCAGGAGTTCACAATCCGCGGTGGTCTGAACACTGTGGATTTGTCAGAGACGGCCTTCGAGGAATAGGAGGTCCACAGGGCGCGCTGGGGGACAGCACAGACTGAAGTAAAAGGAAAACCCCTTTGGGTGGGAGATGAGGGTAAGGGGGATCAAATATATGGTGATGGAAGGAGAAACTGACTCTGGGTGGTGAACACACAGTGGGATTTATAGATGACGTAATACAGAATTGGTACACCTGAAATCATATGTAACTTTACTAACAATTGTCACCCCCAATAAATTAAAAAAGAAAAAACCCTTTCCTCTTTGTCCTCTCAGCAGTCCAGGCTGCTCAATAAACTGGCGGCACTTGATTGGGAAGGCTGTGCTGCATAAAGGAAGACAGGGTTATGGGAAGGGGCCCCTTCCCCCTGCCATCCAGCACACCAGGCCCCCGCCCACCATGCAGACCAAGGAGGTCTCCACCCACTCCATGATTTTGCCAACAGACAACTTCACACATCATGAACCCCCTCTCCAGAGTCCCTTAGGCTGCATAGATGGGCTCACAGCCACCCAGGGCCCAGGAAACTATACCCCCAGCCCAGGCCAGCTCAGATGCGGCGTTGCTGAGCACAGGCAGGGTGTGGGGTGAGGGTGAGGGGGAGCTCAGAAACAGATTTCTCCCAAGTATGAGAAAGGAAAAGCACAGTGCAGTCCAGAGACACGGACACAAAAATCCTGAACAAATCTGAACAAACTAAATCCAGTCATTTCTAAAGGACAATGAAATGAAATGCATCATGTGAAAGTACCATTTGGTCCAGGAGTTCGGCTTACCTCTGGAAGGGCAAGTCATGTGTTCACCACATTAGCAAATAAAGGAGAAAAATCATTCAATCAGCTCAATAGGCACAGAAAAAAAAAGTGTTTGATAAAGTCAGTATCTCTCTCACAGACTAGGAGTGGCAAGGAACTTCCTTAATCTGATAAACTGTGTGTGTGTATAGATTCCGTTTCTACAGAAGATTGAAGACAGAGCCTGGGGAGCCAAGCTAAATGTGCCAGGCTCATTTCAATACCCACTCACCCTTCCAGCCAAGAAGCGTCCCTCAGCACCTCCTGTGGCAGGTCCCTCACTGTGCGCTGTGGTCACAGAATAGCAGGGGATTAGGTGTGCTGTGGCATTGGTGGTGCAGAACCCTCACCTTGTTGCAGAGGTGGCTGTCCCGGAAGTTTGGGGAGAGACAGGACTGGCCCTGGTGCCCCCACTCCTGCCTCCCAGCCTGCCTTGCCCTTCCCTATGTGAGCAGCTTTGCAACTTTTTAAAAATTGTAGTAAAATACACGTAACATAGAATTTACCATCCCAGCCATTTTTGAGTGTCTAGTCCAGCGCCAGTGAGCACATTCACTGCTGTGTAAACTTCATAAATATCCATCCATCTCCAGAACTTTTTCCATCTTTCTAAACTGAAACTCTGTCCCCATTAAACAACCACTCCCCTGATCCCCCTTTCAGCCCCTGGCACCTACCATTCTACGTTCTGTCTCTACGATTTGACTACTCTAGGGCCCTCATATGAATGGAGTCATACAACATTTGTCCTATTGTGACTGGCTTATTTCACTGAGCAAAATGTCCTCAGGATTCATCCATGTGGTAGCAGGTGTCAGCATTTCCTTCCTTTTTAAGATTGAATAATATTCCATTGGACGATAGATACACCACCTTTCGTTTATCTGCTCATCCACGGATGGCACTTATGTCGTCCCTCCCCTCTGGCTGCCGTGACTAGTGCTGCTATGAAAATGGCTGTGCAAGTCTCTATCTGCAGCGCTGTTTTCAATTCTTTGGGGTATTGATATCTTTCCTACTTTCTGCACAAAGAAACACTGCCTCAGACCTAGCATTCCAGGACACTGCCCAGCTCAGACGTTGGAACGGGGAAGAAGACGTGCTACAGAAGAACTGAAGCAAGCGTGTGTTCACGAAGAGGCAGGACTGGGGCAGGCAGAGGGAGCAGAGGGGATTACCCACATGTGCCATCTCAGCGATCCTCACAGTGACTCAGATCTGCGCACAAATGCGTTTTGCGTGTCCAGGATGCTTTAAAAATCAGATAGTTCAAGATCTGAATTTCTGGTTTCTCTAGAAAAGTTGATGGGTCTGGTTTGGTCTGCATTCTGTAGCTGGAGTCAAGTGGCATGCACCCTGAGACACAGCCTGAGCCTCCAGGTCTCCACAGTTCTCCACAGCCCTTCCCGCCCTGGGCCCCATAGACACTTGAGTTTGTGAGCCCTTAACTGGGGATGGGTGTTCCCATTTTACAGCTGAGGAAAGTAAGGCAGAGAGGCTAAGTAAATGACTGAGGCCTGACTTGAACCCAGGACTCTCAGGCTACATAACAGATACTGAATGGTACCGTGTTTCCCCGAAAATAAGACCTAACCGAAAAATAAGCCCTAGAGTGATTTTTCAGGATAACATCCCCTGAACATAAGCCCTAATGCATCTTTTGGAGCAAACCTTAATTTAAGACCCAGTCTTATTTTGGGGGAAACACGGTAACTTAGCTATGCAGGTGGGAGCTGGATGCTTCAAGAGAAACGTGATGACTCATCTGCATCCCCCACAGCCAGCCCTGTGCTCTCCGGACCCACCACTGTCTGCTGAGCCCCAGATGCAGCCCCTGCCAACGGAAACCATGTGACCCTTTTGCCTGTCTCCCCACTCTCCTGCTCTGCTGCCTCTTTTCTCGGTCATCTGGACCCCTGTGCCTGCCCTCACTTTGTCTTACCACTGCCAGATGCCCTGCAATCTGCCCAGACACGCTGCAGAAAGGCTCTTCTGGAAATGTGTATCTGCTGGCATCTCCCCTACCATGTTTCCCCGAAAATAAGACCGGGTCTTATATTAAGTTCTTCTCCAAAAGACACATTAGGGCTTATGTTCAGGGGATGTCATCCTGAAAAATCATGCTAGAGCTTCTTTTCTGGTTAGGTCTTGTTTTCAGGGAAACACGGTACCTGGAAGCCTCCTCAGCCCAGAGCTTCAGGATAAGGTCTGAATGCATCAGTCTGGTCTTCAAGGCCCCTGCGAATAAGTTTAGCTGCCCCCCACCCCTGACCTGCCTCATTTCCCGCACATCTGCCCCTCCAGTCAGACTGAGCGGATGGACACACCACACCGTCCATGCCATGCCTCTGTGCCTTTGCGGATACTGTTTCCTCTGCCACCATGCCCTTCCCTCACTTGTCTCCTGATAAACCCCTACTCACCCTCCAACACTGCCTCTGTGCTTCCGCCATTACAGCTCTGATCACCATGAATTCCTACTGCCCCTCTCCTGTTACACTGAGACCACAATGAGTCATGTCTGAGCCCCCATGCCAGCCGAGGGCCTGGCACAAAGTGGAGAGAAAATAAATAAAAGGATAAAAGGAAAAATGGAGGGATGGAGGGGAGGATGGAGAAGGGAACGGGTAGAAAGATGAAGGAATGGATGGAAGGAGAGATAGAGGGGTGGAGAGAAGGGGGAAGGAGGGAGAGACAAAGAGATAAATACAAAGAGAGATGGAGGGAGGGAGGGAGGGGAGGACTGTGGACCGGTGGAGAGAAGAATGGGAGGGGAGGATCTCCTTACCTCACTGTGCAGGAAGTGCCTTGGGGAGGGGAGCGGGGTCTTCATTTGCATGTGAATCCTCCACAGAGCCCAGCACAGGGGGTGTGTGCAGCAGGATCCAGGTAAACTGACAATGAGCCAAACAAGGAATTCACTGGAAGTGGTGTTTAGAGTGAGGAATGGGGGCCAGTGGGCGCAGGGACGGGGCAGTCCTGAATGATGACAGTGCCAGCCCCAAGTAGGGGTTGGGAACGCTGGGAGAAGTGAGACACTGAACAGCTATGAGGGAGGCAGAACTAGCTGGGCATCAAGGACGAGAAGAGGGGGACTGCATCCCTGAAGTGGGGAGCAGTGGTGACACAGGGTTGGACGTGCTGAGAAGGGGGAGCTATCCAGGGACAGGGTCAGAGCTCAGGACAGTGCCCTGGAAAGCCGGTATGGACTTTCTAACTGAGACAGTAAAAGAGCATGTGGGATTGAGAGAAATTTCCAAAACTCTTGGTGGAAAAAGCAAGAGGAAGGAAGCAGAGCCTTGGGGACAGGAGAGTGAAGCCAGTCAGGAAGAAACCAGAGGATGGTGGTGGAAGGAGAGCAGAGCAGCAGAGAAGGGTGACGGTAGGTACTGAGTCAGGGTTTGTTCCCTATCCTTAGGCCCCCTCTTCCACACTGTCCTGTCCTTGGGGTCAGACAGATGTTTGCAAACTAAGATGAAGGAGATGGGGCTTGGGCAGAGTGGTCATCATTTGTAGCACCAGAGAGGCAGGGCTGTTCTCCAAGGAGAAGCAGCAAATGGTCATGTTAACAGAGACATGATGTGCAGAAAGTGGAAGTACTGTATAGTTTCTGGCAGCCACACCTGCCGCTACCATATCTGGGCACCACCTGGAACCTCTGCATTTACAGCCTCCGTTTGGGACTTCTGACCTTCCCCACTTCAGCTGTGCCTCAGCACACCTCTCCCCAGCCCAGCCTTGCCCTGCCAGACTGCTGACCCTAACCCCTCAGGCAGACAGGGCCAGCCTCCCTCTCCCAAAAGACCTTTGCTCTGCTGCTGCTCACCCCTGAACCCCCAGCTGGGGAAGAAGGAGGCTTTCGTCCAGCATTGACCACTGCCAGGCCCTGTGCTGCCTGCCCTTGCCCTGCAGCTGGAGAAGCCTCTAGAAAGGTCAAGTGTAGGCTTTGGTGTCACGCCCAAGGAGGGTTGGTCCTGACAGCCAAACACCAGCTGCACAAAGCTGTGCCTGTCCCTGGGCCTCTATGTGCCCTACTTCTTGGACAAAGAGATGTCTACCTTCCAGAACAGATCTGAAGGCAATGGGAGACCAATGTGTCCCTCTCCCTGACTATGTCTCCAAGCCCATTCTGGACACTGGTCCTGGTGCTCACGGAGTCCTCTATCTGAGCCCTCCTCCCCACAAGGCTTGCCCCAATGTCACCAGGTCCCCAACTCCGCTGAACAAGCAGGGATCTCCCTCACTCTCTGCATTCTTCCCCCGTGTAACGTGCATAGGTGGACTGTAGCAAAGTCCTCACGTACTTGGCTCTCAGGGTTCTTTACTAGGACCACCAGGTTTAGTACATAAGGAAAAATACAGAGCGCCCAATTCAATTTGAATTTCAGATAAATGACAAATAATTTTTTTAGTATAAGTATGTCCCAAAGATTGCAAAGGACAAACTTGCATTTTATCTGGCAACCCTCTCTTCTACACTCTAAAAATTATTGAGAACCTCAAAGAGCTTTAGTTTATATGGATTACAAATACTGATATTTACTGTACCAAAATGGAACAATTGTTAAAATATTACTGCCAGTTGTTCTTTCAAGTAAAAAATGATGTTCCATGAGAAGAGGCTAATTGAGCTGACAACTCAAACTTCACACACATGTCCTGACGTGACCTTCAGACTGGGGGCGGTGTTTGTGCACTTCCCATTTATCACACAGAACATTACAAAGATGTGTGCTTACAGGTCAACATCAGAACAAATCTTTTTAAACATCTTTATTGAGATGAAACTCACAGACCATACAATTTATCCATTTAAAGTGTACAATTCAGTGATTTTTAGTATGTTTACAAGGTTATACAGCCATCACCGCAGTTAATTTTAAAACATTTTTATCACCTCACGAAACCAAACCCCATGGCACTTAGCAGTCAGTCCTCTTTCCCTCCCGTCTCTAACGACCAGCAACCTACTTTCTGTCTCTATGGATTTGCCTATTCTGGACATTCTGTATAAATGGAATCATACAATACATGGTCTTGGTGACTGGCTTTTCTCACTCAGCATAATGTCTTCCAGGTTAATCCATGTCTCAGTATGTACTAGCACGTCCTTCCTTTTGAAGGCTGTCCACTGTGTGGATGGACCACATTTTCTCTATCCATTTGTCCACTGATGGACATTTGGATTGTTTCCTCTTTTTGGCACATATTTATGTGCACAAAATTGCAAAGCCACATCACCACGTCTACACCAGTAGTACGAAGGCAGGTAAGTTCTTATCATAGTCATTAGTAAAATAAGCCTGAGCTGAGGCCTTAACATGAGAGATTTCATGCCACAATGGACAAAGAACATTTTTTGCTGACTTTTTATACAGACAGTGCCTAGCAGAAATAGAGAACACAGTATAACGTCCTGCCCGCCATGAGGCCCCCGCCCCCCACGCTGAGATGCCCCGCCTCAGTGTCCTGTGGGGCTGCCAGGAAGCGGTGCGGGCACCAGGCCCAGCTCCGGAGTCCACTCAGCCGGCAGCCAGCCAGACACCCCTGACCACACTGCCAGCCTCCCCCCTACAGGTGTTGGCCTAGGCTCAGGCAGCATTATCTCCTGATTGATACCTGCCCGGAGGCGACATCTGGGCATCTGGACTGGAAGGGAAGCTGTGCAGGCGGTGGGGCCTCCCTGACAGGAGAAGTTCCTGCACCAGCCTGGAAAGAGCTAGAAGTGGGGAGACAGAGACCCAGAAAAGTCAGGGACTCACAACGCATCTCCGAAATGTTCAGCCTGCAGACGCCTCTCAGAGGCCAAACGGGGCCGCAGAGGGAAGACTGCGCCATCTCAGCCCCTGCTCAGGGTGGGGCGGCGGGAGTGCAGGGCGGTGGCAACAACGTTTCTGCAGGAGGAATGCAGCCTGAGCCCACGCCCGCAGGTACAGGGGCCTGCAGGTCGGTCCAGTGACTCTCCACGCGTACTTCCCTCTTGTCCCTAAGTCTTCGCAAGATTTTCCGAACAGTCCAATCCTGGTGCTACAGGACCCCAGGACAGGACCCCCAACTGGGGCCAGGGGGTCAGCGAGAGAAAGGTCACCACCCCCCCCCATCCCAGGGGCCTGAAGTCCCTGGTGAAGGGAAGGCAGGCACTTGGGATGAAGGTTAGTGGAGGCACTAGGACCCAGCTTCCCCCACCAAGGCAGTTGTCCTCCCTCCAGGAATAGCCCGGGGAAGGGAAGCCCACTTCTGGGAGACCCACAGCTGCCTGTCTGCCAAGTCTGGTGACAGGAAGACACCTGGCAGCAGCAGCCCCCCTCCCCACCAAGCCTGAGCGTGCCAGCTGTGTCTGCAGAGACACTTCTTCCAACCTGCTCAAAGGCATGCTGAGCTCTAGTCCTGGTCTGCGGGCCCTGGTGGGGGCCCGCTGGGTCTAGCCAACTCTCCCAGGGGTGGGTCTTGGCCCCCTGGCTCTGCACTCTGACCCCCAACCCCCATCCCCGACTCGATGTCCTCTGTCACTCTCAGCAGGTGCCACCTCCCTCCCCCGCACCCAGCTGCCATGGGAGCTCCCTGAGTTAGCTTTGCTCCAAGCATCCTTTGGGAAAATATCCTTTGGGAAAATACGCTCACTGCCTGCAGGCTGCCCTGTGCTCCAGTTTCCAGACCTTGGTGGCGAGCACCACTGTTTACAGTGGGTCTGGGCAGCCAGCCCCTGGCGCTGGACTCTGCATGCAGTGCCCACCTGCCGTCTCAGACCCAGGAGAACTTGGCAGAGCCGCAGCTGAGCCCATGCCCCGCTGTCTCTCCCTCCTCACGCTCCTAGGATGGACCCAAGTTCCCATGAGCAGAATGTGTCCCTGGGCTAGCATCATCCGAGAGAGGCAGCTGAGGCCCGGCCTAGAGGTTTACAGGGACTTGGGAACCAGTGCCAGAGCAAGCACTGCCTGGGCTGCTCCCGCAGGTCCCCTGGACAGAGAAGGGAAGGTGACGGAGGAGAGGGGCACAGAGCCCTGACTGCATACCTGGCCACACAACGGCCAAATTTCACATGCTGGGGGCACTACCTCCCTGCTTTGTAGGAAGGAAGTGGGGACTCAGAGAGGAGAAGGGCCTTGCGCAAGGTCACACAGCCAGGGAGAAGCACAGGCAGGAATTTTTGGTGACTTTTGGCCCCCTGCTTGGGCCCTGGGCCTGACCTGACAAGGGAGGGAACAGAAGCAGCCCCTCCCAGCAGCAGGTAAGGCTGGAGTCCATGGCCTTGGGCCCCGGACTGGCAACGACACTGGGGCCTGAGTGTTCTTATGTTGCCGCCTCCTCCTGGATCATGTTTATCAGGCCCTGTAACTGGGCTCCTGCCACAGTCTCCCCTGCTGCCTGGGAGGCTGGGCCCTGCCGCTCCTTCTGGATCCAGCAGACAGTATGGAAGCCCCATGTGAACGCCCTCTCCTCTCCAGGATCTATCTGGCCCAGGACACTGCCCTGGCCAATGCAGGACATCTCTCGCTCCCTCCCGAGCACTCTGTCCCATTCTGGGGAGCATGGTCCCTCCACAGCCCAGGAGCTGCTCCTCTGGAGCAGACCCCTTCCTGGTGGGCATGTGGGAGGGGTGGAAGAGGCAGAAGGCAGGGACTCGGGAGAGACGCCCACCACCATAGATGTGCCTGCTTGCCTGGCATCTTCTTCCCTAAAATGGCAGGGAGTGTGAAGTCCTAAGTGGCTCCTGGTGCCCCGTGGGCCCTTCTCCCCACCCCCCACTGCCACTGCCTCCTGTGGTCTTTCTCTCGCAGGCCTTGAGTCAGAGGGCACTTAGAGACTGACAGCTCCATGCCCAGTTTTGAGGTGGAGGCAATGGACAGAGGCCCATAGAGCACCGGGGCGTACCCCTGGTCACTCAGTACATGGCCTTGGTCAGCCAGGGTTTGTCCCAGGCCAAGGAACCAGGGGAGCCAAGGGACGGGTGGGGCCGCTGGGGCTTGGGCTGATGATTGCTCCAAAGAACAACAAGGAATAACAACAGACAGCAGCCAGAAGAGTCGGGACAGCTTGTTTCCACAGTGGGCCCAAGGGAAACTGGCTGACCACACCTCAGATATGCTGGACCTGACATCTGCTCAATGGCTAGCCTTGTCCCTGCTCAGGCCTTAGTTTTTAATTCTGCACGAAGCGAAATGGACACAGCAGCCCACCGGGCACCGTGTCTGTGGCCGATGGGGCTAGCAGGTCTCCCCAGAGGTCAGTGATGCCCTCTGGGGGCAGTTCCCACGCTGGGGGAAGAAACAAGGAGAGGGAGAACAGTGGGGGAGGAGGGTCTCCGGCTGGCAGCCTCTGTGTGGGGCTGCTGCATACAGACTTCACGTAGGCTCACAGCTTCCCACACACAGATACATCGAGGGGAGGAGACGGGAAGTGGCAGACCTGCTTTGTCGCGGTGTCAGACTGAAGACTGGACCCCGACTGCAATGACTTACAATAATCACAGCAACTCATTTCTGGAACGTTCACTACGTGCCAGGCATTGTTCTAAGTACTTTGCATGGGCCGACTTACTCGTTCCTCATAGCAAGTCCGAGAGAGAGGTACTGATACTAACCCCATTTAACAGATGAAGAAATTGAGACCAGGGAGGTTGTTACTCACCTAAGGTCAAAGGGAAGTGGACCTCAGTCAGCACCATCCAGTTTACCCCAGTGCTCGTCCAGTGGATGGAAAGGGTAAGCTTGGTTCCTCCCACACCCGCTGGCGTCTCACCCAAGCCCCCCAGCCGGCTGCCAGCAGCTCCTTGGAAGCTCCAGGTGGAAAAACAATTGTGGTTTTGGCCCAGGGCTGCTGGAGGGGCCAGGAGCTCCCTTCTCCCTGTCCTGCTGATGGCAAACAGCCCTGACTGAGCGACCTGGAAGGGCTTGGAGGGGGTGGGGAATAGGAGCACTTGCTCAGGAGTGGGATGGGGCCCCCATGGGTTCAGAGGGCAAGTGGGAGCCCACTCTTCCTAGAAGTGGGATGGGGGAAGTGGTCTCCACCCTGGCCTGCTGAAGACTGCTCCTGGCCTGGCCCCCAGCGCTTGGAGGGCGGGACAGCCCCAACAGGCACCAGCCAATTTCCCTCACAACTGGAACAATGACGGAGTGTTTATGGAGCACCTACTGAGTGCCAGCAGTCCCTGTTCTGGGGATATTGTGGGAAAGCAGCCCCAATCCCTGCCCCCTTGCTGTCTGGCAGGGAGAGCAGACAATGAAAAGAGCAGTAATAAGAAAGTGTCTGTTTCCCAGCACACTGGGAAGAGGTAAAGTGACATGTGAGACACTCAGCGAGGCTGCGATGAGATTCACACCCATGAGATTCACACCTGGGGACCTGAGCCCTTGTGACGGCGCTCTGAACCCAGCCAGCCACCACCCTGGTGCCAGTCTCTGTGTGTGGAGCACCTGTTACATGCAGGGTCATTCCTACACCCGTGCGACCCTGCCAACGACACCCTCAAGTGGGTGCCAGCATTCTCCTTTTCCAGAAGTGGCAACTGAGGCTCCGAATGGGTTATTTAGTTGGGAAAGGCAGCACCAGGATGCCACCCCGGATCACTGACACCGGAACCCACAGGCTCCCCCAAACCTCTCTTGGGAATTCCTGGCAGTTAGAATCCTGGGAGGGAGCTCTCCAGAGCAGGGCCGAGTGGGGTCAGGGCCCCGGCCGGCCAGCAGCCAGCCTCCTGCTGGGCCTCAGAGCACACCATCATTTCTTTTACAAGGACACATTACTTATCTCGCTTAAGCCTCACCCGTGGGAACTCTCTAGATAGTTGTGGTCTATTCTTTTAAGCAACAACACAGTTATAATTTAACCATTTAAGAGGAAATGAAGTCCACACAGAGTCTTCTTTGTGATCCTAAAGAAAAACTACCATCCAACTATTTCAGGCCATACCACAGTAGAGTAAGAATCTAGGTGCTTCTTGAGATACGAAAGGTTACTTGCACCTACACAAATGCTCCCAAACTGATATTTTGTTATTGTTCTTGTGTTGGCTATTACTGGTAGTCTGTCTCTTCCCTTATTGTTGGACTATTATTTCTAAACGCACCTAGGGTTTGCTCTGGCAAGTGGCAAACAAGCTTGATGCATCTTGTCAGTGAATTGTCAATGACTCTGCTGTGAGCAGAGCTTAACAAGAAGGTTAATTCTTATTATTCCATCATAAGAATAAATTCCACCAAGTACTGCTCGAGCTCAGGGAGCTCCAGGGACTCAAGGACTGAAATTGAGGACTTGACACGGCAGTTACTAGCCTCCACTGCAGTTTTGTGCCCAGTAGAAAAAGGCTCCATTTCCTCAAGACACTTTACTGCCATCTGCTGGAAAATTGTTCTGATAAATACACAGATCTACTGTGATTACTGTGTGAAGAGCACTCCTTAGAATTGTGCAGTGCACAACTTGTACAGCTGTTCACAGCAGTCCTGTCTTGATGTCACCAGGATTCCCTCTTTTTCCATCATGTTTTATCTTTTTCTCCTTCCTCCATTTTATTCTTTCATACCTTAGACAGGCTTTATCTTTGAGATACAAACATGGCTGCTCTATAATTTGTAAGACAAGGTCACTTCCCCTCCTACCCCAACATAAACAAATCTAGGCAAGGACTCTGGCCCAGCTTGAGTCACATTGCGTCACTACACCATCTGTGTGATCAGGAAAAGGGGGTGCACATCAGTCAGGACGAGCCAGACTATGCTGTGTGTCAGCCTACGGGCGTTGGCTCCAATCCAGCGCCACCAGGAATCACCGATTTGGGGTGTGGTGAAGGAGGGAATGAGGATACTTTACGAAGGGCCAACAGCTCAGCTGTGATACGGCGCGGCTGCAGAACAGCATGACTGAGGAACAGCTCAGTGGCGTTACAGCTCAATTATAAAACAGCACGGCTGTAGAGCAGCAAGGCCATGAGGCAGCTCTGGGTTCCCGACGGCCCTGGCCCCCAGTGTTGCCAGCTAGACAGCTCTGTTCTGATCTGCTCCCCTCCCGTCTGACAAACACAGCTCCTCTGTATTACAGCTCCAGACTGGTAGTCTGCGATTGGAAAGGGAAAATACGCTGTCTGAGCCAGAGGGGACCTGACTTATATAGAGAGAAGTCCCCATTCCTGGTCCCTGATTGGTCTGTTCTCATGCAAATGAGGGCTCCAATCCTCAAAGTTTGGTCCAAAAGACACTGTCCTGATTGGTCAGAGTGGAGCTGCTGTCATTGGTTGGTGATGAAGATGCTGATGGTGACACAGCTGCACAGCTCCGATTGGACAGGAAAAGCCTCAGTCCTGTTGGTTTTTTAAAACACACTTCAGGAACTCCTTTACAAGGGCTGGCTCGGATGGCAGGACCACAGTGCAGGCAGGCCGGTCAGTGCCGGCTGCTCCCTGAAGTGCGGTTTGCATGAGAGGCCGTGTTTAGCAACAGCTGCTATGCTGTTTTGTTTTTGTTTTGTTTTAATTTTTGAGCCCAGTTAGCCACCAGGAGCCTTTTTTGGTACTATTTTCCTTCTCAGGGTCAACATGTGTTACAAGTCACCTGATCACTCCGTAGCTTAAAAAACAAAGGTTTATTCTTGCTCCATACTGAATGTCCACTCCGTTTGACTGGGGGCTCTGCTCACCTCGGACTTTCAGGGACCCAAACTAACAGACGCTGTGGCTCAAAATGTGCTCCCACCATCAGCATGGCATTCGGAGAATCACACACTGGTTTGGAAAGCTCCCCCCTACGAGATACATAAGCCACAGAGCTCATAGTTCATAAAGACAGTCTGTGGCTACATCTTTAGAGGGCAGATAGGTACAGCCCTGGCCTGGCACCAGTATGGGGCTGGACTAGGATGCACTGAACTTGAGTCACATCCTACTTTTGGGGCAGTGGGGCTGGGCTGGGGGTGGGCAGGTAATCATGGGACTGAGAGGTAGGACTTCCTCAAGGAAGTGAGGAGGGTGCCAGCTGCCCCAGACAACTGTCCAGGGCAGCAGCCAAGTGTCAGGCAGGCCGGGGTGGGAGGGCCATGTGTGAGTGACACAGCACAGAGCAGCCAAAGCCCGCCTCTGCACACTGCATCCAGCAGGAGCCTGCCAGGGACCAGAACTCTAGAGAAGAAACACACATACTCTGGCCCAGGGCAAAACTCATGAGGAACCCAGCCTGGACTCCACAGAGATGTTTTAAATGCGGAGCCTCTGTGTTTGTTTCACATTCTGATTCTTGGGTGGCTGTGTGTGGGCAGAGGTACCAGGTGAGTAAAGACTGATTATCGACACCCCTTAGAGTTGCAGACTCCATTTTACAGAGGCGACCAGTGCTGGATCAGTCAAAGAACTTTGTCAAATTCACCGAGCTGATTGAGAAGCCCGCATTTACTGAGCACCTACTACCACATGCCAGGCTTGAGTTCACTTCTCAGAGCAAAGAAGCACAGAGGTCGGGGACACATCGCAAGCCAGGTGGGCCCAACTCCAAACCTCAGGCCTCCCCATGGTACCTCAGGAGCCGGGGGTCATCTTTGGAGGGGGTTTGAGTGGAAGGAGCAGTGGGCCTTGGAAGAATGATGGCTCTAGCATGTGATCAAGGAACCTGAGGAACCACATGGATGGCTGCGGGGCTGCGTTTCAGGCACATTCCTGAGCTCTGAAAGGAGAACTGAAAGTGTTTCCCTTGTTTTTGAGCTGAAGAGACAGCAATATTGCGGTGTAACTAGGAACAGATGGGCTTCAGGAATTGCCAAGGGCTTTGAGCGTGTTAGACAAAATAGCCTCCCAGCCACACACCATAGCTTTGTCTGGCCAGCCTGGTATCGGTTACCGAGACGACCGGCAGGCTGCACACACTGGCTGGAGGGTCCCAGAAGGGAGTGGGCCTCTGGCTGGGCCCCCTGGCCACTCCCCCTGCCCCGGCAGGAACCCCCCCTGCTTATGACACTATCTCCAGAGTTCCAAGGCCACGGCACACACTGAGAATCGCAAACTCAGAGTCAGCAAGGGGGAGGGAAGTCCCAGAAGCTGCCCCGCCAGATGGCCCCTGATGCACAAACCCTCTGCTACCATGCCTTTGGGGAAGTGACACCCATGGTCACCCAAAGTGGAGCACACAGAGGCTCGGTGCCAGGCTCTGGGGGGAGCCAGGGAGCGTGCCCTGATTGGGTGACTGACCTGCCTGCACCCTGTCCTCATGTGAACAAACACTTGTGTGGGGATGAAGCCGTTTCCTAAGTGCCAGAGCCTGGACGTGCCTGAACCTGGAAGCACTGCTTTGTGTTGGCTGCTGTTATGATGACCTTTGGACCGCTCTGCTGTGACAACATCCTGCTTCATCCCTACCTGAATATTATTAGCCAATACGATTAGGTTGGTGCAAAAGTAACTGTGGTTTAAAAGGTTAAAAATAATTGCAAAAACCACAGTTATTTTTGCACCAACCTATAAGTGAGCACTCGTCTATGCCAGGGCATCTGATGGGGCAGCCCGAGGCTCAGGCCCACACAGCAATGCCAAGTCCTAAGCACTGTGCGAAACTGCCTCCCCATGGCCCCAGCTCCTGTGCGGAGCAAGGCCTCCTGGCTCTCTAGTCTGTTTCACCATCTGTGCAACAAGATGTTGGACAGTCAGCCATGCGGGGCCTCCCACGCTCACCCTCACCCTCATTGTGTCCTCAAATGACTCAGACACCATGTGGCAGCCCCACTTGCATTGTCTCACGCAGTCCTCTGTAGAGGGAGTGGCAAGCCTCAGAGAGGGAAGGCCACCTCGCAGGGTCATTCCTCAGGCCAGTGACAAGGGCAGGTGTGAACCCAGGCTGGCCAACTCCAAAGCCTGCGAACTTTCTCCTGAGACCCTCCCGCAGAGATCCTGGCTCCTACTCTCCTAACAGTGACAAGGGAATGCAGAGAAAACAACTGGGGTAGTGGCAGAGACGGCGCTCTGTCACTCAGCCCGGTGCAGCCTTTGGCGAGTGCTTTGTGCCTCTCTGAGCCTCAGTTTCCCAGTCTGTAAAACAAGCCTCTAGATCCCTGCCCAGGGGATGGCTGTGAGGGTAAAGAAAGACTGAGTGCAGACAGGGTAGTGCAGCTTCTGGTAGAAGGGCTTCGGGGGTCCTCTCACTGATGCCACGTCAGTACCTGCCACCATGGCCCTTCCCTCCTCCCACTGCTCCAATGAGAAGGGCGAGGGACGAGGGGAGGGAGCCAGGAGCCTGGGATTGCCAGGGCTGCCAGGCTCCTTAGCAGTCCTCCCTGGGCTTCAGTTTCCTATAGACAAATTGGCAATGTTGACCACCAGCCTTGAGCCAGGATCCCAGCAGGCCTCCCACGAAGGACAGCCTGCCCTCTTTCACCCCAGCCAGCTGAGTGGCACGACGCTGGGCCTCTGTGTGCCATCGACATGATGCAGGTCAACAGGTGGTCCCAGGGCCCTAGGCTCGAACTGTACACACACCGATCCATAAAGCACTTCTCAGCCGCCCGCTCTGTTTTATTTTCAAAAATTCATTTCGTACCTGCAAAATTCAAGCTGCAAGTCGGAGGGCCCTTCAGGAAGTCCAGTGCATCTCCAGGTAAAGTGTTTCAAGGGGAGGACGCGGAAGCTGCCCGTCTCTGCAGGCCCCAGAGTGAGCAGCCAGCCACTCACTCACTTACAACTGCCATACTCTCCTCCATCTGACCCTGCGACCACTGCTGAGGGACACTGGGTGCTGACACCTGCCTCTCCCAGGATTGCTAGTACAGGTGTGCGCCAGGGAGGGGCTGAGAGGTCCAGGTACAGGACATGGTGCTCCCTGAGATACTCTCACTCCCAACCTTTGCCAGAGGGTCTGGTTATGGGAAAAGGAACTCATTTGGAGTCAGATGCTTTTGGGTCTATTCCCTGGCTTTTCCATTGCCTGCGCATTTCACTTTACTTGGGCAAGTCACTTCACCTCTGAGTCTGTCTCCTGTAAATGGGTGATGACGACAGAGGGTAACTTGCATTGAGTGCTTACTCCGTGCTGGACGTGACTGGCAGCACTCACACATATTAACTCGTTTCATTCCCCCAACAACCCTGTGAGGTAGGGGCTGGCATCCCCATCTCACAGGTAAGTAAAGTAGGGCTCAGACAGGTAAAGTCACCCAGCTAGCAGGGGCAGAGGTGGAACTCAAAGCCAGGCTGGCTGAGGGATGGGAGCCCATGTGTTCCCACTGCACCCCAGGGTCGCGACCATCGCAGGACAGCACTGCTCCCAGGTTGTCCCCGGCCAGCGCTGCTGAACTAAATGAAACCAGCTCGAGGGCGGGCTGCTTGAGGAGAGTTCTCGGCCCCCAACCCTAAGCACCTGACCGAGGAGCCAGGGCAGCGTCCTGAGTCTCCTTTAGATCTGCCCGGGAGTCCTGCGAGGCTGGCGGCCATGCCAGCGGCCACCTTCCTTTATGCTGAGGCAGCAGGCTGGGTACCTTCATTCCTGCCTCTGCCACCCACCAGAGCCATTAGCCTAGCCTCAGCCATGGTCCCCATGTCTGCCTGAGAACCCCTCAACGGGGCCCGAGTGGTGAACAGAGCTGTGACTGGGACAGGAAAGCCCTGTCCCCAGGCCTCAGGCGGCCTACCAGCCAGTCGGGCACTAGGCTTCACGGGAGGAGGGAAGAGGGCGGCTGTGTTTATGCAGTACCTACCTGGTGCCAGGCCCTGAGCTGCCACCAGTGTCACCCCCCTGCAAGCCCAGTACTGTGACCCACCAGGGTGGCTGAGAAAGGAGTCTCTGAGACGCTGTCATTTGTTCAAGGCCCGACACCCAGACCCAAGAAGAGCAGGGCTGCCCACACGGTGGGCCTGGGCTCCAAGGTCTGCCCACTCCCCAGCTCTTGGGGGCCTCGTGCAGATACCCTACACCTGCCGGCATCAGGGCTGGCCCACGATGGCCTCCTACTGGCAGCGCTTTCCCTCCTTGTTTTCCACATGGCCCCTGCCTGTCCCTACTGTCACCCTAGGTGGCAGTACCCACTGCACCAGCCAGGGCTGCCATGCGGGCGCCTCAGCCACCTCACAAAGTTGGTGTGTTCCCCTTGGGTTTTTATAACTTCGGGAATAACTGCCAAACAGCAAAACACACAGGTCTTAAGAACAGATCCCAGACACTTCACATCAACTGTCCTGATTCTTCAATATGACCTACAGGAGAAGCATCGTCAGATACTGGGTGCCAGCGTGTAGTGGGTGCTAACATGAGGTGCTTGCGTGTAGTGGTGATGATGTAGTGGGTGATTGCGTGTAGTGGGTGATAGTATGTAGTGGGTGCCAACACGTACTGGGTACCAGCATGTAGGGGATACTAGCATGTAGTGGGTGACAGATGTAGTGGGTGCTAACATGTAGTGGGTGCCAGCAAGTAGTGGGTGCTAACGTATCGTGGGTGCTAAGACAATGCAACACAGCCTCCTACCTGCACCCCATGTGTTGAGGCGCTAATCCTGGAAACTCCCTTTGGCAAGTAACCTGAAAGGCCCCTTACAGGTGAGGAAAGCCTGTGGATTCAGTGCTGAGGCCTCAGCACAAATCCTGCTCCTCCACTTCCTAGCTGTGGGCCTACAGTGAGTAACTAGCCCGTATGCCTCAGTGTCTGCATCTTGAAACAGATGAAAACACTGCAGTACTTCCCTGCGCGTCTCACCAAGAGCCTGGAACTGGGCCTGGCACCTGTCAGCTTTCAGCCTCTTTCTCATACATAGTACAGGGACCCCTGGCTGTGCCACTAACGCTGGTCACTCTGCCAGGCTGAGGACAAGGTCCTGCTCCCACCTGCCTGGAACCCTCTGCCCTGCCCTGCTCACCCCATGTGCTCCACTGGAAGTCCAGGGCTGGAAGACACCCCCAGACCTGCTGCCCTGCCAGGGTCCCCAGGTGCCTCCCACTCTGCTGTCACCATTACAGCCCAGCCCTGTCTGCCTACCCATCCCGTCTGGCACTTTCCCAGACTGGTCCCAGACTCGTGTCTGGAAAGCAATGCCCTGCCTCCCCGCAACTCCTTGACTCTGCCAAATTTGAGGCAGCTGAGACACATACTCTGGAATCCACCAGAGCTGGGTTCAAACCTGGCTCTACCACTCACTAGATATGTGGGAGGCCTGGGGCAAATTGCTTGCTGAATCTGTTGTCTCATCTGTAAAATGGGAATAATGACCTACTTCGTAAGACTCTGAGGATGGAATAAAATACTAGCACTTCTTGGGCAACAATCTGACGCCAGGCCTCATGCTATAGAAATCTTGCTTCCTTTCCTCTGTGGGGGGAGGGTTCATCTCAAGAAACACACAGTGGTTCAGTCCGATCAAGAAGAGCCTTTATGGTTCTCTACAGACAGAAGTTCAGCAGTGACGCCACATCCCCTGCCTTTCCCCTGATGTTGCAGGCCCACAGTAGAGATGAAGGATATCAGGGACGCCAGGTCAGACACACAGAGACCAACCGCAAGGGCAGGGGCAGGGAAAGGGGCATCCAAGTGTGTGGTTAGTGCCTCAGGTCTGGTGCAGGTCAGAATTTTTGTCAGCTTGTGGTTCTGGAACTCTTACCCCTACCCTCACCCCCACCCCCACTCCAGCAGAGAGCTCGGCGAGCAAGTGTGAGGGAGGAAGTGGGAGAAAGCAGGAGCACCCCCAGATGGTAAGGAATACGATCCCCTAAGTGGGGTTGACTTGGGACTGGGACGCCTCAGCTGACCCACTCTCCCCCTGCCGCCAGCCCCACCTGTGTCCACTACGCACACACCCAGGAGAGGGAGAAGTGGATGCTCCCCACCCAGCTTCTGGGGGGCCTGAGTCCCCTGAGTGGAATGGGGACAAGGTCGGGGCTCACTTGGGATCCCTGGACGCAGCGCGATCAGGGCCCTGTGCATTCTGGGTGAGGACAGTGGAGGCTGCAGCCCACCCAGGACCCCACCCTAGCCCCCACCCTTACAACCTACAGACCTGGAAGGAGACCCCCTGCTCTCCCTCAGAAACCCCACCCTGGCCTCACCAGCACCTCAGGCCCTACCTGGGGCCTCAATTCCTGCAGGACCTGCCTTGACCACCTGCGCCATCCCCAATTTCTGTCTGGGCCGCATCTTCCCCTGCCCCCTCCCGACGGGGTCAGCAGCCCCATTAAGCCTTGAGTGTTTTTCTAAACCTCCTCACTGAACAGCTAGAGACCATTGTGGAAGCAGGGATTTGGGGCTTCTCAGGCCTCCCCTTCACTTATCTTCACTGAAGGGCTCTGGGAAGGTGGGTCCAGTCCCTGCTTTATTGAAGGGGAACACCACACAGGGAAATCCACCTGCATCCCCTTCCTTGCTGCCACTCACATCCAGGACCAGGGCCCCTGCCTGCTGGCTGGGAATCCAGGACCCCCTGCCCCCCAGAGGCCTGGCTCCAGTACCCAGCTTTCAGGCCCACCCACATGGATTCCCCCCTCCTCGTGCCCTGTCTGAGGCAAGGAGAGGGGGAGCAAATCGCTTGACTTAAGAGGGGGAGGCCCAACCATGGCAGAGATGGAAGCTTCCTTGGTCTGACACGGTCTGACTTCTTTGAAACGCAGAGCACTGGAACCCCTGGGCGCCCTTGCAGCAGCCCCCGAGCCTCGGCCCTTCCTCCTCCTTGGTTGGACTGCCTGACCAGACCCACAAACCCATGTGCGGTCTTCAGGCCCTGCCTTCTGCCCCTGCCCGAGAGGCCCGGAGACCGCCAAAACCCAGTGGGGACACTGGAGGAGGTGCCTACCAGGCCCCCAAGGCAGGCCCAGTGAGGGACAGGCCCCTGCCCCATGTGGTTAGAAAAGGGAAGCACTGAGAGGTGGGCGGGCAGGCGGCAGGCAGGGAGCCGTTCCGAGGGCAGTGCAGTCAGGGCACCTCTGGGGGTAGCAGAGGGGTGTCTGAGTTCTGGGCTGAAATGCTGGGTGACTCAGATCCGATAAGCCCCAGGCTGTACAAATTCAGGATGGAGTCGGCGATGATGCGGGCAGTGCGCTTCTGGTACCCACCTGAGTTACCATGAGGATGGGCACGTGGCGGCCGCGGACCGTCCGGAACACCAGTTCATCCCGCTTCACGATGCCCTGCGGGGAGACGGGAAGGCTGCTCAGACAGGCTCCCTGCCGTGGGGCCAGGAGGCCCTGCTCGACGGCTGCTGTTCCACCCTCCCGACAGAAGTGCGGCCCACCTGTCCTGGCGGGCTCCTGGGTTTGCAGAGCAGCCTGTCCCCTGTCCCCACGGTCAGGACGTACCTGTGGGCTGATGGACAGGCCCCCAAGACGGTCCCCCTCGAGGATGTCGGTGCCTGCGTTGTATACCACCACGTCAGGTGGGTGCTCCTGAGGGCTTTCTCGAGGTTCCTCTCACTTTACCCAGGTACTCATCATCCTCCGTGCCCCACTCCAGCTCCACCTTTCGCTTGATGGCCTCTGAGAGCAATACAGGAACACCCCTCAATGTGCAGAGAAGGGAAACTGAGGCTCGGCAGGGCAGAGATTGCCTGGCTCCCTGTCAGTGCCCAAGGTAGGACTGGAAACCAGTCGGTCTGATTCCAGCACTGCTCAGCTCCCCATGTCAATCGAAACTAAGTGAAAAAGAGCACCAAGCACTGCAAAGTGGTGACCAAAGGAGAGAAGGGGGTTGCCCTGGGGACATAAGAGATACACGTCAGCGACGTCTGGTCTCACTGCCTCCATGAGCCGTACCTCACGCCCAAACCCAGCATATTCAAGACTCAGTTGGGAAGTTGGTCCCCCAGGCCACGCTGGGCTCAGTTCCCACAACAGACTCACAGCTCTTCCTGCACAGATGCCTCCTGCCTGCAAAGTGTGTGTGTCCCTGTGTTTGCCCAGCTCATCTCTGCTTCCGGATTGATACATTTAATCTGCCTGCATTTATTTTAACAACTACTATAATTGAGCTGATTTCTGTCACCTGATTTGGAATATTCTATTTATCATATTTTCCCTCGTTTCTTTTTCCTCATTCCCCGTGTCCTACTAGATAGATGCAAACCTAAAAGAGGAGTCTACTCTTATTCTTCTCAAGGTTGCCCTAATATGAAGACCCACCCGTGTTTATTGGACAGGCTTATGTAGTCTTGGGTAGGTCAACTTCTCTAGGTCTCATTTTCCTCGACTGTAAAATGAGAACAAGCCCCACGCAGGGATCCTGAGAATAAATGAAGTGACTTCCACAGAGCCCAGCGCGTAGGAAATGCTCAGGGGAGGGCCCATCCAAGTCAGAGTGCCCTCAGGACTGGGGCAGGGGGTGGCTTACGCTTGGCGAAGCGGTCCCCGGGGTAGATGTGGCGGTTGTAGACGTCCATTATATACACACGCTTGTCACCCATGAAGTCCCGTTCATGCCCATTGCCCTGTGGGGAGGACACGGAAGGCACACGCAGGCAGGTGCCATCAGCAAGCCAACACCCGCCACCCAAGAAGCCCCCTCTCTCACCCCCGTGTGCCTGAGTGGGGCAGCTTGCCCTTAGGGCAGAGGGTCTCGTGGCTATTAAGTGACAAAGCGGGAATTCAACCTCAAAACCTGGCCCGTGACCTTCTAGTGTGACATTAAGCAAGCTCCAGCCTTCTCAGCTTCATCTCCATGGAACAAGGCAGTAACCCTGGCCCTCCCTCCCCCTCAAGTCTGTGGTCGGATTGGCTGGGATCAGGGACGTGAAGCAAACTGGAAAGGGCTGTACTCCTGTGACTTGGTTCAGGAGCTCAGTGTCACGTGACCTTGAAGTAGGGCCCCGACCAGCACAAAGCCACAGCAGCAGAGGTGTCAGAGGAACTTCCAGAGCCCACTGGATGCCTTGCTCTGCCTGTGACCTGAGGAGCAAGCCCTGGGTTTGGGGGTCCAAGAAGGAGGCCCTGACTCTGAGCCCAGCCAGTGAACTAGCTCTTCAGCAGTGGCCTGGGGCTGGGCAAGCCTGAAATCACGTGTGGGCATCTGCCCGAGGGGCAGGTTCACAGTGCTCGTCAGCTCCGTGCACACGGGCCAGCGCAGCCACAGGGGGTCCGAGCACAAGAACAGCACTGCCAGGTGGGCTTTAGGGAGGACCCTGGCTGTCTGATGGCAGCAATGAAGGGCCAGCCACCCTGGCTGGGTGGTGAGGGGCAGAGGGAGAGAGGACCTTCTGCTTCCAGGCTGAGAAGAGGCTCGGCAGCAGGGAGAGAGGCAGGAGGTGAGGGTGGGGGTGCAGAGGTCGTTTGGGGTGTTCCTGCAGTAGGGGGAGTCCCACAGTGTAAGGCTATGTGACAGGTGCCAATGGGGGCATGTGGAGGGGTCCTCGGAAGGGGGCCCATGAGAATGTGGCCCCCCCAGGGCACTCACCTGATGGGCGTCGAGATCAACAATGGTGGCCCTGGAGACGCCCTCCACACGCTCAAACAGAAACTGCCAGAGAGGAGAAGGGAGACATGAGGACCCAGAAAGGCCAGTGGACGCAGCCCCTCGGGACTCACAGAGAGGGCCCGGGCTGGAGGACGTACATGTTTGTGGGTTATCAGGACATGGGCAGAGACATCACACACCCAGAAGAGCTGGGTGGCTCCAGAAAAGCCTGTTTGCATGGTCAGGGAAGGCTGCCTGGAGGAGGCGCTTGTGCTGTGCCCTGAAGGGTGGGAAGTCAGGAGTTAAGTGAGTGGGGCAGTGGGGCTGGCCCTCAGTGATACTCCAGGAATACTGGGGAAATGTGTGGGGCTCAGGGGAAGGGAACCTCCTTTCAGATCTGGGCCTGGGAGTACATTCCGCAACCTTTGCCTTCCTACAAGGCCACGTCCTCATGCCTCCTTCTCTGGAAAGCCCTCCTTCTGCTCCCCGCACCCTCCAGGAAGGTTTCCTGTGCGTCCCCCTCTCTGAGTCGCCAGGATCTGCTGACCTGCCCCCTCCAGCACTGGCCTGTTTGTCCTGTGAGAACAGGGACCAGGACGGCCTGTTCCTGACAACCCGCACGAGGCCAGACGGAAGATGGGCAGGGGGAGCTCTGGGGTCTGACAGAAAGGAAGCCTCTGCCAGCTGTGCCCTTTCTGGCTGTGACCTCACCTCCCTGGGCTTCGGTTTCCTCATCTGTACCACGTGAGCATTGACTGAGGTGGGCCATGGAGGATGGTGGGTGGCACGGGGCTTGCCTGCACTAAATGCCGCGAGTGTTACCGTGATCATTATTAGCTCTCTCCTCCTCACTCTTGGAGCACTGCCCTTCTTACGTTGTTGATGTATATGCGCCCCCCAGGCCCCTGCCACTGTTGAAGGCTGTAACATCTCCTTTCTGTCAGGCAGCTCAGAGACAAGTGTCAGATCTGGGTTTGAGCCCCAGCCTGGCTTGTTCCCCTCTGAGCCTCAGTTCCTTTCTCTATCACGTGGGGTGAGATCAGGCTGGGAGTGGCAGGGGGACTCCAGGGAGGGCTCTCGGGGGCGAGCCTGCCATGCTCTGCTCTGGGGCACACCTTGATGGCCAGCGTGATGTCCGCGTAGGCGCAGAAGCCCCCACCACGGTCACTGGAGCAGTGGTGGAAGCCGCCACCTGTGGAAGGGCAGATGTGGTGCAGTCAGGCCCAGGCACTCCCCTGCCTCGGCCCCCGCCCGCCACTCAGCTCCCAGGAGGGCTTTGGGACTCCAGGATGGCAGTGAACTGAGTGCCTGGGCGTGTCCCCATCCCTGGGTCAGGAGAGGGCTTTGCCATTGCAGCCACCCCTCAGGGCCTGGGAGCTCATCCTCTCCAGGCAGAAAGTCTCCGCAGGGCAGGGCCGGCGCCCCTCTGAGTCCTCATGCCAAGGGGGGTGGGGTGGGGCGGTGAACGCAGGTGTACCTTGGGACCTCCCAGATGGTGCGGTGGTAGAGGGGATGGTCAGAAAGGCCACCCTCTGCTGGTTATGGCTGCCCATGGCAGTGAGGAAGGCGCTGGACACCAGTGTCCAGCCCCCACCACCCCGCAGCCCTGAGACTGCAGCCTCAAAGCCCCAGTACCCCTGCTACCCCCACAAGAACCTGAGCTGCAAGGGCTTCTGAAGTGGAGCCCAGTAACTGCCTCACCTGGCAGTGTGAAGCCAGGGCCCACGGATGCAAGGGACTTGCCTCTTCTACCACCCAGGAGGCTGTCATTGGATCACAATGACAAAATAACAGCCAACAGTGAAATCCTAACCAGGCACTGAGCTCGCTGAAGCCTCCCTACAGGCCTAGGAGGCAGCATTATCATTGTCTCTATTCTACAGGTGAAGAAACCAAGGCACAGAGAGTGTTAGCAACCTGTCCTGGGTCACACAGCTAACTAATGGCAGAACCAAGATTCGAACCAAGACTGGATCAGGACCCGAACTCTTAACCTCTACCAGGCCATAACACCTTCCATCGGGAAGGGCCTTCCTGGGTCCTCGTGGGAACATTGCAGTAGACACACATGGCATGTACCACTTATTCACTGGTTCAGCAGAGTATCATAAACCATGGTTAAGCCAGACCTAATGCTGGTATGAGCAGGCCTGGCCATACCAACATGGAAGAGACACAGCCCTGGTCTTACAGAGCTCACAGTCCAAGGTTGGGGGCAGGGCAGCTGTGGGGCTCTTAGTAAGCCTCTCTCGATGTCCAAGTTCTTATCACTGTAAGGGGACTGAAGGGTAAAACCTGGCTCAGATGAGAGGCCGGACAGAACAGGGCTTCACAAATTGTGAAGTGCTAAGCCTCCATGAGGGACCCTGGCGGGGGGAGGAAGACCATGGGTGTGGCCCTGTCATGAGCCAATCCTGTGGGAGAGCCCAGGGGGCTGGGGAATGCTGGCTGTCAGGGCCCTGAGAAGGAAGTGATATTGACCCTGGGCCTGTCCACCCACCGCATGACCAAGCCCCTGCAGGCTGTCCTGGGCCCCAACAGGTTGATGGAGTCTTTTGGGAGAGCCTCTGAAACTCCGTAGGTTTCAGCCCCATGCAGAGCTGCCCCCGGGTGGCACGGGCTTTCTTGGAGGGAACAAGCTCCCCATCACTGGAAGCATGCGAAGGCAGCAGTGGGGAGCCAACCGGAGACCTACTCTAGACAAGGATCCATGCCAGACGGAGGCACGGGTTTTGCTCTCGGCACCAGGAGGCTGCACACCTGCCTCCAGGCCACTGTAAGGAGGCTCGGGTGGCTATGAGCTCACGCTGTCTCCCCAGGTTCCTCTGGGCCCTCCCAGAGCCCAGGCCAGGCCCGGGGCACTCACCCACATTGATGGCCCAGCCTCGCTCCACCGCCAGCTTCCCCGCCTGAGAGACAAGCACAGGGTGAGGGATGCGGGCAGGCTTCCCGTGCAGCCACTCAGTCACTGATCCACTCGCCAGCCCATAAACACTGTTTCCAGCCACCTCTGAGGTGGGGATACAGAAAGCACGCACCCCCCCAACAAACTCAGTCCCAGAAGCAAGGACCGGATTGGCTGGCATGTGAGATGGGCAGTGCCTAAGCCCTTTGCAATTCTGTGAGGAAACTGGAACAAGGTAATTACTCATGATCACACCGGAGCTGACAATGATTTCAATGTGGTTTTCAAAGGGAAAACAGGCAACTTCTTGCTCAATGGAAATATAGTAGACTGAATACTGAAATCCCACAGGAAATCATAGTTTTGGGTGGGTAGTAATAGTCTAATAAACTAAAAAGAAATGTAAAAATTGCAAGCTAACAAGAAAAATATAGGGATCAATAGGTATTGATCCAGGTCTGAATTAGCTCATCGTACACTAAAATCTGAAATGTTCTCTACGTCCAATAACTTGGCAGCCTGTGGCTAACTTTGAAGAAAGCTACACACAGGACAGGAAACCTCATTTTGCCACGAGTGTTCTCCATTGCCACACCCTCGTTGGGGAGAGAGGGGAGCGTCATCCATTACTGAAGTCATGGGAGTTTGGTTTTCCACCTTAAATTTGAGTACATCGAAGTGACAGTTTTGGGATGTATCTCTGGGGGATGGGCTATATCTTATATGCCAGCAAATACGGTACCTAGGTCTGAGGTGCCAGGGGAGGGAACAAGGAATTCTAATGTGCCGGGACGGGAAACGGGGAAATGCGCTGGGAAGGAGACTGCTGCTGGGCCTTGACAACACTTAGGATTTTGTTCAACTACTAAGTGGGAGAAGGGCACTGCACATGGAGAGCCCCGGGTGGGCAGAGGCCCAGAGGTGACGAGGAACGGGGTGTGGGAGTCCTGGCCTCCTGCGTCCCGCCTGCCTCCCACCTACCATTATGGTTCCTCCCGTCTGGGTCCGAAGGGGCTTCAGCACCTTCCTCTGCACAAGGAAGTTGGGGAGAAAGATGACAGGGGGGATTTCTGTGATGGTCGCGACAGCAAAGGACCACTGTGGAAAGAGATGCAGGCCATTGGCCTCCCGGTGCCCAGAGCTCGGAGGCAGCTGGCGGGAAATCCGACTTCCTCTAATGCCAGTTTCCAGGTGCCCTGGGTGAACTCCGGGCCAAGTGCAGCTTCTTTAAGGAAGAAATGAGAACTGTCCACCCGCCTGGCCCACACAGAGCTCTGGGCTCAGGGAAGAGCCATTTACACAGCTGTCACCACATCCGAGCGCTCCAAAGCCCTTGGCTGCCCTCTTGTGCCCAGAATGAAAGCTGAAACCAATATAATAATGAATATCAACTGTAATTGAAAAAATAAACGTTAAAATTAAGAAAAATACAATAACAATATATTGGGGTGGGAAAGGAGAGAAAATGAAACAAAAAGAGCTGAGGAGGACTCCAAGTCACAGAGGTGCAGACCCGGAACTGGCCCAGCGCTGGCGGTGAACAGGCAGTTGCCTTGCTCAAGGTAAAAAAAAAAAAGACTGCTGGCAGGGGAAAAGTCAGTCCATGGTCAGGGGAAGCTGGGTGCAGCCAGGATAGGGCCGTGGTTAGGGCGTAAGGCTGGGTCTACCAGTGAAGGCTCAGACATCATGGTCAGAGCAGCACGCAGGGAGCCTCAGATGGTGCTTCCCAAGCAGCTGAGAACAGCAGCAGCAGCGGCCCCAGGGAGGAAGCAAGAGATAAGGAGGGTCTGGAGGGGGCTGGGGTGGGGGTGAGGATGGCTCACAGACAGGACGTAGGAGACAGATGGACAGAGGTATCCAGGACGCAAGGTCAGAACCCCAGGATTCCAGCATTGAAGGGCAAAGCTCAGGAGTGGAGCCCACTGGGACGAACAGGGCTGTCCTGGGACCAGAGGGGTGGCAGGGGGTGTGGGGGGCAGAGCTGCTCAGGAAGGAGTGAGCAAAGTGAGGCACTGCGGCTGCCAAGGCATCCTGGGAGAGAACTGGGAAGCATGGCCGCTGTGCTCACCAACCAGGAGAGAAGCCTGAGCACGGGCGTCAGCAAAGAGGGGAAGAGGCCAAAGACGGAGTGTGACAGCGGGAAGCTCATGTGAATGGAAAGGCCCGGAAGGCGCTGGGGGTGCCCACAGAGGCTGGGGCGGGACAGGACCCATGTCAGCCTGACAGGGGCCACAGTGGCTTAGGTCATGAGACAATAGGGGAGACATATGCCAGGTTGCCCACACCGCCAGCGACACGTGTGTGGCCATCCTTCCCAGGAGAGCAAGGCTGAGGGCAGCTGAAGACTGGGGAAGCTTGTTCTGCCCCATCGCGCAAGTGTAGGAAGCCATGAGCATGGCCCACGGGGCCTGGACCACTTGCCTGGCAGGAGGACCCCATCCAGCTCTCCTCATGCACAGGCCCTCCGGGGTAACATGGAGGCACGCCGGGCCTGGAAGGCGGCAAGAGTGCTGGAGCTGGATCAGGAAGGCTGGACAGCTGTGCGGCCCTCCCCCACATGTGTGCGCATGCACGCATGCTCTCACGGACACATGCGTGCATGTGTGTGGTGGGGCTCTGACACAGGGGAAGGTGGTGGCCTGTGGTCACACCAACCCCACTGCCCCACG
The DNA here is from genome assembly GCF_004115265.2 of Rhinolophus ferrumequinum. Classification (NCBI taxonomy): domain Eukaryota; kingdom Metazoa; phylum Chordata; class Mammalia; order Chiroptera; family Rhinolophidae; genus Rhinolophus; species Rhinolophus ferrumequinum. Next base: position 995,553 of record NC_046285.1, on the reverse strand, counting down.
CAGGCCTGGAACCACTGTTTCCTACGAATAAATGCGTGAACACACAAATGAAGAATCACATTAAGTGACTGCCTCCCTTCCTCAGCAAGCCAGCACAGGGTAGAGATAGAAAGGAAATGAAGCCATACCTCAGGCCCTGAGGGGTCCAACGTGCACACAAAGCCGTGAGAATGGCATTTCTCTGAGTGCATTCCACAGCGACTACCTAGCACCACAACAGTCCATAGAGAAAGGCTTCACATCAAATAAGTTTGGGGAACACTGCTCATGTTGTCCACCTCTTCTTGGAAATTCACAACCCACTCTGGCATGTTAAAGGCTCTGAGAAAGTCTGCAGTACAGAATCCTCTTCAACTGTGCTTTACTTCGTGTTTCCCAAACTTCCTCACTACAAGCCTCTGCCTGCCCCCTTTGCTTTTAGATAACACACACTGTGCTGAGCTTTGCAAAGCTGCAGTCATGTGGGTAGGACACACCCAGGAACCTCTAGCTAGAGACTGAACTTTCCATGGGCCGGGAACAGTCACCAGAAGCACATATGGGATGCAGCCAAGGGGACCAGCGCCCACAGGAGAAGGCAGTTGGCTGCCACTGTTTCTCCACTTCTGGCTATCCAAGATGGGGCACGGGCACACCAGCCTTCTGCCCGGCCCGCAGGGGTTTCTGTGCCCGGCAGTGGAATAGTTTAGATGTCCTGTGCAGCCCAGCAGTCACCACCCACATGGGGCTACCTGCGTATAATTTTAATTAAATTCGTAATTCAAATTTTGTTTTTCAGTCACGCTAGCCATATTACAAGTGCTGAATGGCCACATGTGGCTGGTGGCTACTGGACTCGACAGAGCCTTTCTAGAATATTTCCATCACTGCAGAAAAGTTCTGTTGGATGAAAGTTCTGATGGGAAAAACCATCAGTGGCCAGAGTAAAAAATAAGCAGAGTGGGTGGGCCAGACTTGGGGGTGGGTGGATGGGGGCAGATGTTCCAGTGCCGGGGATGGGTACTTTATCTGGGCCGTGCAGCAGGCTGGGGCAGGACCGCCCAGATCTGCCCGCAGGTCAGGCTCTCTGGCAGTCTGGCGCCAGGCAAGGGCATTGAGGGACAGGCTGGATGGGAGCGGCATGGGGATGGGACACAGAGGGATTCCTCAGTCAGCTGGTCTGACTCTGGGCTCTGCCACTGCCGTATGAATGCGGGCATGGCACTTCCCTGTGCCTCTGGCACGTGTCTCACCTGAGGAACAAGAGCTCCTCCAACTAGACCTGGAATGAGGACTTAGACTCATTAGAGAAACCTGTCCTCACTGCCCATCCTAAAGTATCCCCAGCTGGGCCCCCTTGACCCGTGCCTTTGTGCACTTGTCTCTCTACCTTGATTGTTATCTGTCTCTCCCAGAGGGATGCCAGCTCCAGGAGGGCAGGCGCTCACTCGTCCCCTGCTGCACACAGTAGGTGCGTGTAGCACATGCTTTCAACGCTGCCCCACGATGCCTACCTGCCCTCTCTTCCGAGCAGGCCACCTCACCTGCTCCATCCCAGGATGGACAGCTGTGCGGCCCTCCCCCACATGCGTGCGCATGCATATATGAGAGCCTGTAAGAATGTGGCCCCTGCTCCTGAGAGAATGCTGAGCACAGCACATGCCTCGAGATGAGGCTGATGCCACACTCCTGTTGAAGCCACGGGTGTGCCCAGTTCCCTCCCCGCCCTCTCTGTTCCCCACCCTCTCTTACAGGTTTCACCTGAAAACTTGCCCCGGGTGAATTCCCACTTCAGGCTCTGCCTTTAGGGCTATGCTTCTCCAAGTGTGGTTCCTGGACCAGCAGCAGCAGTCGCGTCTGAGAGCTTGTTATAAATGCACATTCTCAAGCCTCATCCCAGACCTCTTGAATCAGAAACTCTGGAAGTGGGTCCCAGTGATTTTCGTTGTGACAAGCCCTCAAAAAGATTTGATGCTTTAAGCAAGTTTGTGAACCACTGCTCTAGGGAACGTGACCTTGGACAGTGCTGAATGAATGAATGAATGAATGAATGAGCGACCTAAACCTGGGAGGTTTATCCCAGCTTGATGCCCACCACCCACCAAAGGGCGTGGCCTGCAAGCTTACCCACCCCAGCCTGCATGCCCAGAAAGCCTTTTGGGGACCCCACAGATAGGAGGTCACACCTGAGCCTGGCAACACCTCTGAGTCCCCCACACTCTGAGCTCTGCAAGAAGCGGGTCTTCAGCGGCCTGATTTCCTCAGGTGGACCCTCCGAGGTCCAAATCAAGAACTGCTCTCAGCAAACAGATTGACTGAAGCCCCACTTAAGAGCCTCAACTACTTGGTCTGGGTAAGAACTTTCCACCAGTGTAAGTGGGAGCAAAAGGAGAGAAAGGGAAAGAAAACCCACACAATCATCTCAGTTGATGAAGAAAAATCCTCTAACAAAATCCAACACCCTTTCATGATAAAATCAATTAAAAAATTAGGAATAGAAGAAAACTCCCTCAACAAGACAAAGGGTACTTTCTCTCTCTCTTTCTCTGTCTCTCGGTCTCTCTGTCTCTCTCTCTCTGTCTCTCTGTCTCTCTGTCTCTCTCTCTCTCTCTCTCTCTCTCTCACACACACACACACACACACACACACACACACACACACACTCCACAGCTAACATGCAATGGATTCTTAGAAATGACACCAAGAGCAAAACCAAGAACAACAAAAAATAGATAAAATGAACTTCAGCAAAATTTTGTGGATCAAAGGACATTACTATATCAAGAGCATGAAAAGACACCCCACAGAATGGGAGAGAATATTATTTGTAAATTATATAATATCCAAAGCATACAAGGAACTCCTACAACTCAACAACAAACATCCAATTTTTAAAATGGGCCAGACTTGAACAAACATTTCTGCAAAGAAGATACATAAATGACCAACAAGCACATGAAGAAATGCTCAGTGCTATTAACCATTAAAAAATGCAGATTAGAACCACAATGAGATACTACTTCCACCCACTAAGTTAGCCACAATAAAAACAAACAGACAGAAAATAGTAAGTGTTGGTGAGGATGTGGAGAAATTGGAAGCGTTGTGCTGTTATTAAGAATATGAAACGTGCAGCTGCTGGGGGAATCATTTGGGTGGTTCCTCAAAAAGTTAAACAGAATTACCATATGACCCAGCTATCCCACTCCTAGGTATATAACCCAAATAACTGAAAACAGGAACTCCAAAAATATTAATACTTGTACCTGCATGTTCATTGCAGCACTATTCACAAAGCCAAAAGCTGGCAACAACCCAACGTCCATGAGCTGAGGACAGGACAAGCAGAACGTGGCCCACCCACACAATGGAAGGTTCCTGAGCCTTCGTAAGGAGCCAACTGCCGACACAGGCTGCAGCATGGTTGATTCCTGAAAACACTACGCTCGGTGAAGCCAGAGCGAGAGGTCACAGCGTCTGTGATTCCATGTACACTGTAGAAAACACCCAGAAGAGGCAAAGCCAGGTTGGTGGCTGCCAGGGGCAGGGTGGAGGGCAGAGGGGAGCAACTGCTCAGTGGGCATGGGGTTTCCTTTGGGTATGAACATGGTTGGGAACTAGACAGAGGTGATGGTTGCGCCACATTGTGAGTACACTAAACGCCATTACACTTTACACTTTAAGACGGTTAATGATTAATTTTATGTTATGTGAACTTTAGCACAATAAAAAAAAGGAGAGAGGGGCCCCCTCAGGGAAGAAAAGAGAAGTGAGAGGAAGGCCATCAGAGACCCGGGGGTACCACTTCCCCAGAAACCCTCCCAGGACACCTGCCTTCGGGTGCTCTGTGGAGCTGGGGTCTGTGCCTCCCTCTCTTCCAGGGACTCCAAGTGCCCTGAGAGCAGCAATGAGGCCCAATTCCTGCCCAGACTTCCTGGGGCTCAGGCCAACATTTCTGAGGCATCCTTGGCTTCTTTCTCTCGCATGCCCCATACTCAATCTGAACAACAGAAAGTCCTGTTGTTTCAACTTCATAACAAACCCCCACTCCTACCACTTCCCCCCCACCCCCAGCTGCTGCTTCCAGGCTAGTGGGAGAGCCCAGAAGCTCTCGCAGTGATTAGTGCAACCAGCTCCTTCCCCACTGGTTTCCCTGCTTTTGTCCTGACAGCATATTCTCATCATAGCTGCCAAGCAATTCAGTTAAAACATAGCTCAGATCCCAGCAACCCTCTGCTTAAAACACTCCTTGGTTCTCCTGTCCCCAGAGCAAGGCCACAGAAGCACGCAGAGCCCTTCGTGTCTGGCCCCTGACCATCTTCTGACCGAGTCCCTTACCACTGTGCCTCCCGTCCCCTCTGATCCAGCCACACTGGCTTCCTCATTGTTGCTGGAACACACTGGAGGTCCTCTGACCTCAGGGCCTTTGCACTTGCTCGTTCTGCTGCTTAGAATGTTCTCCTCCAGATGCCCACCCAGCCCACTCCCTCACTCCTCTCACTTCATGATCACATCAGTAAGACCCTCCCTGACTCCCTGTTTCAAACAGCAGTCCCCCCACCTCCTTTCCTGCTGTCCTTTCCCCAGGCACCGAGCACCTCTAACACACGTATTACTGACTTGATTATTCTATTAGCTGACCCTCCCACCTAAATGCCAGCTCCACAGGAGAGGGATCGTCTCCTCACACCTAGAACAGACCACGGTGCTCACTAAATACTGGCTGGATGAACGGGTCCCGAGCACTGCCCCGCTCTGGGTGCACAAGGACAGACGTCACATTTGCATCACATTTGCATCACAGTACATGACAAATGTCACTGGGGTCAGCAGAAGACAAGAGCCCCACATGGGCCCAACACGTGCACCTCAGTGGGGCCGCGTCTGGGCCTCGCACACAGCAGCCACTCCACGAACACCTGACTCCATGAATGGATGCCATCTGTCAGACATCAGCCTATGGCATGCCTTCAATGCCTCGTTTATTAAGCACTGAAGGCCATTCCAGTGCAGGGCCAGGCATGAGTCCCAAAACACGGGCTGGGGGCAGAGTGAAGTGGGGGAGGAGAGGGGTGGACGGATACTCCACAGCACACACACAACAGCCAAGGAAAAGCAGTCCTGGGAAATCTGCAGGAACTCTCCAAGGCACTGCTTGGGGTCCGCAGCAAAGAAAAGGAACAGAAGTTGCAAACATGTGTTGGGTGCGGGGATGTCCCTGGGCTGCAGCACCCAGATGCCAGACAAGGCCTGAAACGGAATGGGTCTCCCCTGCGCATCTAGGGCACACCGCGTCACATCACTCTCCCACGACGCCTGGAACAGAACCTAAGCTCTTCCCACACCCTGGCGCTGCTGGCCTCCCCAGCCACACCACGTGCCACCTCTGTGTTTCAGTCCCTTCAACCTGCTGCTCAAGGAGGCCAACTCCTTCCCACTCCAGGCCTGAGACTAGGGAACATTACTTCTTCAAAGCTCTACATGACTGTAACCTACTCCTTATTTAGTCTTACCTCACACCTCACCTCCTCTGTGAGGCCCTCCCTGATCACGCGTCTAAATGAGCGTGGTCTCTCTGCCCAGCATACCCTTTATTTTTTTTCCTTCATAGCCCTTGGCACCCTCTGAAATGCTTTTGTGTGATTACTTCTTTATTTTCAGTCTTGCACAATGAAAATGCAAATCCACAGGCACGGGGAACCTTGCTTATTCCTTTTTTGTGCCTAGTACAGTCAGTGTTCCATATAGATGTGCTGAATGACTGAATATTTTTTCACCTTAGGTGTGTGCAATTCATCATGTTTCTCCTTTCACTCTGGCTTCCAGGGAGCTCCAAGCCAAATACGAGGTCTGACAAGTAAGTTCACAAATTTGTTGCAAAGATGTTGCTAACCTTCTTTGCTATCATAGGGATTCTTCATTATGAATTTGTACCAACTGGACAGTTAACCAAGTTTACTATTAGGAAGTGCTGAAAAGACTGTGTGAAAAAGTTAGACCACCTGAACTTTTCACCAACAATTCATGGCTCTTGCATCACAACAATGCACCAGCTCACACGGCACTGTCTGTGAGGGAGTTTTTAGCCAGTAAACAAATAACTGTATTGGAACACCCTCCCTACTCACCTGATCTGGCCCCCAATGACTTCTTTCTTTATCTGAAGATGAAGGAAATATTGAACGGAAGACATTTTGATGACATTCAGGACATCAAGGGTAATACAACGACAGCTCTATTGGCGATTCCAGAAAAAGAGTTCCAAAATTGCTTTGAAGGGTGGACTAGGCACTGGCGTCAGTGCTTAGCTTCCCAAGGGGAGTACTTCGAAGGTGACCATAGTGATATTCTGCAATGAGGTGTGTAGCATTTTTTCTAGGGTGAGTTCACGGACTTAATTGTCCGACCTCATATGTAGCTCAGTCATACCAACTTGGTTAATCATTCAGTTGGCATATCTGAATTGTCCTCCTGCTCCTGACCTCAATTTTCTACTTGGGACTCTACCTCCTAACACTTTATTACTTATCACATAGTAAGCTGTCCTCAGGCTTTTCGGGGCTCAAGGCCAGGCATTCAGTAAGCCCCACATAATTTCCCTAAAGGCCCCTCAAATGGGGGCATCCCCAGCCTTATCCCACGTGCTCACTCCATCCTGGCCCCACTCTCTTCTTGCCCGGACTCAATGCTTCCTGTCCCTGCACCTGGCCTTACCCCCTGGACTCCAGCAGGCGTGTCATCATGGTCCGGGCCCTGGGCTACGGGTTGTGATCACCCATGTTCAAGCCCCAGGAAACCAGAGCAGCCAAGCGCTGGGCTTCCTGCCAAGACCTCACACATCCCCCTCTCCCGGGAGCCAGGTTGCAACCTCTTCCTGGTAATCTTTCATGAGCTCACATTGTCATGACTCCATCTAGAATTCTCACAGATAGGCTGGAGTGTGGAGAAGGGAAGGCAGCAGCTGTGACCAGGAACCTGGAAGACCAGACTGGATGCCCGACCTGGGGTCTTCCCCAGGTCTGCCTGACTTTGCAGGTAACCTTGAACAGGTGTGGCCTTCTGGGCCTCGGCTTTTCCACCTGTAGAGGGGACGGGCCTGGTGACCTCTGGCATCCACTATGGCTCTGAGTCTCACATGAGTCCAGCTGGAAAGCCTGGGGTCAGGGGTCAGGGGTCTATACTCTTGGAGGTAGAGAACCTGAGGCCTCCCTGACCCCAGGGCAGGCTGACAGCACCAGGTTCTGACGCAAGCCCCGGCCCAGCCTCCCCTCGGCTCCCACAGAGGGGACTCACTGAATGCCTCCAGCCTCAGAACCTCAGCCACTAACGAGAGCTGTGGGCTCCTCTAGAAAGAGGTCACGAGAGGGCAGCCTTGTAGGCCCAGTTCGGTCTGCCAGTGGGATTTTAAAATGTTAAAATGTTGCCACATTAAGAAATCAGGAACTGTCACTTGGTAATTCCGGTTTCTCCTTAAAGCCAGGCGTCCTGCCCATGCTGGACCTGTGCTGGAGCCCACTGTCTCACCACTTGTTATGTTCCCGGCTGGGCCCTATGGGGCTTCAAACTTGTTTCCAGCCCAATAATTTTCCACAAATCTTTAGCAGTAGAAGTCCTTAGAACTGAATCGTAAACTTCAGTGCAATATAAAAATAGGTCAAGGTGGAGCAGCTCTGGTTAGATGGGGCCAGGGGCTGGGGTCCTACTGCCCATCCTTTGAGGGCTGTTCACAGAGCACAGATTGAAAGTCACTAACGTATGAGCCCCAGATCCCTATGAAGGATCATTCTCCACAGAGAGGACATGCCTGCTTTCATTCTCCCAGAAAAGGCGAGCTTACTATTGTCAGAGCAGTCTAGCCCACCCCTGTATCTGCCTTTCATGACACCTCTCTCCTTCTCTTGGGGACCACAGACTCACATGCTCCCCCTGCACTAGGGACAGGAATGGAACCCCTGGAGGCTGTGCTTCCCTGGCTAAGCTGCCCTCTTCTGCCCACTGCTCCTGGCGCACAGCCCTTCCGGCCCGTGGCAGCCCTCAGGCCCTCGACTTGTACCTTCAGCTCGTTGAGATAGCGTCTCGTGTGCACCACCAGCAGGTCCTCGTCGGAGGCCTCCCGCGCCTCCACCAGCATGCCGTCTGACACAAGCTTCTCCTCTGAAACCATAAATTGGGCAGCATGCTTCCCTGCTGGGAAGCCAGGCCCAGCTCCAGGCCCTCCCACAGGCTGCAGACGTGGCCTCTGTCAGCTGTGCCCCAGGACAAGGTGGGCACAGTGCTGGCTTACGGGCATTCTGAGAACAGGCCTCCTCCCAGGCCAGGGTGGACAATGGCCAAGCGCTGGGGCTAGGGGACATCAAACATTGTGTACGCAGCAGTCCTTGCTTCTCAAGCTGCTCAGAGCCATAAGGTGAGCTCAGGTATGACTGGACCACTTTCAGAGGGCGGTGACCCACGGGTCAATGATGTTGAGTGTCAAGGTGAGGAAAGCTCTGACCGATTCCCTCCACCTTCCGATGGCATTGCGGGACTCAGTGCGGTGTGGCCGCTCTTTAACACTGGTCTGACCCTTGCTCATCTGTTTTTCATCCCAAAAGCAGTCCCGCAGCCTGAAGTAACAGTAAGCAGCCTGCACTGAATTACACACTTGTTTTCATTGCGTTGATATTTTACCATAACTTTCTATTTATGGCAAGTGAAACCGGCATTTCCTATCTAGGTGACATAATGTTTCGTTTTAAAATTTTACTTACATGTTTAAAAACGGAGGCAAAGTCAATAAAACATATGAAGTAAACAATGGAACAAGAAGTATGAAGAGATGGCAAAGTCCCCAGATGGATTTCCATATGACCACTGTTTAGGAAACACTGCGTTATTTCATCACCCCTCACATACACTAGACAAAATTCGTTCCATTTTTGCAAAAGAAGAAACTGAGGCTGAGATTGGGAAGTGAAGGGCAAACAGGCCCATGATGCTGTGGGTTTTAGGGAAATCCAAGGCAAAGGTCAGAATCTAGAGGACCTGTTTTAATGTGTCACCCTTAGAAACCAACCCTTGTAGAAACCAATTATTTCCATACATTTTGCACATAAGAGTATAGCTCCACATACAGCAGGTACTCCTCCCACCTTGCCCCAGAACATTCCATATCTCCCCGCTGCCTTCAGGCAAAGGGCCAGCTCTTTTCTTGGAGGTACCCAAGGCCCTTTACCATATGGCCCCTGCCTCCTTTCCACCTATATTCTCAGAGAAAGGAGGGAACTCTGGAGGACGGTAGACTCTGAGAGGAGGGAGACAAGGAATCCTGTTGAGCTACTGGATGACACAGGAGCCCAAGGACAGGCACTGGGAGGGGGGCCTCAGACTGAAAACAGAGCACGAAGGACCACATTCAGAAGGCAAGAGAACTGCAAGGTGAGAGGCAGCTGGCTCTGCTCACCTCGTCAGTTCTCGTGATCGCTGCACACCACTTATTCTTTTCTACGTAACATTTTCCCCTGAATACCCAGTCTGGTCACTCCTGTATCACTACTGCTAATGGAATATCAGTATCACTTGCCATGAAGAGAAGTTAACCAGAAATAAAAAAACAAATACAATAGAAACAAGTGTTATTAAGCTCTAATTTGATTCTATTTTCTGCAAGGTACAGCACCTGAGGCTTGCTCTGGATTTGTTAAAAAGGGAGATGGGCTTAGGTGTTAAAGATGGGCTAGCCCCAGAGTGACCCTTTCTCCATGGTGTGATCAGAAGATTGGGTGATTTAAAGATATTCACTGTGTCATCCTACGCTAGGTCACACTTCAGGTGGTATTTCTTCCTTCCTTTACTCAGAGAAGCCATGATACAGGGAATAAGGAAAATATTCTCACACTAGCCTACTGTGATGCCTGAATTCCCCACCTAAACTAGATCCCTGGAGAAATATCTTGCTCAGTGGGATGAGCCATGAAGAGTGGGAGCCTGGAGCTCTGAGTTCCAGACCCCTCTCTGCTACTTAGTAGCTAAGTGACTTTGGGCACTTTTCCTAACCTTTCCGAGCCCATTTCCTCCATTTGTAATCAGTGGGGTTGGAGCAAAGGTTCTCTTCCTCTTGGACTCTCTGAGCTTGTGGGGGATGGACACTGGATTCCTCCAAACTTCAGCTTCCTGTGTCTGTCATTAATCAGTTCCCCTTCTACTGGGCTCCAGGGGAACACACAAGACCTAGGTCCACAGCGATGGGGAGCCAGGGAAGGTCTGGGACAGGGACATGCCATGCTTAGAAGTCAAGATCCTTTTGACAGCACGGGTGGAAGGAACCTGAGGGCTGAGACTGGAGGTAGGAGAGAGTCTGGAGCATCTGTTAGGGAAAGGCAGTGGGGGTGGGGGGTGGAAGAAGCCGATGTAGGATCCACGTGGGGCCTTCCATACCTTTTAGGAAGCTGATCACTTTGCCCCATTTTCCCGCGTCAAAAGGGTGCAGCTTCTCCAGGCCCATGAAGGTTATGTTGTAGCGGGGCGAGTACACGATGGGCCAGTGCGACTCGGGCACATGCTGGTACAGCTGTGTTGTGTGTGGCCTTCCGTGTGCATAGGGACAGAATACACAGATAGGGACAGCCTCAGGGTGGGAAGCAGCCTCCCGCTCTGGGCCAGCGGGCTTTGATTGACCAGACAGCCCTGATCTGGTACCGGTAGCTCCCTCAGCCACAGAAATCGGGCCACTTAGCAACAGCAACAATAACAGTGGATCCTTACCGAGCATTGGCTTTTCCCCTGCACTATCCAGCCCAATCCTCATAGTCCTGGGAGGTAGGCACCACTCTCACCAAAGGCTTGGGGAGGGGAACAGGTGTGCCCACGGTCACACAGAGGGTCTGTGGAGCAGCGGAGGTACATCCAGGTGTGCTGGCTGCAAGGCCTGAGCACCTCACTTCCACATTATAACAATTACAGCGAGCAGCCGTGTGGCCCTAGGCCTCAGTTCCCTCAATTATAAAATGTGTGCTTTTTGCTAGGACTGAGATAATACATCGCAGAAGCTGAGCGCACAAAGCGCCCTGTTCCTGAGAGCTGGGTTCCCAGAACCAGCAGGTAGGGGCTCGCGCAGGCTGTGGCCCAACCCGCAGACGGGTCAAGGGTCAGCTCCGGCCCGCTGCGCAGCTTACTCCCCACCCCACCCCATCACACCTCCGCAGCGGCCGCACAGGGACCAGAAACACGGGCTCCAGTTGCTGCCACTGCGGAGGCCTCCGCACAGCCGGTGCGGCCCAAGGGTAGACATCAGACCCACGCATGTCGCGAGTCCCCGCCCGGGTCCGGGCCCTGCGGCGGACTCCCGTCCCTCCGGCCGCAGAGAGATGGCGCGGGGCTGGCCCCGCGCGCAGGGCCGACCTGAGGGCACCCGGCCTCAGCGTCCCCTCTCCCGCCACACCTGGGCTGGTACCTGGCTGGCCCACCCCGCTGCCCGCGCACTCGTGCGCCCGCCCACGGAAACCCCTGGAAACCCCGGGGGCTTGGCCCGGCGTCCCCACCCCCGCCAAACTCACATCCCGGGGCCAGGCTCTCCCGGCGCGGGCCACCACTCCAAGACCGGGCGGGGCGGGGCAGAGCCCCGCCCAGGACACGCCCCCGGCCTCGGCTGCCTCCGCGGGAGTGGAGCTCCCTCAGGCTCGGCTCCGCCTCTCCCGCGCCCGCGCCTGCGTCACAGAGGGACCGAGTCCCACGCTGGGAGCTCCCGCAGGAAGGAGGCCACGCCCTCAACGCCCAGCAAACGCGCAGTCCCGCCTTCCGCAGACAAATACCCAGTGGATTCTCGCATGTCTATGGAAGCCACATCCGTCAGGGGCAGGGCTACACGAGTCTTCATCACAGAGCGTCAGAGTTGGAACGTGCGGCCTCGCCCCGCCCCAGGGGCGGGGCCACCCTCTGCCACACCCCCGGCTGCCCAGCCTCTGTGAGCTCTCGCAGGGCTAGGAGAGCCAAAGAGTTTGGCACCCACAGCTTTCCCCGGTTGACTGCGGTGGAGTCAGTGTGTGACCTTGGGCAAGCGTCTGTGCTCTGAGGTCTCTGTTGCTACAAACAGCATGAGAGGACGGGGGTCGTGTGCTCTGGCCCTGACATATCTGACCTAAGGGGATCCATGACTTCTCTGACTTGAGGCCACACGCACCCCCCTCCAGAGTGAATCCCCCAGCTCCATCCTTGGTAACTGTCGTGAGACAAGCATTACCCACACAAGCTATTTAAGCTCTCTGAGCCTCAGTTTCCGCAGCAGTAGAACAGCGCTGGTGACCCAATCTTCAGAGTACAGTCAGGTATCTGTGCACACTTCCTCATGCCCCTCTCCCACCCTGGGATGCCAAGACTACCGCCAACGACAGCTCATAGTGTCTTGGGGCTAAACTCTGGGAGGAGGACCGAACAACAGAGCCCCAGAGGACAGAGACAATGGACCTCTCTGTGGAACCAGCTGTCTTTGCCAACCAAGTAGAAGCAGCTGACCCCAGGGTTGCCAAGAACAGGGCAGCTGGGATCCCTGTTGGCTCTATTAGGGAGTCAGTTTGACAGGGTGGGGCACCATGAAGGGAAAGGTCACAGACATTTGAACAGTGCCCTCCAAGTGCCTGTCACTTGGTTGCAGGATGGCATTGGATTCTCACAACCCAATCCTATAAGGGGGTGCCATCATCACCCCAATTTTATAATGAGCTAACTGAGGTTCAGGTGTGGATTAAACACAGACTTGGCCACCTATCAGTGCAGTGGCCTTGGGCAACTTGCTCAGCTCTGTGGTTCTTCATTTCTGTATCTGAAAATGAGGTGATACCTGCCCATCTACCTCATGGGAAAGTTGAGAGAATCAAAAGAGATAGTAATGTTGATTGTTATTTAAAGAACACATAGCATTTGTTTTGTTCAATTCCAAAAGCTTTGTGCTAATTTAATCCTTATAGCAACCCTAGAAAGCAATCTATGATAATCACCATTTTACAGATGAAGAAACTGAGGCAGAGAATGAAGTAATTTGCCCAAAGATCAGGGATGTTGACAGGTGTGAACTATTGCCACAGAAAGAAGAAGGTAATATTAAATAATAAATGTAAGCAAGAAAGTGCATACAGTGGCCCCGTGTGGTCGTGAGAGGCCAACTTCATCTCAGGGAACGTGCCTTATGATTTGAGAAACCACAAAGACGAGACTCTTGTTGGGAGAATGAGGGTCTGGGGCAGGGCAGATTGGGAAGCTGAGGCCAAAGAGAGTGGGGTTTCTCTGGGAAAGAAGGTTTTTAAGTTGTGTCTGGTGTAGCTAAGGAGGAAGGCATTCTGGGGAGTCCTAGGGTCTTGGGAATACCTTCAGACCACCATGACAGCCTGGACCACCTACCCATATATAACCTCTAGGAGAAATAAACTGTTATTCATGCTGTGTTTGGGGGCCTCTTTGTTACCGAATCCTAGCATGTCTGCTCACTAAGACACTGTACTGTGACATAGCAGTGAACCCAGGAACAAGATCTAAAAGCCTTTGTCAAGCTCACAGGTTAGTAGGAGAAACAAATCTTAAACTAGGATACAATCATTCTTAGAAAATGCGGTTAAGTGCTGTGAAAGTCACAAGGTGAGATGGTGAGACAGAATCAGGAGACCCCCCCCAATTTAGACCCCTTTCAAGAGATGATTGTTTTTCACTTTTAAAACATTTTAAAATGTTGTGATAAAACAGGACACTGACTTATTGAACATTGTATCCTTATTATTTTCCCCATTTCATGCAGTCTTGGAATATATTTCAACTTAAAATGAAAAAGAAAACCCCAAAATATAACACTTCTTCTGAAAAATACAGGCATACAAAGGACATTAACTGTAGAAATGCACCAAAGATGAATAATAAATGGACAGATCCAATATTTCGATATTAGTTAATATTAGTTAAATTTACACAGTATTAAAACCATGCTCTTTAAATTCAAGTAAACACCTATTTCCATTCCCGTGTCAAGCAGTTTTATACATATTTAACATGACAGCAACAATAACAACAATGTTGACTAGTATTAGTTACAAATAATCCCTCTGATATCTAATTAGCAGTGCCAAACACTGCTAAATATGTAAAATATATGTTTTATTATTTGTTTGTTTTACTGATGAAGAGATGATTTTTAAACAAGCAGAGGAAACTGCAAGTGCAGAGGTCTCGAGGCCGGAAGGAGCTTGTAATCAAGGAGCACAAATGGGAGTATATGTTTTATTCCTATCTCAGTGAGAAACTGTGTGTTTCCCAGGATCCCAGCAGGAAAGAGAGGACCCACTCAATAGGGTTTATTGAAAAAGAGTTTGATGAAGGGGCCCTTTACCTGAGGGGTGTGTGGGTTAAGGGAATCCACAGGAGATGGTGCAGTACCTGGGCTGCCAGTAGTGGGGAGCTTTTACCCACTAAACCTGATGGGAGGAGGGCCAGAGTGGATTCCTGCAACCGGGGAGAGCTGCAGCTATGGGTCCGGGGTTCCCTGAGAACAGCAGTGGCTAGAGAGAAACACAGCCACTGCCCAAGTCGGGGGTAGATGGGAAAAATGCCCCCACTTTTCTCTCCTCCCACCCTCTGATGCCCACCGGAGGAACAAATGGGAGCCAACACCAAGGAAGCCCAGCTGACAGTGTCCACAGGGGTGAGAGTCATTAGGGGACACAGAGCAGATTGGAAAATTGTGGCAAGTAGTTAGAAATCTGTGGAGTGGAGGATAAGTAGAGAATAAACACTGGTGTTTTAGGTGAACGTGGAGATTTCTCCAGCCCTTTCTGAGCCAACTCCGTAACAGGAGTGAGTTGGGCTTAAAAACTGACTGTGTCTCCAGTACTGCCCGCAAACATCTTATAGACCCAGAGCACTCACAGGAGCTGTCACCATGGAAACCTGATACTCAGGCTGGCCACCTCTGCCTACCATCCATACCGTACCCCAAATCAAAGAGCTGGTCCAAACCAGTGACCAGGTGGTGCCCAAAGGATAAGAAACCACTGCATCTGTTCGAGCCCCGGCCTCCCCTCAGTCAGAAGAAGGTGGCAGGGCCCCTAGAGACAAGCAGGGATGTTTCAATGCCCTGGGCGGGATGAAGTCATCACTCCTATCTCTGGGCTTCTAGCAGCAGTTGGCTCCACCAGAGATGACTGGCTCTGAGGGAATGCCGCAGCCATGGCAACTCAGCCCACAGCACTGCCTGGCCTCTGTGACTAGAAGGCACATGAGGCCAGCAGCACACAGCACACATGCTCTCGGGTTCTCCCTCAGCTGCACCCGTGGAGAAAGATACAAATACCCCATAGCTACACACACACACCCACCTCATCATATCCAGATCCACACACAAATTCACAGACTGGTACAGACACACACCACAGGTGCTGACATCTGGAAAGCCCGCACCGCGCTTTCCACCACGCCTCAGCCCAGGTCTGGCCACCTCTGCCAATTCTTTGATTCTTCCAGTATTGGTTGTCCCAGGACGAAGGTTGGATGCCTCACAACACGCTCTTGTGGATCCCCGAACCTCTCTGGAATGGAGTGTCTTCCTCATTGTTGTGCATCTTTCCCAGAAGGGGAAGTTCCTGAAACAGAAATATTGAATGGAGAAAGGGAGGGAGGAGGGAAGGAAGAAGGGAGAAAAGGAGGAGAGAAAGGAGGTAGGAGGGAGGGAGACACAGACATAAGAAAGTCGGGAGCAGATTCAGGTTTTGTTGGGCCTGACGTTTATTTAGTGGGGAGAGGAGCTGTTTTTCAAAACAGAAGACTAAAATTCTGAATACAAATTAAAGGTAGAGCCGTGGAAGCGGCCCTGAGGGTCCTGGATGAGGGCCCTCAAGCTTAACAGTAAAGCTGGGACACATTCATGAAACACAGACATGTGAGCCCACAGACACAGGTGCCCCCCACTCCCAGACAGACACACACATGTGGCTCCAGGCCTCAACTGCTGTCAGAGGCTGGGCCCACTGGGCACCAGACTGCAGAGACCCCTGCAGCTTTCACTTAGAAAGTAGACTTCAGTGTCGGCACACTAAATGGTTCTCAAAAGCTTCTCAGTGTGGGTGAGGTCTACTTAAGTGTGAGCCATGCTGTTTAGTCATATGTGTACGTGTCCTGTTTTTTTTCTTACACACACACACACACACACACACACACACACACACACGGTCTGACAATTAAGTTCGTGAACTCATCCTAGAAAAACTACTGCATACCTCATTACTGCATACGAGTATCACTACGGTCACCTCTGAAGCACTCCCCTTGGGAAGCTATGCACCAACGACAGTGCCTAGTCCACCCTTCAAAGCAATTTTGGAACTCTTTCTGGAATGGCCATCAGAGCTGTCATCGTATTACCCTTGATGTCCTGAATGTCATCAAAATGCCTTCCTTTCATTATTTCCTTTATCTTTGGGTAAAGAAAAATGTCATTGTGGGCCAGATCAGGTGAGTAGGGAGGGTGTTCCAATACAGTTATTTGTTTCCTGACTGAAAACTCCCTCACAGGCAGTGTCCTGTGAGCTGGTGCATTATCATGATGCAAGAGCCATAAATTGTTGGCAAAAAGTTCAGATCGTTTTCGTCTAACTTTTTCACGCAACCTTTTCACCACTTCCAAATGTAGTAGTAAACTTGGTTAACTATTTGTCCAGTTGGTACAAATTCATAAAGAATAATCCCTCTGATACCAAAAAACGTTAGCAACATCGTTTTGACTCTTGATTTGGACGGACAGAACTTTTTTGGTCGTGGACAATTGGCTGACTTCCATTGTATACTTTGACACTTTGTTTCAGGGTAGTATTGGTACACCCATATTTCAGCACTAGTGATAACATGGCCCAAAACATCATCTTGCCTCTCCAAAAGGTCTGGCAAACTTCGACTCTTCTTTGCTTTTGTTCATCGGTGAGCTCCTTCAGGACCATTTTTGCACACATCTTTCTCATGCCAAGATTTTTCAGTTAAGATTTTCCTAACTGTTTCTCTATCGATGTTTACTTGGTCTGCTATGCTTCTCACAGTCAGCTGACAATTTTGACGTACAATTCAACGAATTTTTGCAATGTTTTTGTCAGTTATGTTCGTTACTGGCTGCTCCGGCCTTTCCCCTCAGAAAAACTTTTAATCTATTTGTACACTGCCGTTTTCTTCATGGCATTATCCCCATAAACTTGGAATAACATGTCCCTGATTTCACTTCCACTCTTGCCAAGTTTAATAAGAAATTTAGTGTTTGTCCATTGCTCTAATTCAAGCTCAGACGTTCTCGCCATAGTACACAAAACCACACAACAATAATGAACACCACTCAGCAAGACACCGCCACACGTCAACACAAACACAGCTGTGAGACACTGATACACCAAGGTTATGAAACCTTATTGAGCTGTTCGTACAGTGCTGCCAATGTAAGTGCATGGTGGCAAGTTCGTGAACTTAATTGTCAGATCTCGTGTGTGTGTGTGTGTGTGTGTGTGTGTGTGTGTGTGTAGTTAAGAATAAATTTAAATGTGTGCACTTACATTCAAAATAAAAAAAAAGAAAGTGCACTTCAGCCCAGCTGCTTCCACAACCGCAGACCACCCTCTGGGCCACGTGTATTTTGTTATTTCTTAGGAATGGACCTTGCTTGGCCGTGTCCCCCAGACCCCCAAGCCCACGTCCCTCTTCCCAATAGGAGCTGGCTTCACACCAGATTAGAGAACAAGGAAGAGTGGGGAGGAAGTGGGAGCTGCCTCTGAAGAGAGATTCAGGCCAACACTCAGTGAAGTGTCAGCCTCTGGCTGTTAGAGCTGGCAACTGCCCCAGCCCACCCTACTGCCTTCTCTTGAGGATGGGAAACCCAGGCCCAAAGGGGGATGGCATAGGCTCTATGTGGGGCTTCCTAGGGCACGACAGTATAACACATACCATTACACACACGCACGCACACACACGCACACACACGCACACACACAAAATCATCACACATTTTTCTAGAATGCAGGTGATTTTAAAATCATTTCTTTTTCAATACAGAAAAGCATAAGGAAAATGAAAATTGTTTGTAATACTACAGCACAGATAATCCCAATGACTTTTTTTTTTTTTTAGGGTAAAATCCTTTTATTTATTTTTATTTTTTTTATTTAATTTTTTTTTAAAATTTATTGGGGTGACAATTGTTAGTAAAATTACATAGATTTCAGGTGTGCAATTCTGTATCACATCATCTATAAATTACATTGTGTGTTCACCACCCAGAGTCAGTTCTCCTTCCATCACCATATATTTGATCCCCCTTACCCTCATCTCCCACCCCCCAACCCCTTTACCCTCTGGTAACCACTAAATTACGTTCCCCAGATTAATTTTCAAACCCCGTGGCCATCTTGTGGTTACTGATTGTTTTCTAATCCCCTCACCTTCCCCCTTACCCCTACCCCACCCCCGCCCATCTAGCAACCCTCAGTTTTTCCTCTTTGTCTCCAAAACTGTTTCTGATTAGTTTATTCACTTATTCTTTTCTTTAGATTCCGCATATAAGTGAGATCATATGGTACTTATCTTTCTCTGTCTGACTTATTTCACTTAACATAATGTTCTCTAGGTCCATCCATGTTGTTGCAAATGGTAAGATTTCTTTCTTCTTTATGGCCCCAGTGACATTTTTAAAAGAAAGTTTATGCATGCACACATTTGGAAACTTCAAACAGCTCTAAAAGATAACAAAATGAAAATTAAAATCTTCTTTTGTATGACAGTCTCTCTCACTGGAGAGGATCACTCTTTGCGTTCCCTTCCCGAGCACTTTGGTATACCGGCATTTTTACTGATAAAAAGAATCAAACTCTGCTCACTATTTTGTACCTTGAAGATTCTTTCACCTAAACCACATCTCTACAGATTTTTCCACATCAACAAAGCTGAATATACCACCTTCTTTTTTTAAATATATATATCCTGAGTGTGTGTGTGTGTGTGTGTGTGTGTGTATATCTAACAAACAATATTGTATTAGTTTCAGGTGTACATCACAGTTATTCAACAGTACCCACCTGGAGCTATACATACTTATTACCATATTGTTGATTATATTCCCTGTGCTAAAGAAGTGATCACCATGATAAGTCCAGCAACCATCTGACACTGTACCACGCTATCACAAAATTATTGACTATATTCCCCATGCTGTACATTACATCCCCGTGACTTATTTGTTATACCTGGAACTTTGAACCTCCTCCTCTTCTTTATCTCCCCCCACCCCTTTTTCAATTTACAATTAGAGTTGACATTCAATATTATTTTATATTAATTTCAGGTGTACAGCACAGTGGTTAGACATTTATATAATTTAGGAAGTGATCCCCAATCAGGTACCTCCCCCCCCCGGCACTATATATAGTTATTACCATATTTTTTATTGTATTCCCTATACTTTACATCCCCATGACTATTTTGTAACTACCAATTTGTATTTCTTAATCCCTTCACTTTTTCATCTTGCCCCCAACCCTCCACCCACCTATCACTCCATAGATCCAGTACCCACCTGACACCATACATGGTTATCACAATATTATTGACTATATTCCTTACGCTATACCCTACATCCATGACTACTTTTTAACAACCAAGTTGTTCTTCTTTAGCCCTTCACCTTTTCACCTACTCCCAACCCCCCTCCCACCCGGCAACCATCAAAATGTTCTCTGTATTCTGAGTCTGTTTCTGTTTCGTTTGTTTGGTTATTTTGTTATTTAGATTCCACTTATAAGTGAAATCGTATGACATTTGTCTTTCACTGTCTGACTTACTACACTCAGCCCAATACCCTCTACGGCCATCCATTTTGTCGCAGATGGCAAGATTTTGTTCTTTTTTAAGGCTAAGTAATATTTAATTGTATATATGTACCACCTCTTCTTTATCCATTCATCCATTCAGGGTCACCCAGGCTGCCTTCATATCTTGGCTTATGTAAATAATGCTGTAATGAACATATGGATGAGCACGTCCCCTTGAAGTAGCATTTTGGGTTTATTTGGATAAATACCCAGAAGTGGGATTACTAGGTCCTTCTTTGTTTCTTGCTATGGCCTTTGTTTTAAAGTCTATTTTATCTGATATAAGTATTGCTAACCCAGAGTTTTGTTTGTTTGTTTCCATTTTCACGAAATAACTTTTTCCATCCCTCCAACTTTTTTCAGTCTGTGTGTTTTTTGATCAGAAGTGAGTCTCTTGCTTTTTTGTTTGTTTGTTTGTTTTTTATTAAAGAGGGGAAGGAATTCATTTTTGGCGGGGGGGAAGGGGAACAGGGCTTTATTGGGGAACAGTGTGTACTTCCAGGATTTTTTCCAAGTCAAGTTGTTGTCATTTCAATCTTAGTTGTGGAGGGCGCAGTTCAGTTCAGGCCCAGTTGCCATTGTTAGTTGCAGGGGGCACAGCCTACCATCCCTTGCGGGAGTCGAACCAGTAACCTTGTGGTTGAGAGCCCACTGGCCCATGTGGGAATCGAACCGGCAGCCTTTGGGGTTAGGAGCACGGAGCTCTAACCACCTGAGCCACCGGGCTGGCCCCTGAAATGAGTCTCTTGTAAACAGCATAGGTAAGGGTCTTATTTTCTTATCCATTCAGCTCCCCTATCTTTTGATTGGAGCATTTAATCCATTTACATTGAAAGTAATTGTTGATAGGTGTGTAGTTATTCCCATTTTATTGTTCATATGTTTTATCCTTTCTTTTCTTTTCTTTCTTTTTTTTTTCATCTTAAAGTAGTCCCTTTAAAATTCCTTGTAATACTGGTTTGGTGGTGATGAACCTCTTTCGCTTTTTCTTGTCTAGGAAGATCTGTATCTGTGCTTTGATTCTAAATGATAGCTTTGTTGAGTAGAGTAATCTTGGTTGTAGGTCCTTGCTTTTCATCACTTTGAATATTTTGTGCCAATCCCTTCTGGCCTGCAAAGTTTCTGTTGAAAAATCAGCTGAGAGTCTATGGGAGTTATCTTGTAGATAGCCAACTGCTTTTCTCTTGCTGCTTTTTAAATTCTCTCTTTTTGTTTAACCTTTGGTATTTTAATTATGATGTGTTTTGGTGTGGTCCTGTTTGAGTTCATCTTGTTTGGGACTCTCTGCACTTTCTGGGCTTGTATGTCTGTTTACTTCACCAGGTTAGGGAAGATTTCTGTTATTATTTCTTCAAATAGATTTTCAACTCCTTGCTCTCTCTCTCTCCTCTTTCTGGTACTCTTATAACATGTATGTTGGTATGCTTGATATTGTCCTGGAGGTCCCTTAAACTTTCAATTTTTTGGATTCTTTTTTCTTTTTGCTGTTCTGATTAGGTGTTTTCTGCTACCTTATCTTCAAATTGCCAATTCAATCCTCTGCTTCATCCAATCTACTGTTGATTACCTGTAGTGTATTCTTCATTTCTGTTACTGTGTTTTTTATATCTGACTGGTTCTTTTTTACATTTTCTGTCTGCATTTTTATGTTTCCTATCTCTCTGTTGAAGTTCTCCCTGAGATCATTGAGCATCCTTATAACCAGTGTTTTGAACTCTGTATCTGATAGATTGCTTATCTTCATTTTGTTTAGTTCTTTTTCTGGAGCTCTGTTCTGTTCTTTTACTTGGGACATGTTTCTTTTTCCCCCTTTTTTAGCTGCCCCCCTGTGTTTGTTTCTCTGTACTAGGTAGCACTGCTATGTCTTCCGGTCTTAGTAGAGTGGCCTTATGTAGTAGGTGTGCTGTGGAGCCCAATGACACAGTCTTCCTGACACCAGAGCCACGCACTCCAGATGTGTCTCTTATGTGGGTTGTGTGTGTCCTCCTCTTGTAGTTGAGCCTTGGTTGCTATTTGCACATTATTGGGAGGGATTGACCCTTGGGCTCATTGGTTGTGAGGACTGGCTGTGACTACAGTGGAGAAGCTTCAGTGCAGAGGCTCTCTACAGAGAGGATCTTCTTCAGGGAGACTCTGGTGCTTGCCCAATCCACCCCTTGGTTGTGTCATCCTTGTGGCAGCTGGGTGATGCTCTATGTTATTTTGAAGCTGGCCACTGGGGGCACCAGCCCCAGGGCCACCTGGGAGGGGACCCATTGCAGGTGAAGTACAGCTGCAGCTTGTGCCCCACCCAGGGCCACCTGGCAGGAGCCACAAAGAAATCTGCAGGTATCTGCCATCCATTCTGTGCTTAGAAGTGTTTTAAGAGGCCTAGACATGAACCAAGGCCAGCTACCACTAGCGCCGGGCTTAGGGCTTCTCATCCAGAGGTATGGGACATCCTCAAGCCAGATGCTGCTTGTTTGGGTTCCTCAAACCTTAGGAAAGTCTGCAGCATGAGCTAAGGCAGGTGGCTGATAGAAAAAAGCCACTGGAAGCAGCTTGGGTGTGCCCGAAAGTTGGGTGGGGCAGGGTCTTGAATCACCAGGGCAGGGCAAAGGAACAACGTTAGCCAGCTTGGTGGAGACTCAGATATGGCAGCCGCATGTGTTTGCACGCCAGGAAAGGGGATGACTCAACAAAGAAACAATGGCCTCTCTGATCACAATGCTATGAAATTAGAAATGAACTACAGGAAAAAAACTGGAAGACACACCAATTCATGGAGGCTGAATAACTTATTACTAAATAATGAATGGGTCAAGCAGGAGATCAAGGAAGAAATCAAAAGATATCTCGAGATAAACGAAAATGAAAACACGACGACCCAAAATCTATGGGATGCCGCGAAAGCAGTCCTAAGAGGGAAATTCATAGCTTTGCAGGCCTACCTAAAGAAACAAGAAACATCACTAATCAACAGTTTATCTTCACATTTAAGGGATTTGGAAAAAGAACAGCAAAATAAGCCCAATGGGAACACAAGGAAGGAGATAATAAAGATCAGAGCAGAAATAAATGAAATAGAAACCAGAAAAACAATACAAAAGATCAATGAATCCAAGAGTTGGTTCTTAGAGAAGATAAACAAAATCGACAAACCTTTAGCCAGTCTCATTAAAAAAAAGAGAGAGAGGACCCAAATTAATAAAATCAGAAATGAAAGAGGA